>NC_056050.1:24013728-24623501 GCF_004379255.2 Salvia splendens | reverse complement strand
AATATAATTGTGTTATTTTAATTGGAACAAATTAAAAAGAATAACAGGTTATCTCAATGGGGACAGAGGGTGGGCTAAGTTGACACAAATTCCTTTACATATTAAGGTACAAATCAGCTTTCAATTACAAATCTATTCAAATAATCTCACTAAACTTCGTTGCATTGGGTAGATGGACTAACGCAAGTTAGAATTCAAAATAGTTACTACTCCGTTCGTCCTCCATTACTTGGCATCTCAGATTTTCTTTTTCATACGATCCCCCACTAATTGACACTTTTATTTTTCAAATAATTCATTCCACTCACGTTTTATTATACAATAAATATATAAAAAGAGAACCAACGTATCACTAACCTTTTCTATTCACTGATTATTACATTTCTTAAAAGTTATGTCAAGTCAAACGATGTCAATTAAGGGGGTTGTAGGGAGTATAACATAAATTTAGATAGCGTACCAATGAATTGAAGGTAATGATTTTCTCCCATAAACTGAGAGTAGAACTCTGCGAAAGAAGAAGGAACATTTAAGAAATTAAGAGACACTAAAAAGAAAATTGAAATTGAAGATTGATGCACTATTTATTAGCACTAAAAATACCTGCAAGCATACAGGGTAGATCTAGTATAGCTAAAGGTCAGTACCGGATATCGAACACAGGGAATAAGATTGCAACTGACTACCATATACTAAGTGTCATATACTATCTAGAGACACGTGATTTTTGGGTTGATTAATTAAACTAGACTGAAAGAAATAAACAAAAAAATGGAAAACATAAAAAGAAATAATACAAAGCAGGCTTAAGAATGTAGAATTTTAGGATCCAAAAACACAATCGACTTCCTTGAATTACGGTCTCCAGAGCTACTAAGTCGATCACAATTATAGATTAAACCCCCTCCCGAGGTGAGAAACCTGTAGATTAGGTGATAGGATTGAAGTCCCCTTCTAACCCTTAAACCCCTAACTCCTAAAATCATATAAGATCAAAGACCTCACTCAAAACCTCAACTCTCCCGAATTCTATTGAATTAAGGTGTGAATTATCCCTTTTTCCAAGTCAATTATTTCGTCTCCCGAGTACTCTAATCAACTCTAACATGTATTCAAGAGGTAGCTAATCAATTGAACATAGAAAGCACCAGATAAATCAAATAACTGCAAGAGCTAACAAGGAAAATCAATCGAATATCTATACCAAAAATTCTACAAAAGATGTTCTACTCATAGACAAGTAAAAACTACAATTAAAGTACGAGACATAAAAGAAATTGATAAAACCCAAGGTTGAATCTTCAATCTTCAGTCTTCTCTTGCCTGGATCTGCAAAGCTCCGCTCCAATGGAAGATGGATGAATTATGTGTGGATTATGGAATGGAAAGAGGTGTAGAGATGGAGAAGGATTGGAGGCTCTGAGATGAAGATTATGAATTAGGTTCAGAGGTATTTATAGGCTGAAAAAGGTTTATTTTTGATAATTTTCGTGCCCTACAAGAAATAGGAGAGATTTGGCTTCATAATATAATAATTTCTTTTCTTCCGTAAATTTCCGCCTAATTTCCGCCAGCTTTGACTGCAATGCGCAATGTTCGTAGAATTGTCATAACTTTCTCCACAGAACTCCGATTGAGACATGCAAGATATCCACGCGAAGCTCTTTCGAAGACGAAGAGAATGGCATATAGTAAGCACTGACTGGACTTCAAAATCGCTGGAAGAATGGGCTCGAACAGAGGCTGCTGCACTTTGGCCTTTTTTTCACCTTTTTCTATCTTTTTCTATCATTTATCAACAAACACGTCAAAAATACCAAATGTATAACATATGCAATTTAAGAACATAATTTGCATGATTGACATTTAAAACAAGTCAAATCTAGTCCTTAAAAACATGCAAAATCCGTGTTTGTCAACTCCCCCAAACTTTAATTATTTGTTTGTCCTCAAACAAAACAAGAGAAAAACTACTAAAGAAACACGGATGCTAAGAACTAGACTTCATAGTTGCCTCAAAAATTGTAACAAGAAATGAAGAGTTTGACAAGAATACAAATCAAATCAAGCAAAGCTTATTAGTGCATTTTCATTACTAGCTCGTTGATCACCTTGAAGTACATGCGCTCACAAGTGTTTAGAATGTGTTTATCACTCACTCTCAAAGTGTATAAGGTAAAGAATATATGCTCTCAGATCATGCAACATGCAAAGTTTACCATAGGCTTGCTCGATGTCTAATCCCTCCTCTACTTTATGTGATTAAAATCAAAAATCCGAAAGGTCTTTATTTTCGGTTATAATGTAGGCTTTTTGGTAAGGTGAGGAAATATGGCTAAAAAGTGACTAATCCCAAACATAGCAAAAGTGATCAATTTCTACTACATCAAACTTAGCACCCCACCAACAATTCAAATCTCAGTAAATTCCAGACTTTGTCTAAATTCCTTCTCACTTCCCAAATTCCTTTGATTTTTTTTTCTTTTCATTTTTTTCTTTGGTACATCCTTTCTTTTTTTTTTATGCACAACCAAATATCTCATTCAAACTGCAGGTGTCTATGCACTTTTCACAAGTAAGCACACTACTTTTCTTTCTACCTTATCTCTCCAACTCTTTTCACAAAATATAAACTAAAATTCACCAAAGAGCGTATGGATATTCCCCTTTATTTAGCTTCCAACGAAAAAGGCTTTAAAGGCTCAAAATGGCTAGTTAGGGAAAAATATTTTGAGTAAGGTCAATAATTTGGATATATAAAGTAGCTAAGAAGGATGGCCTAACGTCCTCTTTTATCATTTAAACACTTTGCAGACTTAAGCAGACAAGGAGCAAGTTCTAGAAACAAATACATGAATATAGATAAATCACACAAGAAAGAAATTTATGGCTCAAGTCTCACAAGGTATAAGCAAGATTCAAGGCAAACAAGCAATTCATTATTTATGCACATTTTCACTAAACCTTCAAATCAATGCATCAAGTCAACTCAATCAACACATAAACGAACTTTTAATCATAGGCAACTCAGTCTGATGTTCCTAAACATGAGTATTTCTAAATTTTCTATGTTATGGTCATGACAAGATTCACCTCGGGATTATTAAAAAAAACTAACAAAAATAAGCAAAAACAACTAAACTCACGGTCCACCACTTCATCCCCCCAAACTTATTCAAAACTACGTTAAGAATAAGTTTGCAAAGTCTGTGGAGATGTGAGTAAACTAAGAAAACAAATCAAACTTAATAAAAAAATACCAATGTTGGGTTGCCTCCCAACAAGCGCTTGGTTAACGTCTTTAGCTTGACGTTCTTTGAAGCTCATAGATTATCCCCCATTCTTGGGATTTTCTTTGGGATGCCTTATGTACCCACGCTCTACGGAGTATATCAAATGTTGTAGCAGATAATTGCATCTTCCATAGGAGCGCAGAGTAATCCATTGTTGTGCTTCGTGCTCCTTGCAAAACAAATAAAATAAAAATAATTAAAACAAAACTATACAAAATATTACACTCCAAATTAGTATTATCAACCGTTCTACAATATCAGCTTAAAGCAATAATATTCCCCGGCAACGGCGCCAAAAACTTGATGCACTATTTATTAGCACTAAAAATACTTGCAAGCATACAGGGTAGATCTAGTATAGCTAAAGGTCAGTACCGGATATCGAACACAGGGAATAAGATTGCAACTGACTACCATATACTAAGTGTCATATACTATCTAGAGACACGTGATTTTTGGGTTGATTAATTAAACTAGACTGAAAGAAATAAACAAAAAAATGGAAAACATAAAAAGAAATAATACAAAGCAGGCTTAAGAATGTAGAATTTTAGGATCCAAAAACACAATCGACTTCCTTGAATTACGGTCTCCAGAGCTACTAAGTCGATCACAATTATAGATTAAACCCCCTCCCGAGGTGAGAAACCTGTAGATTAGGTGATAGGATTGAAGTCCCCTTCTAACCCTTAAACCCCTAACTCCTAAAATCATATAAGATCAAAGACCTCACTCAAAACCTCAACTCTCCCGAATTCTATTGAATTAAGGTGTGAATTATCCCTTTTTCCAAGTCAATTATTTCGTCTCCCGAGTACTCTAATCAACTCTAACATGTATTCAAGAGGTAGCTAATCAATTGAACATAGAAAGCACCAGATAAATCAAATAACTGCAAGAGCTAACAAGGAAAATCAATCGAATATCTATACCAAAAATTCTACAAAAGATGTTCTACTCATAGACAAGTAAAAACTACAATTAAAGTACGAGACATGAAAGAAATTGATAAAACCCAAGGTTGAATCTTCAATCTTCAGTCTTCTCTTGCCTGGATCTGCAAAGCTCCGCTCCAATGGAAGATGGATGAATTATGTGTGGATTATGGAATGGAAAGAGGTGTAGAGATGGAGAATGATTGGAGGCTCTGAGATGAAGATTATGAATTAGGTTCAGAGGTATTTATAGGCTGAAAAAGGTTTATTTTTGATAATTTTCGTGCCCTACAAGAAATAGGAGAGATTTGGCTTCATAATATAATAATTTCTTTTCTTCCGTAAATTTCCGCCTAATTTCCGCCAGCTTTGACTGCAATGCGCAATGTTCGTAGAATTGTCATAACTTTCTCCACAGAACTCCGATTGAGACATGCAAGATATCCACGCGAAGCTCTTTCGAAGACGAAGAGAATGGCATATAGTAAGCACTGACTGGACTTCAAAATCGCTGGAAGAATGGGCTCGAACAGAGGCTGCTGCACTTTGGCCTTTTTTTCACCTTTTTCTATCTTTTTCTATCATTTATCAACAAACACGTCAAAAATACCAAATGTATAACATATGCAATTTAAGAACATAATTTGCATGATTGACATTTAAAACAAGTCAAATCTAGTCCTTAAAAACATGCAAAATCCGTGTTTGTCAAAGATACTTACTGTCTTGTAACCCTTGAAAATAGGAAATAAATGAGAGTACTAAAACACCTGCAATTCCGGTGATGATCGTCACAGGAAGGCTTACCCCTGCAATTATGAAAACTGAAATTTCTTTCACAAAATTAGATCTATTATTGATATATGTGATAAAATTGATGAAGAAGATAAGTGGGCACCTAGAATGGCCAGAGGAATTAGGAGATACCCTGCATATATAGATGATATATAATCATTCATTAGCTAGTTATGTAGAGAATTATAATACTCCCTCCGTCCAAGAAATTTTGTCCAAGTTTGACTCGACGCGAGTCTTAATAAATGTAAATAAAAGTTAGCGGAATGAGAGTCTCACATTTATATATTAGTTTTTTATAGTCAGTGGAAAGTGGGATCCATTTACCAAAATAGTAAAAAAAAAACAAAGTGGACAGCTTTTCACGGACGAACTAAAATGGCAAAACTGGATAATATTTCACTGACGGATGGAGTAGTATTTAGTAGTTAGTTAGAATTCATCCTTACGAGTAGGTCCGAATAAGTTATATCTGAATTTATCTGCATTTTTAAGAATCAAAAGCATTAGAATATGTAGAACTGTATAATTCTCGGTTATTTCATTCACAATGAATTGATACATCATATATAGACCTAGGGATTTTATACATGGTAAGATTTTCCTCAATCAAATCTCCCTAATTATTGTCTAAATATTTCGTTCAATCTTCTTCCTGATTTGATGCAATCTTCTCTGTTTCTTGCATGATACTCTCCAATCTCCAACACTCCCCCTCAAGTTAAGTTACGGGATTCCCGAAACTTAACTTGCCCAGAACTTCGTGAAAGTTCTTTGCAGATACGGCCTTGGTTAAGATGTCTACCAGTTGATCTTCGGACTTTACATACGGAATCTCGACGATCTTCTCTTCAAGGTTTTCCTTTATGAAATGTCGGTCAATCTCGACGTGTTTGGTTCTGTCGTGCTGTACTGGATTTTCTGAAATACTGATTGCTGCCTTATTGTCGCAGAGAAGTTTACAAGTCTTCTGTGATTTAAGGTTCAATTCTTTCATCACTCTCCTAAGCCAAAGAATTTCAGTGAGACCACTTTTTATACCTCGGAATTCGGCTTCTGCGCTTGACAGGGCCACAACCTTCTGCTTTTTACTCCTCCAAGTGACCAAATTTCCTCCTACAAAAGTGAAATATCCTCCTGTCGATCGCCTATCAATTGGATTTCCTGCCCAATCTGCGTCAGTGTATCCATGGATGTCGAGATGTCCATTCTTCCGGAACAGTAATCCGTGTCCGGTGGTTCCCTTCAGATATCGCACTACTCGGAGTGCTGCCTCCCAATGCTCCTCCTGTGGATCATGCATAAACTGACTAAGCACTCCAACTGCATATGCAATATCAGGCCGAGTGTGAGAGAGATAGATAAGCTTTCCCACTAGTCTCTGATATCTTCCCCGATCAGTCGATGCTGCTCCTTTGATTATTTGAAGGCCGTGATTCTGCACCATGGGAGTATCTGCTGGTTTGCACTCAAGCATCCCGATTTCTGTCAAGAGGTCGAGAACATACTTCCGTTGACTGATGAAGATTCCTTTTCCAGATCTAAGTACCTCGATCCCAAGAAAGTATTTGAGGTCTCCAAGGTTTTTCATCTCGAACTCTGTAGCCAAGTGCCTCTTGAGGTCGCTTATCTCTTCCATATCATCCCCTGTAATGATCATATCATCGACGTAAATGATTAGACATGTGATCTTTTCCCATCTTCGCTTGATGAACAGTGTGTGATCCGAGTTACTTTGTTGATAGCCGTATCGTTTCATCACATCTGTGAATCTCCCAAACCACGCTCTCGGAGATTGTTTCAGCCCGTATAAGGTTTTCTTTAACCTGCACACCTTGTTTTGCCCAAATTCCTGTTCAAAGCCCGGCGGGGCCTACATATAGATCGGATCTTTCAATTCACCATGAAGGAAGGCGTTGGTGACGTCATACTGATGAAGTGGCCAGTCTCTGTTTGCTGCGACTGATAACAAAACTCTTACTGTGTTCATCTTTGCGACTGGGGAGAATGTCTCTGAATAATCCACTCCTTGAGTTTGCGTATACCCTTTCGCCACTAATCGAGCCTTATATCGCTCAATACTCCCATCTGGTCTTCGTTTAATTGTAAAGACCCACCTGCACCCCACCGTATGTTTCCCATCGGGTAACGGGCTCACTTCCCAAGTTCCATTTCGCTTTAGAGCTTTCATCTCGACAAGCATTGCATCTCTCCATTCCTTGCTTTTGGAGGCTTCTTCAAAGGTTCTTGGAATTTCTTCTTCACATAGCGCTGTATGAAACGCTCTTGCCATTTTGGACATGTTGGCTTCAGCAAAGTTGGCTACCGAATATCTGTTCTTCCTCCCTATTCGTTCTGGGGAGTACCTCTTGGGCGGAATTCCTCTTGTACTTCTTGGAGGGAGTACGTACTGTCCTGTGTCCTGATCAATAGAGGTGTCTTCTTCCTCTTCTACTTCTGCACTTGGTGAGTTAGGGGTAAAATCTGAATTTTCATGATTCGGACCAGATATTACCTCGGATTCCGTTACGGTTGGATCAGAGAAGCGCGGCGGAAGTGTCGGAACTATGGCCTCAGCAGACGGGATCGGCTCAGGAACAGTGCCAGCTTGTTCTGTTGGGTCCGAATCAAGGTTACTTGGCACATACCACCGAAGGGAGTCATTTTCTTGGGTCTCCCCCTGTCTCACACTCTCCCCCTGAGTCCCAAGGTGGTAGAAGAATTCGGTTTCAAGGAAGTTACAATTCATGGTGGTAATAACTCGTTTGGTTGTGGGGTCATAACACCTATAGCCTTTCTGGTTAATCCCATACCCCATAAACACGCACTTAATTGCACACGGGGAAAATTTATTTCGTTCATGTTTGGGAATATGGACATAGACCGAACAGCCAAAGGTTTTGGGTGGTAAGGATAAGGCTGAGGGAATTTTGGTTAAGGTGGAAAGGTGATCAAGGGGAGTTTTCCGATTTAGTGTTTTTGTGGGTAGTCGATTAAGAAGGTAGACTGAGGTAGCAACTGCTTCAGGCCAAAAAGTAGGGGGAACTTTCGAGTCGAAAAGGAGGGCTCGGGTCATTTCGAGGATTATCCTATTTTTCCGTTCGGCTACCCCATTCTGCTCTGGCGTGTGAGAACACGAGGTTTGGTGAACTAACCCATTTTCGGCAAAAAAGTTTGTCATATAGTTGTTTAGGAATTCCCCCCCATTATCGGATCTTAAAATTTTAATAGACGTCTGAAACTGAGTTTGAACCATTTTATAAAACAGGACGAATTTATCATATACTTCAGATTTATGTTTCATGAAATAAACCCAAGTAGTTCTACTGCAATCATCAACCAATATCACAAAGTATTTAAAACCAAAACTAGTTCCTATAGGCGCAGGGCCCCACACATCAGAATGAATCAAGGAAAAAACAGTGTCAACACGTGTATCATTTGGTTTAAACGAGTTTCGGTGGCTCTTGGCCAAAACACATGCTTCACAAGAGAAATTCTTTGGAACAAAAAGTTTAGGAAATAGGGATTTTAAATAACCCGGAGAGGTATGACCCATCCTACGGTGCCAGAGCCAAGTATCTTGATTAGTGGTCCCGTGAGCAAGCATCGCCGCACCATCTCGTCGAGCAATCTCATCCACAAAGTACAGTCCGCGACGCTCAGTGCCACGTCCAATAATCTTCCCCGTCCGGATATCCTGTAACATACAGAAGTTTGGGTGCATTAGCAAGGAGCAATTCAAATTTCTTGTCACATGACTAATCGACATCAATTTCTGAGATAGTTCAGGCACATAGAGACAATTAGGAATAAGAACGTTGGGAAAAATTTCTATAGTTCCCGCCCCTTCTATTGGTGTTACTCCTCCACTTGCCGTTTTTATGTGTGACTTCGGAGTCTTATGAATTTCTAAAAAATCATTCCTGTCATACGACATAGTGTCGGTTGCCCCACAGTCAAAAATCCATCCCGTATCATTAACAATATCACAATCCTGGGCCTCAAATGCATATGATAAATTTTCTAGGGGGGCAAATGAGTTTCTGCAAATAATGGGGTCGATTCTGCAATTATCAATAACTTGGGGGCTGATTTGTCTACACTTATCCGGATGGGGTCTTTTTTCTGAATATCCAAAGTTGGTGGGTTTAATTGAAAGGCAAGGGTTATTAGGGTTAGGGCATTCCGTCCCCAACCCTTTACCTGTCTCGCCGCCTCCGTCGAGTCTGAGCGAAGCCACCATGGCTTCTGCCGTCTTCACCCCACTACCCCCGTCGCCTCGCCGGCCGCCGTCGGTTGAGAGACCGCCAGTAGCCGGTCCTTTCTCCTGGAACCCGGTTGTTTCTCGGCCTCCTTCGTTCTGGTTTCTTGCTCCGCTGTCGATTCCGATGGCGATCTTCGCCTTCCCGGTCTTCTCCTCCTCCCACCACTCCGGGTATCCCACCAATTGAAAGCACGTCTCCTTCGTGTGTTTGTGCATTCCACAATGTGAACACCATAGTTTGGACTTGTCTGGTTTGCCGTTTCCCCGGCGGTTGGCGGCGGAGCGCGGCGGAGGTGGATGACCTCTGTTCTGTGGTTGTGATGGACGGTATTCTCGAGCTCCAAAACCGAATCCGACTCCCCCCGATGATGGTTCATTTCCGACCGCGACGGAGGCTGAATCGGACGTCGGTGACATGACTTTAAGTCGAGCTGCCTCCCGTTTCACCCATCCGTACGCGACGTCGGCTGAGGGGTAAGGTTCTTCCTTAAGGATTTCTCGTCGGATCCAATCGTATTTCTCATTGAGCCCGGTGAGGAATTTGAATAACCTCAATTCTGCTTTAATTTCTCTGTATTGTTCCACTCCCTTATCGCAACAATTAACTGTTTTATGCGAGCACCGATCAATGTCGATCCAGAGGCCGTGTAATCGGCTCCAGTAGGCTTCCAGCGTTGAGTCCCCTTGTACTATTTTGTTCGCTTTGTCGCGCAGGTCGTATATCAAATACGAGTCCGATGAACTTGCGAATGTAACCGCGAGGGTATCCCATAGTGACTTCGCCGTCTGATGATGTGCGAAATCCGCTATGAGATTGGTCTCCATATTATCAATGATCCAGGAAAAGACGATTAAGTCTATTTCCTCCCAATCGGTGTATCCGATTTCGCCTGGTTTTGGTGGAGATGGAACTCCGGAAATGTGGCGGTAGACTCCTCGGCCGCCAATGGACACCTTCATCAGCCGTGCCCATAGTGAATAATTCGAGCCGTTCAACTTGAAGGCTATGGTAACACTCTTACTTGATCTAATCTTTTCGGCAATTTCGATTTGGGGTGGCTTGTCTTCTGCCATTTTTCCAGGTCGAGAGAGGTTTGGACAGTTGCTTTCTTCTCGCCGTTTCGGTCGAGAGAGGTATGTTTTGGGCTATGATGATATTTTTCTGAGCCTGCTCTTGATACCATGTAGAACTGTATAATTCTCGGTTATTTCATTCACAATGAATTGATACATCATATATAGACCTAGGGATTTTATACATGGTAAGATTTTCCTCAATCAAATCTCCCTAATTATTGTCTAAATATTTCGTTCAATCTTCTTCCTGATTTGATGCAATCTTCTCTGTTTCTTGCATGATACTCTCCAATCTCCAACATACAAAGAAAAGATTTGTTAATAAGTAATAAGTGCTTCTTACCCCATGCTGTGGTTATGAATCCGCAACTAGAACAGAAATTGAGATCAAGTCCATAGAAGAGAGATTGGTGGATTTGTGAGAGTGAAACATTCGACACATGCGTGAATCCCGGCCAAGTTGTCGCGATTATTAGATCTAATTTACACATATGTGGTAACTCTGAGGGCCTGAGCAGAAGCTTTGCATAACTAAATCTGGAAGGTGATGAATTATAGGCACAATATGGATTAATATCTGTGAAAAGGGTAGAATTGTTGATGGGATTGGGGTGAGAATTGTTGATGGGATTGGGGCAGCTAATCAATTTAACAAACCATACTTGAGCGGAGTAAAAGTAATCAGAATTGGAGGAAGAATAGATTTGATAGGGATATGAGGAGCGGATGGGGAAAGAGCAGATGTCATCGTTGTTTATGGAAGCATCAACCAGCCTAATGGTGTGGTGTTGGTAGTTGATTGCTTTGACATGGTATTTGATAGAGTTTTTAAGAAAGAGGAAGGTGACATTGTTTTCGCAGGTTAGTTCATATTTGGAGCTGCCGCAGTGGATGGGGTCGGTGTTGAGGCGGAAAGGGAAGCTGATATTGCGAATAGCACCACACGCAGGAGGAGGACTGCAGTTGTTTGCATCAGCGGAAGGGAAGAAATGGAGTGAGAGAATCAAAGTGGTGAGGAAGATTATGAGCTTCATCATGGCTGGATAATGTGATTCACCTACCAATAAGGCCAACTAATATTTGTAAGCTCACACTCACACACCCTTTAATTATATAACAAACCATTTACTTTTTCCAAATTTGTGATTACACAATTTTCCATTGTGGCTGTCCTTTTTAATGGGTGGAAGAATCATTCATTGTGGACACATTTAGTTGAAGTGAATGAGTGAGTCAATGGTGATAGTTGATTACGGAGAAATTACAAACTTGTTTCTAATTAAAAATAGATAACACAAATTCAAGCATTGCTAATAATTTCAATAATGCTGCTATCACTGTTATCATGCAACAATGATATGGAAGCATTTGAATTTGTAGACCAATTTTCTTCCTCATTTCTGCCCGTGTACGTTAGATAATCAAGAATCTGTAGATGTTCGACATCAAATTCTACCATCTTCTACACCTTATTCATTAATGGCCGATTGTCCAGACTCATTTGCATGCACCATAACGCAACAATGGTCATCTTCCAACCAATTTTTCTATCATTATTTTCATCAGAATTTCCAATGTCTGTCCCTACTTTGGTTCAAGTAGTCTTATATCCAGTTTGGAAATTACTTACTAGATTCATCCTTGTTTTGTGGCAAGTTTTTGTTTAAGCTTCACCATTTCCATTAACATCATCCCAAAACTATACACATCAGCTTGTAAGACACACTGCCAATACTTCGATTCAAGAGCAACATACCCTATAGTACATCTAGCCGCTTTCAGAGACATTGCCTCTTTCTTTGTGGCGCATAATTTTGCCAAACCAAAATCTGATATTTTTGGGACGAAGTTATCATCGAGAAGTATATTGTGAGATTTAATGTCAAAATGCAAGATTTGGATGTCATAACCATGGTGTAAATACTCCATCCCTTGAGCCACTCCAACTGCAATCTTAAATTTCATGTCCCAATCTCATGAAGAGTACTTTTCTCGGTGGAAGACAGAGTTGTCAACGGAACCATTTGGCATTAAATCAAAAATGAGGGCACGCTTAGATCTTTCAGCACAATATCCAACAAGCTGGACAATATTTACATTATGGATCCTTCCAATGGTTGCTATGTCATTAATGAAGTCTTGCCCATTTACTCCAGATTTTCCGAGCAATCTGACTGCAACAAAATGGTCACTTCGGAGCTTTCCTTTGTAAACAGAACCATAGCCTCCTTGGCCTAGTTTATCTTCAATGTTCTTAGTCATCTTCTTTAACTGCGAATAGGAATACCTGATTGGAGCGAGCTTGTTGTTATTTTGTAGGAATGACTCTATAAAACGCCTTCTTCGGAATTTGTATATCAAAAACCAGACTACCAAAGGACATATGAATATCCTTAGTGCCCAGATTAATTACCATGACATTGACAGTGATGACAGCTGGAAAAAGAAAGACGAATACATTTAGTATTAAGCCCAAAAAATTTGTGCTAAAACCGGACAAAGTTGAAGCAAATTCCTTCACATATTGAGAAGTGTAGTGTAATATTTCTACCAATACCAGCGAATACATATCCCAAAGGGGCATTCACACCCCGAGCGTGCACAGCATGTGAAGCTTCCTTAGACAGTGGGACCGCAGCCTACGCCGTGGCGTCTAAGTCTCCAGCCGGTGTGGCGTGGCGAAGGCGACACGCCACCTTCATACAAATTTTATGTTCCCTCCGTCTCCCATTCAGTTTCACTTTTGTCATTTTCGTTCTCATTAATAGTCATTTTTCATTTTTTATTATACTATTATAGAATTAATATTCAAGATGAAATAAATAATCTTAAAAAAATGAAAAAGTATCTCAAATAAATTAGTAAAACTTTAGTTAGGAGACCGACAGTGCAATATATTTTCCAAAATTACCACACATATACATATATAGACACAAAATTTATAGATGAACATCTCACATTCACCCGACACTAAATTTGCAGTTCACTTTAATATAGATAATCTGAATACTACAATGAGAATGACACTCATACCATAATCAGAGTGCAAGTAGTAAATTAGAGAAATATAAAGATGTAAATTATGGTAATGAGTTGTAAGTCTAAGAGCAATAAGCTTCAAAGTCTGATCATCTAAATAATTTATTCTCAAAAACAAAACGATAGTCATAGTGATGAAGAAATTCCTACAACACTGATGATTGATTACTGATAACCACAGAACAGACAACCTGTACATTATCGTTTATTTCATAAAAGCTTGGCATAATTTGCCAGCACTTAAAACACCAACAATAATACTTTCAAATTCATAAAACACTAGACCTAAAAATCCCACCTTCCCTCCAAAACCTCTATCCGTCGTTCCACGGCGTCGGTTCAGATCATCGGCGACCACTCCAAACTAACAGCTTTCTGGATATCACAAGCAGGCGGCTATGTCCTCACAGTTTGCCTCCAGTTATCCTGCTGCTGCTTTGCGAGTCCATTTCCATCAGTGCCGTCATTCTCGTCTTTGAGGAGATATTGGTCAACTCGTGCAGCTGCTTGCCTGCCTTCGTTGATAGCCCAGACCACCAGTGATTGCCCTCGCCGGCAATCCCCAGCAGCAAACACGCCTTCAACATTGGTTGAGAAGCGGCCGTAATCAGCTTTGAAGTTTGATCGGTTGTCTTTGTCCACTCCGAGTTTGTCCGCGACCGTCTGAGCAAAACCAAGAAATGTTGTTATAACAGAATTATTATAGGGGAATTTCAATACTTGGCGACATTATAAGACAATGCTAACCTCTTCAGGACCAAGGAATCCCATTGCTAGCAGGACTAGATCAGCTTCAATAATTTCTTCCGAACCTTCGACTTCCTTGAATTGGAACCTCCCACTGGCATCCTTCTCCCAACTGACGCGCACAACCTCGAGTCCTTTCAGTGTTCCATTCTCGTCTCCAATGAAACGTTTTGTCAGCACTTCATAAGACCTTGGGTCCTTACCAAACTTGGTAGCAGCTTCCTGATGCCCATAATCCACACGGAATATCCGTGGCCACTGCCAATTTTAAAGAGACGCAACTTTAATTTTGTTGTCCACAACAAATGAAGAAAGGGGAAAAAAAGCATAGATGAAGATGGAACTCAAGCCAGAACAAATGCCGGTGCAACTGTGTAAAATTGGACGACAGAACTCTTATGCAAAAGCGAAAGAAAGAGGTCCGAACCTGAGGCCAAGGGTTGCCTGGAGCTCTGGTAGCTGGTGGTTTAGGGAGAAGCTCAAGATTTACAATGTTGGTGCAACCGTGTCTGATTGATGTCCCAATACAGTCCGTGCCAGTGTCGCCTCCACCAATAACCACTACTTTCTTTCCCTTGGCAGAGATGTAGTTTCCATCCTGAAGTTTGCTATCAAGCAGGCTTTTTGTATTTGCATGAAGAAATTCCATTGCAAAATGGACTCCGGAAAGGTCTCTCCCAGGAACAGGAAGATCCCTGCAAGATTATCCAATTGGTTAAAAATATGTACTCAAGCTCTTTATATTATTGAGATACTACTCAATAAATTGCAGAAATCATTGTTCCGCACCTTGGTTTTGTGGCTCCCACAGCCAATACAATTGCATCGTGCTCTTCACGAAGCTGATCTATCGAGTATAATGGATCTTTTCCTACATTAGCATTAACTACAAACTTCACACCTTCCTTTTCCATAAGATTAACCCGTCTCTGAACTACATCTATTTTGTCAGTCTTCATGTTCGGCACGCCATACATCATTAAACCACCTATTCTGTCAGCACGCTCAAAAACTGTCACTGAGTGTCCCTTTTTATTTAACTGATCAGCAGCAGCCAAACCAGCAGGCCCACTTCCAACAATCGCAACTCTTTTTCTGAAATTGGTGAAAGACAGACAAATCAGGGTTAAATTCCAGAATTCAGAATAAAATCATCTTCATCAATGAGCTAAATATATTTTGGGCAGTATTCAAGTAACAAGATGTACCCTGTTCTCGTCTGAGGTGGCCGGGGAACCATCCACCCCTCCTCAAAAGCTTTATCTATGATAGAGCACTCAATTGATTTGATAGACACAGGATTTTCTATGATACCAAGTACACACGATCCTTCACAGGGAGCAGGGCATACACGACCTGTGAACTCCGGGAAGTTGTTAGTTTCCAAAAGCCTATCCAATGCTTCCCGCCACCGGTTCTGGTAAACCAACTCATTGAATTCTGGTATCTTATTTCCAAGAGGGCATCCAGAGTGCTCCTGCAAGATACAAACCCCATTTATAGTAGTTAGTCCTTAGCCCTCAAGATGATTCTTCTTAAAAGTACTACTGAACTTTTACTACCTGATGACAAAACGGAGTTCCACAATCCATACAGCGAGCTGACTGTGTTTTCAACAATGGTCCTGGTTTTGATTCTTCCATAACTTCATTCCAGTCATTCATCCTGACAGTCGGATCCCTGTACGAAACGCCCTCCCTCTCATAAGCAACAAAACCCCGATGTTTGACAGCATCAGGAACCCTAGTTGGCCTCTTTTCTGGTTCATCTTCCTCAACCTATCCAATGAGAAATTTGGGTCAAGTAATTGATTCAAACATTCCTTGACCAACAGCAGAAGATGAAGATTATCCTAAACAATAATCAATGAGCAGTAACTAAAAATGGATCTTCATGGTTGGTACCAAGTCTAAAGCACATAGGTTGTCAGACTAAGTCATTGCAGTTGATGATTGTACTAGTAAAAAAGTATAGGTCAACTATCAAAAGTTCTCTACAACTGTGGGGTCATTTGGGTGCGTAGAATGTAGGGCAGGATGAGGATGTTACATGTCACAAAATATACCTGGGGAGTTTCATGGATAGATGCAGCTGCCATCTTCTTAAGCTCTTCAAAAGCATCTTTCTCCTTCAACTCCACCTCTTCTTCCACCTCAGCCTCTTTGGCTGCAACTTCAGCTGTGTTCTCTGAAATTTCATCTACTTTCTTATTTGCTAGAATGCGTTTGTAGTCACGGGGGAAGACCTTGATGAACTTCGGGAGAAGGGAGTCAAAATCTGCAAGGACATCCCTAGCTAACTGGCTGCTTGTGTGACGCTGATGCTGTTGTATCATCATCCTAAGCATCAAAATATCATCCTCATCTTCCACAGGGTCAAGATCTACCAACTCTTGATTGCACCGAGATCTAAAAGTTGAATCAACATCAAGAACATAGGCAATGCCCCCACTCATGCCAGCAGCAAAATTTCTACCGGTCTTTCCTAGCACTACAACAGTGCCTCCAGTCATGTACTCACATCCATGATCACCTACACCTTCAACTACAGCTTTGACACCAGAATTACGAACAGCAAATCTTTCTGCTGCCATCCCGTTAAAATAAGCCTCCCCATTTGTGCCCCCATAAAGCGCTACGTTGCCAATGACAATATTTTCCTTCGGATCAAAGTTGCTACCTTTAGGGGGATATACAACAATTCTTCCTCCTGACAGTCCCTTCCCAACATAATCATTGCTATCTCCTTCAAGCTCCAGTGTGATGCCAGGACATAGAAAAGCTCCAAGACTCTGGCCTGCACTTCCCTTCAGTTTGATATGAATTGTATCTGAAGGAAGTCCTGCCATTTTGTAGCGTTTTGTCACTTCATGGCTTAGCATGGTTCCAACTGCTCGGTTTACATTGCATATAGGAGATTCAATGTATACGGCAACACTTTTATCCAAGGCAGGTTTTGCTAAAGCTATTAGTTTGTTATCTAAAGCCATGTCCAATCCATGGTCCTGTTTCTGCACACAATGCTGTGCAGCATCTGGTCTGATGTCAGCAGCTGGGCGAAGTAGAAGGGAAAGATCAATGTTCTTAAGCTTCTCATTGTTATTTGCCACATCTTTATCCAGTTCAAGCATGTCTGCACGTCCAACCATTTCATTCAGTGTTCGAAAACCAAGCTGAGACATAATCTCCCTTAATTCCTCTGCCAGCATGAAGAAGAAGTTGATGACATGTTCGGGTTCACCAGCAAACTTTTCCCTAAGAACTGGATCTTGAGTTGCGATACCAACAGGGCATGTGTTTTTGTGGCATTTCCGCATCATGATGCAGCCCAGTGTGATGAGGGGAGCGGTGCTGAAACCAAACTCCTCCGCACCAAGAAGTGCAGCGACAGCCACATCTCGCCCAGTCTTCAGTTGCCCATCAGTCTGAAGAACAGTTCGACCACGAAGATCATTAGCCACTAAGGTTTGGTGCGTCTCTGCTAGACCAAGTTCCCAAGGAACACCGGCACTTTTGATGCCCGTCCATCTTGAAGCCCCTGTACCTCCATCGTGACCGGAGATTAAGACATGATCAGCATGACCCTTAACAACCCCACTGGCAATCACTCCAACGCCAGCTTCAGAAACCAACTTGACACTTATGCGGGCATCAGGATTTGCATTCTACAATAAATATAACAGCAAATTTATGAGAATCAGATATAACCAATATATAAGTGGATAACCCCGATAGTCAATCATAGCTAACATATCCACTTTCAAGAAAATTATTAAAAGAGGTTGTAAAACTGATGGGGCATGGAAATATACCTTGAGGTCATGAATCAATTGTGCTAGATCTTCAATGGAGTAAATGTCATGATGGGGAGGAGGACTGATAAGTCCCACACCAGCTGTAGAATTCCTAGTTATAGCAATGTCACCAATTACCTTATGTCCTGGAAGTTCACCTCCTTCACCAGGCTTTGCTCCCTGCATCATGAAATCTCAAATGTTAAAAACTACTAATCATTTGCATATGAAACATGTGAAATGAACATTCTCACCAAATGCCAAATGCAGGTATCACTAAATGATGCAAAGACACCACAAGGTGCTTTGCTGACACGGCGTCATCTGTCCATGAACGCAAATTCATAAACAAAAGAAACCGTTGTTCCTACCCAAGCACAGGAGATAAAAGATAGGTATGACAAGGAAACAGAACAGACCATGGAAAACCCCCCTTAGATGAAAAGTATAACATATGACAGCATACCTGTGCCATTTTTATCTGTAACTCATCTGCATTTGTAAGATAATAGCTGGAAACTCCAAATCTTCCACTTGCAACCTGCTTTATGGCACTTCTCTTTGGATTCATTGAGCCATCAGCAAGAGGTTCCATACGAGATGGTTCTTCACCTCCCTCACCTGTTTGCAAAAGGTAAAAAAAATATCTTCAATGAAATTTTATGCATTGCAATACGACAATGAAAGTAATAGACGCATAAATCACCCATAGCTTACCAGTGTTCGACTTTCCCCCAATCTGGTTCATTGCTTTAGCAAGTGTTGTGTGAGCCTCCAGCGAGATAGAACCATAGCTCATTGCTCCGGTACAAAAACGTTTTACAATCTCGCTAGCTGGTTCAACTTCTTCAAGAGGAACCTTTACCTCAGCTTCCTTAAATTTCAGAAGCCCTCTCAAATTACATGACTTATTCAATTCTTGAACGCGTTTAGAGTACTCTTTATAGGCAGCTACACTGTTGGATCTAGTAGCCTCTTGTAACTTTGAAATAGCAAGGGGGTCATTTAAGTGGATCTCACCACCTTTTCTCCAGTGATAATCACCTGGATTAGGCAGTGCTACAGCCTCAGCACTACCAAGTGGTAAGGCACGTGTTGGGAAAGCCAACTCATGCAACTGAAGTGCATCAAGTGCGAGTGCTTCAAAAGTTGCACCCTCCACTCTGCTTGGAGTTCCTATAAAACAACGTTCCATGACCTCTGATGACAGGCCAACGGCCTCAAATATCTGAGCACCCTTGTATGAGGCCAGAGTTGAAATACCCATCTTGGCTAAGACCTTCATCATGCCATAGTTGCTTGCCTTAAAATATTTCTTGACAAGCTCATCCTTCGAGTGGAATTCACCAGTTGATTTGGGTGGAATTTTTCCGTCAACTTGCAATCTCCAAATGGCTTCTACAGCCAAGTAAGGACAGATTGCATCAGCACCAAATCCCACAAGTGTACAAAAATGATGCACTTCACGGGGCTCCGCAGATTCAATAATTAAAGCAACACGAGTCCGTTCAAGCTTCTTCACCAAGTGATGATGTACGGCACCGACAGCCAAGAGGGAGCTGACCGCAACACGCTTTGGTGAGAAAGCTGCATTGTACAAACAATAGAGGAAACTATAATAACTAAAACGATTATGACAGTTGAAACCACAAAATAAGACATGACTATAATCAAATCTTCCAGGTTTCAGGGTTCACTACCTCGATCAGAAAGCACCAGTGTTGTATATCCCTCCTTGATTGCATCATGTGCTTCATCACATATCCTGTCCAAGGTCTCCTCCAAACCCTTCCTACCACAATCCTTGGAGTACGTAATGTCAAGAACTTTGCTTTTCCAACCTCTGTAGTTCATTTTTTTCATTGCTTCCATTTCCTCAATGGTTAGGAGAGGACCTTTAAGCGACAGGCGATGGCATTGTTGCTCAGTGATCTCTGTAAGATCGCCTTCTGGACCAATCATGCATTCTGTAGAGGTAACAATCTTCTCCCGAATAGGATCAATTGGAGGATTAGTCACCTGAGCAAACATTTGCTTGAAGTACTCGAATGTAAGTTTCTCCCTGTTAGACATCACAGCCAATGGAGCATCATTTCCCATTGAGCCAAGGGCCTCAGTGCCATTTTTCGCCATTGGCAGTAATAGCATTTCCAGAGATTCAACTGTATAACTGCACAGGAACAACAGTCATTCTCTCATGAGCAAAAGAAGGTGAATTGTATATCAAGCGCAAATATAAATATATAGTATGTTATATATACGACATACCCAAACGTCTTCAATGGGGACAATATCCCATGCACTCCCATGTTTTCCATATCTTCATCATCAGAAGATGCCTAAAAAGTTGTGACCTGTTAGCTTGTGAAAATGAGTACAAGATCAATTATAAGAGTGACAAAATTTCTAACCGGTAAAGCACCAGCTATGGTGGGAGGAATTCGGTCTGATTCGGGCACAGATTCAACTATGTCCTTCAATTGCAGCTTTTGCCTCTTTAGCCACTCTCCATAAGGTCTTGCAAGTGAGTATTGTTGCTTCAAGGCTTCATCATCAACCACAACATGCTTCTCAAAATCAACAAGAAGCATCATACCAGGATTGAGTCTTCCTTTTCTGGCAACATCTTCTGCGGGGATGTCAACAACACCTACTTCACTTGCCATGATAACTCTGCCACTGTGTGTAACATAAAATCTACCAGGACGTAACCCATTTCTGTCTAATGTTGCTCCAAGATAGTGTCCATCAGTAACTGCAAACCATTCTATGTAAGGACCAAGCAAATATAAAGTCCAATGCAATAATATAATAGTAATTAACAAAATGGACATACATGATATAAGAGCAGGTCCATCCCATGGCTCCATCAAAGCTGAGAAATATTCATAAAGAGCCCTTCGATCAGGGTCCATATTTTTATCATTTTGCCAGGCTTCGGGGATCATCATCATCATAGCTTCAGGGAGACTTCTACCAGCTCTAACCAAAAGCTCGAGTACACCATCAAATGCACCTAAACACAATGCCATAGTAATATCGATTGTCAGAACCAGATAGGGGCATCAAACCATTGGAACTGAATATAATTAATTTATGTCACTAGTCACTTCGCCATGTTTGTGGCAATTCATGCATGCATGTGCAGTAATAATTAAGTAAATCAAGAACCTGAGTCAGAAGAGCTGGCATCTACGATTGGCAGAAGCTTCTTCATCTCAGTCTTTGACAGACCAAGCTCCTTGCATTTCAGAAGGCCCTCACGTGCCTTCATCCTATTAGGCATGCAACATCAAGTCAATAGCTTCACTGATTATCTTGATAAAAACTAAATGAAGTTGTTGGAATGATCCATTGTATCATTTATCAGACATCTTGATAAACTTCATGAAATATTTGTGTATACATAATGTAACTGATAATGTAGTGTCTGATTGAATAAGGGGATTTTGTGGGGAAAAACATCAAAATATCTGCACTAATTGACACAAAATTACATTGCAACACATTCAAAAAGAAACAAAACTTACCAATTGACATTGCCTCTAAGTGTATTGATCTCTCCATTGTGACCAAGGACACGCATCGGCTGAGCTCGATCCCAGCTAGGAAATGTGTTTGTCGAGAATCTAGAATGTACCTGCAAATCCAGAGCCAAAATATATTAAAGATGCCATTGATGAAGTTACATACTTTGTCAGGAGTGAAGTTTGTCTTCAGCACTCTTAAAGTGAACATAGAGAATGACCTAGTCTACCTTGTCCGAACATAATCTCATCTCCACAATACAACAGGTTTTATCTTAAAAGTGGATCATAGCAGAAAAACACCACATTTCTGCAAATATTATTTTAGTTCATAACGAGTTTCCTTACCAACTCACCCCAAGTATCCAATTCAGCATCCAAAATCAAATAGTGATCAAGGGTGTGGAAGAACTTAAGAGATCATTCATACGTCAATGCCTCAGAAGTCATTCCTCAACCTTGCATTGCTTCAGTTAATTGGTTGATCCCATGCTGTTCGTTGTTAAAGTATGGAGTCAGCAGAGAATAAAAGGGGAATGGATAAAATATTTACCAGGGCCATGTAGCTCGTAAACCTTTCACTGCCAAGATCTGCATAGTAATAATCCTTCAACTGATCAGGTTTCAGCTGACCTTTGTACACAACAGTCCTGTTAAAAACCATAGTAATTGTCAAACATAATCCTTCAGCAACAAATTTAATTTAACATCACGCCCCCAGTGAAACTAACCTGGAGGACAGAGAACAAATGTAGAAGTCTTTAACCCCACCGTGCTGAAGGTTCAATGCAGCTCGGATTGCTACCATAGAAACCCTTCTTAATATGTACAACTGCAATAATATAATTGCAATTATTGTGTTAAGGAAAACAGAGATGAAAAAGACCAAAATCTGCAGTGTATTTAATTGAGTTGAAGATATTATTCTCAGAACTAGTATTGGGCACCTGTTGTTCAATATTAGCCTTTGACCGTGGAGTGGCAGTAAGAAAAACTTGCTCGATGACGGGTTCTGTCTGCAAAGCAGACTTGCCCAATCCTGAGTTGTCTGTGGGGACTAGACGCCATCCAAGAACTGAGTGCCCAAGCGATTCGGCCACCTATAATTAAAGATTTGTCAGAAATTCAGGTTAATAATGAAGCACGGTAGAAAAAATGATCATATCCAAAGTTTCAGTTTTTTACCTTTGTGAAAACAATTTTACTTTGTTCTCTCCGACTGTCAGAAATAGGCAAGAAAAACATGCCGACTGCATATTCCCCAGGTGGGGGCAACTCAAATCCAGCATCTTTAGCAGCCTGAAATTATAAAAAGATATAGTAGCTTCCTCAGTACCAAGTATTTTATCTCGTCAATCAGTTTCACCATTTATTAAGAGGCCATTTTTAAACTTCGAAGAGGGAGGAGGGGCCTTAAACTTCTCAGATAAAAAAAATAGAGGCAACAAACAAATGAGAAAAGAGTCCATGACATAATTATTCCCCTGCTACGAAAATTGGCTCTTTTCAATTCAAAATACTTAACGCGTAGCTAAATCCAAGAAAAACAGAAACCTCTTTGTAGAATTCATGAGGAAGGCCGACAAGAATTCCAGCTCCATCTCCAGTGTTTGCCTCACAGCCACACGCACCTCTGTGAGTCATCCGCACCAACATCTCTATAGCATCCGTCACCTGCATAACCAAAACTCCCAATCATTTACAGACAAATACACACAAATTATTATTAATTAACCACCAAAACTGTACCGTTTTACGGCTGCCTTCACCAGAAAGCTCCGCCACAAACCCGACTCCACACGAATCCTTGTCAAACGCCGGATCGTACAGCCCGAGCGGCTTCTCCGGCACCTGCGACATGGAATTCTTCACAACAAACCGCAGCTTCGGCGCGCGCCCCGGCCCGTCCGTCTGCCAAAGCTGCACCCTCTCCATCCCCGCACCGCTCCGCACCTTCGTGCCGTGCACAAACCTGTTCTCCATGCCCACCATCCTGTGCTTCGACGCAAATGCCCGCGGCGCCTTCCCCCTCCGCGACAGAGCCGCCACAGCATTCAGCTGGTGGCCCGCCGCGCACGCCGGCGTCACCAAGCCGCCGCCGCCGCCTCTCACGTGAACAGCGGATCCCGACACCGCCGACATCGTTCCGATTCCACCAAAAACCTATTTATATTTTACAATGGTGTATAATTGAATAATATCGATTTTAATCACACAAATTTACAAGCGTCGTGAATCAGATCTGGTGAGATTGCCGGTCAATTCAACCGAAATTATAGGGAAAACAAAATCGAAGCAGCAATCAAGGCGAATCTGAAAGGGAGGAGGCGATTGGTGCACAAGGAAGAGGTGTAATGAGCATCTAGGGCTGGATGAGATATGCTCGCAGTAGAAAAAACGCCGTCGCGAGCTGGTGGTGAGTTGGATGGATATAGCCTCGGCGAGGGAGTGAGATGGTGAATTTATAGAGAGCAATCACACACAACACCTACTGTTTGCATTGCTCCCTCTGGGGCCCACGTATTCATTTTCGTTTTTTTTTCTTTTCTTTTTTTTTTAATTTTTTAGGTAACTGTGTGCTAGCTAGTCAATTCAACTGCCTAAATTTAAGAAAATGTATTTTAAATTTTTGGATAATTGTTTGCATAAAATTCAGTATTTGAGATTTGTGATATAATTCTTCTTTATTTATTGCCACATAAGTAATAAAATTTGAATTGTTAGTTTTAAATTCTTAATAATAAAGTTTTGAATAGTTATAATCAAAATAGTACAAAAAAAGGATTTAATTAATAGCAGCAGGAAGAAAAATTGAGCATACGGTGGGTCATTTTTGACATATAGTATTACAATTTACAACTACATCTTTAAATTTAGGATGGCAAAATTAGTTTGCTAATCCAAAAACAGCAATCCAAACTGTAAGCAAAAATAAAAAAATAAAAACAACAAATTGTTTTGTTGATGTGACGTATATAAATGGAAACACGTGGAGGGAAGTATTATGTGCGGCACGCGACCAGCTCTCGTGGTGGGTTAGTCGGTCGACCCGGGTTCAGGCCCGGTTGGGTGTATAACCCGGGTTATATCAGTCATTTAGCACGGTAACTTATGGTTATTTAATGTATGGAACTATAGGAAATTATCACATTTTATTAAATTTTAGTTATTTTGCTATTTTAAAATTTTATAAAATATTTATGAAATTTTAACTTGTTCTAAATTATTTTGTGACCAAAAAATTAGATGAAATTGTATCAAATGTGGCAGTCGAGAACTTATTAGTGGACGTCACCAACAGTGAGTTAAATGATATCGTTTATTTATAAATAAAATGGACTATTCAGCTAAAAAACATCATCAATCTATTACATGTGGGTGGCAGTATTTTTTGGCGTGAAAAAATGAGAACTGTTTTAAAGTCTCGGCGTAACATAATTTGACCAAATGTTATGATTTATCTGATAATTTAATATAATTGTTAATTTTTGTCAAACTTAATAAAGTGTTTATCTGGCAATAATTAGCTTCGAGCATAATGTTTAAGTGTTGGTCTTTATAACAATAACGTAATCATCTTTTTTTATATGAAACATTTGGAAATTTTAATCTACAGATCGTAAATGTGATCGACATCATGTTATGAATATGCGTGTAGAATACTAAAGAATATAGATTTTATATTTTATCGATCCGATGAAAAATAAGCATTCAATTTTCTCAATAAATATTCAGATGAGAAGAAACCACGTATAGCTAGTGTTGCCCACGGTTCACGAACCGGCGGTTCCGGTTCGGTCGAAGGCGGAACCGGAACCGAACCGTGAGGCTATTTCACGGTTCCGGTTCCGGTTCGAAAACCGGCGGTTCCGATTCCGGTTCGGAACCACCGGTTTTTCCGGCGGTTTAGGCGGTTCCGGTTCGGAACCGGCGGTTTCGCGGTTCGGTTGTATTTTTTTTTTAATTTGAAATTTGGATTTATACAACAAATTGGAACAAGACAATGTATACTTCAAATAGAAATACGGCGAATAAGGAAGAAATGATATCTATTTTATTGAGTTTGAGTTGTAACGGACAACGATACATTACAATTTACAATATGTATACAAGTATACAACATACAATAATGTAATATAAATTTGAAATTTGGACTTATACAATAAATTGGAACAAGACAATGGATAATTTAAATTGAAATAAGACGAATAAGATGAAAATGATATCAATTTTATTGAATTTGTGTTGTAACGGACAACGATACATTACAATTTACAATACATATACAAGTATACAACATACAACAATGTAATATAATTTACAAATAAAAAAACATGAAATGGAGGGAAAAATGGAAGAACTACGGGAACAAGTATAAGTGTATAACAATGCGTAATAAGAGTAGCACTTGAGTAATTAAATGGAAGCACAATAGCACAAATGAGAAATTGGAGACAAAGAGAGAGAATTGGGAGATTGAAGAGAGAAACTCTTATTAACATAAGAGTGTGGTGAATGTAAATGAGAATAGAGGGGGGTATTTATAGATTAAAATCTGGGGGGAAATGGAAGAATTTAATTTCAAATTTATATTACATTATTGTATGTTGTATACTTGTACATGTATTGTAAATTGTAATGTATCGTTGTCCGTTACAACTCAAATTCAATAAAATTGATATCATTTTCACCTTCTTCGTCTTATTTCAATTTAAATTATCCATTGTCTTGTACTCTTGTTCCAATTTATTGTATAAGTCCAAATTTCAAATTTATATTACATTATTGTATGTTGTATACTTGTATATGTATTGTAAATTGTAATGTATCGTTGTCCGTTACAACTCAAATTCAATAAAATTGATATCATTTTCATCATATTCGTCTTATTTCAATTTAAATTATCCATTATCTTGTTCCAATTTATTGTATAAGTCCAAATTTCAAATTTATATTACATTATTGTATGTTGTATACTTGTATACATATTGTAAATTGTAATGTATCGTTGTCCGTTACAACTCAAACTCAATAAAATAGATATCATTTCTTCCTTATTCGCCGTATTTCTATTTGAAGTATACATTGTCTTGTTCCAATTTGTTGTATAAATCCAAATTTCAAATTAAAAAAAAAATACAACCGAACCGCGAAACCGCCGGAAAAACCGGCGGTTTTGACGGAAAACCACCGGAACCGCCGGTTTTCACGGTTAACCGCCGGTTTCCGGTCCAAAAACCGCCGGAACCGGCCGGTTTTGCCGCTGAAAAGCTGCCGCCGTCAGCCTCATCCCTGACGCCTTGATTTACGCGCCCGAACCGGCGGTTCCGAACCGTCCCGAACCGCCGGTTCGGTGACGGTTCCGGTTCGAAAAATCATGAACCTGAACCGGACCGCGACCCGAATTGCGACGGTTCCGGTTCGGAAAAATTGCTACGGTTCCGGTTCGGAACCGGAACCGGTGGGCATCTCTACGTATAGCAAGCAATTATATGAAAATGAATATAGTACTACTTAATTAGAACAATGGTGAATGTGTATTGGATGCTAGTCCACATCTAAATTAGATACCACCACATATAGTATTTATTTTTCAAGGCAAGTACTGTAAAATATTTGGTATCCAATCAATTAAAGTTTATTTTACGACTGGGGCGAATCGTCTCCGCAAATTATAATTTGAAAATATCTTCATAAATACTATAGATTATATTTAATTCATACACCCTTGCGTATTAAAGAAATGTGATGTGGTTTATGTATTTTATATTCATCTTATCCACATTATATAAATATAGTTAGTAACAGTTGTTTAGCAGTTACAGTAAAGCAATAAATTAATAATTTGTTCATAAATGTAATACTCCTATAAAATTTCAATTCAAATTATCCTCGCCAAAAGTTTCCAATTCTTCTTTTAATTTTTCTGGTTTGTGTTTTATTGAAAACGACTGAACTGTACATACCAATCCTGATTGAGAATTTCAAATCTATAAAAATTCAAACGATACGTAAAACAATATTTATCCCAAAAATAAATAATGGAGTAATATTTGTAATTAGTCAATTCATTATTTCGGTTAACAGCACACACCAAAAAAAAGTAAACCGAAAAAACGCCAATTTTAGATTTTCTGCAGATAAATGGTAAGATAATAACTTATAATATCTAGAAATTAATCTGATGAAGCTACAAAGACATACAACAAATAATTTTGTAGCGGTTAAATATCATTTTCATTGTGTCAATTCGACAAATAATTTTGAGTTGACAATCATGGATATAGTCAGTCACATCAATGAATCTGTAGAACTAATGTATTTTAAATTTTGTTTTAAATGCATAAAATAAACATCATACGTCTATATTTCGTATGTCCATCCTTAAAAAAATAGAGTAATTTGTAGCTTAAAATTAAACTAAATCTAAATATAAAAAAAATTACTAATTATACTTCATTAATAATGTAGATTTTACAATCCATTAACACAATTTTCACTACCTTTTTATCTATTTTTCTCTTATTTTTTCATCTTTATCTTATTTTAACATTTCACATGTCATTTATAAATTTGTCTGTTTTTTAGAACGAAATGGAGTATTAAATAAAAATTAATTATTATAGTTATTATTTAATCATCCTAATTAAGATTACAAACCCGTAGTTAATGGAGAAAAAAAGGAGTATTACAATCTTAAATTGTGAATAAAAGTTAAAATTTGTGCATCTATTTTCGACGTTAATTATGCAAGATTTCAAGCAAAATAATTGACTTCAATTATGGAAGAGTGATGAAATGGATGACGAATGATGGTGGAAATACATTGTACTTAGTCATTAAAAAAAATAAAAAAAATAACAAGAAGCGGACACGGGACAACTGTAACTGCCGGCAGTTTTATGCGGCCAACAGCAACTGGTGTTAAAAATTCTTTGTTTATTTCTTCAAAAAAAAAAAGAATTCTTTGTTTATAATATTAATCCTAATCATATCTTCCAAACTGAAAATTCATCAAATAAAAGAATATTTGTCAAGAAATCAAACAAAATTACTCAGTCAAATACTGAAGATATATACCGTCCATATACGTATGTGTGTTTTATGTGGCGTCTAGATTATGAATCAAGAAACTATTTTATAGTAGTAAATATTATATGAAGTTTATTTAGCTTATTTAGTCCCATGTATTTAAAAATTATAGTACTAACAATCATGTTTATGATAAAATTGGAACCGTCGAAACTTAGTGCATTAAATATATAGTATGTGCAGTGATAAACATATGATGTGTTACTATATGATTAGCAACGAACAAAAAACACATTTAAATAAAAACTACAAATAATTTGCACCACACCGAATATGTAAAATAATACTAGCACTTAACTAATAAAGCATCTACACTTTTGGTCTGGGTCCGAATCCAAAGTGACACAATTACATGTTTATTCAAGCCAAATCATTTAGATCCACAAAATATGATTCCATGTCTATGAAAATATTATATTATGACATTTAGATACGCATGCGATTTAAAGTATTAGTATTTATTTTTCTTATTTTTAATAAGTGGACATCATAATATATAAAATCAATATTTTATTATATTAATTAAATTTTTTTATAATCAACTTTTTATCGTATTTTATAAAATTTGCATCGAGTCAAAATGAATTTTTAAATCATGGATTAAAGTAGTGAGTGAACTCTGGTACTGGTAGTTCAATTTCTCGATGACACGATAATTTCATACAATTTTATAAATGGCTAAATAAAGGGGAGAGTTGAGATGTAAGTAAATCATATACGCCAACGTGTTTGACACAATCCTAATTCCTATTCCTATATGGGAAAAGGGTGAAAACTAGATTGGAAGTAAATAATACTACCCCAACGTGTTTAACATGTTGAAAAATCCCATGAACCATAAAGATTGAATGTTTTCCAAATTCATTGATAGTAAATCTCATAATAAGATATTGTCCCAATCCCAAATCATTTATATTGTCTATAAGAAATGCCCCATATAAAGAGAAGAAGGGGTCCCATGCATGGTTAAAGATGATGGTCCATTTTGTCTAGTATCATAAAGTTGTATAGTACTATAAATAAGGAAATAGAGATGTGTCATTTTGCTTTTTTTTGACTTTTCTATTTTGGTTGAGGAACATCTTTCTCTCTTTTCGCATCAATTAAAAATAAGTTTTCCCTAAAGAAAATATTGAAACAAGAGAAATATAGTATATTACCATATGATCAACGCACTCAAATGGATTTGGAACTTTTAATGATTCCATCTCATTATATTTTTGGAAGTTGCAATTAGGTGGATTTGAATATGAACACTTGTCCACCTTAGCGTGAGCAATTAATTAATTAATGTGCCCGGTCATTTTTCATATAGTATTGGATAAGATTGACAGATAACGTCAGGATATGTGTTGTCTGTATGTTTTATTGTGTTCGCTCATTATTTTTCATATAGAGGTAAATAAGGTTGGCGGATAATGTCAGGATATGTGATGTCTATATTTGTTTATTGTGCCCGATGTTTTCATGTAGCGGTGAATAAGGTTAGCAAATAACGTTATGATATGTGTTGTCTATATGTGTTTATTGTGTTCGCCCGTTGTTTTTCATGTAACGATGAATACGGTTGGCGGATAACGTCATGATATGTGTTGTCTATATGTGTTTATTGTGTTAGCCCGCTGTTTTATGTAGGGGTAAATAAGGTTGGCGGATAACATCATGATGCGTGTTGTTTGTATATTTTATTGTGTCTGCCCATTGTTTTTTCATAAAATAAAACAACATGATTGAAAGTGCAGGTTTGTGTCAGGTGTCGTTTCGAGCAAAGGATGTATCCTACTGATCAGGATGGAAATCCCAGCTAAGCTTGAACCTGGTATCAAAAATTCCTCAACCCACTTCTACTGACTAGTATAGTGGACGTAAGGGTCGAATCCCACAGAGATGATGCGTTTTGGTATCGTGGTGATATTCTGGAAGGTTTGGTTAGCTACCACGCTTTGGGTTGAGACTTAATCTAGGCTGGAATTTAAGATGATACTCTACTGACTAAGAGGTAGGAGAGATGTTTGACAGGTGGCTGTGCACGTGAGAGTAGGGGACATTATGTCTCTGAAAATATGTGGATGGTACGGGATTACTATAAAAGGCTAAACGGAATATTAGAGAAAAAAAAGTAGTTAGGTGACTAGGCTGACAGATCTGTAGGGTACCAGCAGAAAAGTAAAGAAAAGTAAAGGACGAAAGTGAAAAGTAACTAAAAAGTAAAAGTGGTCCCAAACTTGGATGTGGACATTGTCTTCTCCAACAAGTATGAACACAAATCAAACAACTCAGATTCCATGAACGAGAAATGCAGATTAACAACTTCACAAGAACAGGTCTTCGATTAAAACTCCAAATCTAAAGATTAACTATCGGAACTGTAATTAAGCTTACTGGGTGACATGCAAGGTGGCAGAAATCACGTAAACTAAGCTTTCACACTTAACCATTTCAGATCTAAAATCTGACAGCTATCTAAACTCATGACTCGGATCTATCAATTTGGAAATGAAAACATGCTCGCAACACTTGAAAATACTAAAGCAGTTAAATCTAAGCTATCTAGGCAGAAAGAAATAGAATCAAACAAGAACCGATGCAGAAAAACAGCTTCGTATCATAAAATCGTTTGGATCGCAACTAAGACTTCAAAGTAAGCAAATATTGAACGTGCAACAGATCCAACGAAAGAAAACAAAGTGCGATTAACTAAGAAAGCAAATAAAGATTGTTTTGCCACTCCGGGCGATGGAACTGTTAACACTACGATCACACTGACTGGAACAAAGAGATGTGGAACTCCGGTGAACTGATGGTCTTCAGGTGACCATGGCTGTGGCGAGGAATGAGAACATGAAGGATAATGCTGAAGGATTGATCTACCGAAGAGAGATTTCTAACTAAGCGTAGGAGTTTGATGAACTAATTCATGATGACTCTCTCTCCAAGTGGCTTCCTTTTATAGGGAGGCCTCCCTTGATTTTTAGGGTAGATTCTCCTCATGAAATGACTCTTTTTCCCCTTGCTTGCGGCTAATTTTTCCAGCTATCCTTCTTCTCCATCTCGAGCCTTTTTGGCATGCATCCTGGTCAGTATTGCACCCTATTGACGCCCTTTTCACCTGAATTATCCTAACATTCCCATACTGGCTAGAACACTTTCCCTGCACACTTTAGCAACTGTTTTGCAGATATATTCCAATTATGCACGTTATACTGACCAGTAACCAAGGCCTAGAATACGACTTATCAATGATATGTGTTTTCTATATGTGTTTATTGTGTTCGTGTAAAAATCATGGATTAAATATGTCCGGTCAATGGATTTTGACCAAATAATAAATGTGACGAGACATTTAATTTTATGAAATTAAATGATATAGCGTCGATCTACATTTTACGTAGATAAATGTAGTATATTCACTTTCTCAAATCCGATTTCCGGTGAGTGAGAAATAGTGGATTAAAGTTGGGCATAATTAGATTTTAATTAAAGCTTGGAGTTTGAGCTTAGGGAATAATTAGTGTTAATTATCCCACATTGGAGAAGTAACACATCTTTTAATGTGTTTAAATTAAGTGACTTTATGCTACTTAATAATTATAGTGGACCAAGATGGGTGAAAGAGTCCACACGCGCGCGCCGCCGCCGCCGCCCGCCCGAGCCCGTGGTCGCGGCCGCGGCCCGCGGGCCTCGGGCCCAGTCCCGATCCCGATCTTGGACTTGGATCTTGGCAATTGGTCTTTGGATGGTCTTTGGGCTTGGTGCCGATCCCGATCTCGATCTTGGCAATTGGTCTTTGGGCTTGTCCCTAGCCCAAACTTAATCTTTTTATACCACAGCAGAGTCAGCAATCCAAGTGGCTTGACACGTCGTCAAGCGTGGCACAGTTAGAGCTGCCAAAGTCATATTACACAAGCATAAGCTCTATCCCTCTCTCTGCATTGTCTTTCTGTCGAAGCTCTGCCCTCTCCTCTATCCAGTTCGCCGGAGCTCTGTTGATTGCGGTGCTGCATCACCATAGACGTAGCCGTTTTACCTTTGGGGACGACACGCCAAACCGAGAGCACTACCGGGGCGTATCTCGTCTTGCGGGAAGAGACCTCCTCGACTCAGCTAAACTTATTCACGGTTACTGCTTCAATTTCAGTTGTAATTTTTAGTTCAGTTTCTCCTTTTGTATTCCTTCTTTGGGTTTGTATTACGCCCGGCTTTTATCTCTTGTAATCCCAGAAACCAACAATCGCAAGACGAGATAAGACTTGCTTTTGAAGGAATTTGGACACTAAACTGAACCTAAAAACTTTTGAAACATTTAACACATTTGCTGGAGATGTCGACTGAATCCAACACCGCTGCTACCACCACCACCGCCGCCATTTCCTCCACTATGGCGACCACTGAACCGGTTAACACTTCATCGATCCCCTCGATGATGCCAACCCCCGACTTCCCAGCCGCCTCTTCAACTGTACCATGGGTTTGGGACAACCCTTTCGGGGCGTCCACTGGTTCCACCTTTGGTGGTTCGGTTGGTTCCACTTTTAGTGGTTCCTTCGGATCCTTTAATGGATCGAGTGCTGGGGCCTTCGGGTCTCACACGAATGCTGGGGCCTTCGGGTCTCATGCGGGTGCTAGTCCCTTCGGGCCTGGTACGACCATGTCGGGCTCTATGCCCAACATGAATGGTGGGGGCTCTATGCCTAACCATGTTGTTGGCTCCTTCGGGGGCAACGGAATTGGTTCCTTCCATGGACCAAGTGCGGCACCTTTGGCACCAAGAATGATGCCACCTGCCGAGAAACCACAAAAGTTTGGAGGATCTGACTTCAAGCGGTGGTACCAAAAGATGTTGTTCTACTTGACAACATTGGGCGTCGCCAACTTCCTCACGGAAAACGAGCCGCCTGCGCCAAGCGACCAAACGACTAGGCTCGAAGTTATGGCGGACTATGAAGCTTGGAGAAAATGGGATTATCTATGTAAAAAATTTATTTTAATTGCATTAGATGATAGCCTCTACAATGTATACTCCAATGTAACCACATCTAAACAAACGTGGGAAAACCTAGAAAAGAAGTATAGCATAGATAATACTGCAGGGACTGAACAAGTTGTAGCTTCCAAATTTATGGACTAAAAGATGGTCGATTCTCGACCTGTCATGGAGCAAGTCCAAGAGCTCCAAATGATCATCCACGCACTAGTGGCTGAAGGGATGACCTTGCCCGATAAATTCCTAAGGTGCACGATCATGGACAAGCTTCCTCCCAGCTGGAAGGACTTCAAGAGCTATCTCAAGCACAAGCGAAAGCAGATGGCCCTTGAAGACTTGATCGTGAAGTTGCGCATTGAGGCTGATGTGCGCAAAAGCGACCAAAAGGCTAAGGGCTTCACCCCAAATGAAGTCAAAGCCAATCTGTTGGAGCGGGGCGGTCCCTCCAACAAACGCCCTTGCCCAAACCGTCCAAATGACAAAGGGAAGGGAAAGCAACCTTCAAAGAAGTTTGAAGGCGACTGCTACAAATGTGGCAAACCATGCCACTTTGCAAAGGACTTCCGCAGCAAGAAAAAGAACCCGGCTGCCCAAGTCGTTGAGAAGGAGTTCAAGGACTGGGACGAGAATGACCTTATTGCTGTGATCACTGAGGATGTTAACCTTGTTGATAACAAGGGTGGCTGGTACATCGACACCGGTGCTACTGCTCATGTCTGCTCAGATAGGAGCAAGTTTGCCTCCTACACCGCGGTTGAAGGAAGGAAGATCAACATGGGGAATCAAGCATCCTCCGAAGTCCTTGGCATTGGAAATGTGATCCTCATGATGACTCTGGCGTCACAATAACGTTGAAGGATGTGCTGCATGTCCCGGACATCCGCAAGAACCTAGTGTCAGGATCAATACTAGTTAATAAGGGGTTTAAACTTGTATTTGAGTCTGATAGGTTTACATTGTACAAGTTTGGAAAGTTACTCGGAAAAGGTTATGTAACCTATGGACTTTTCAAGCTTAGTGTAGCAACTCGGAGTGTTGCAAAACCTTTGGTTAATAATAAAGCATCTACTTCCTCTTACTTGACTGAGTGTTCAAATTTGTGGCATTGTAGATTGGGACATGTGAATTCAAAAGCCATTAAAAGATTGGTGAATTTAGATTTACTAAAGGCTAATGAATTGGATATCCAAGATAAATGTGAAATTTGTCTTGAAGCAAAAATGACTAAGTTGTCGTTTCACTCGGTGGAACGAAGCACAAAACCCCTTGAATTAATTCACACGGACGTATGTGATTTAAAGATGGTGCAAACTAGAGGTGGTAAAAAGTACTTTATCACTTTCATAGATGATTGCACAAGGTATTGCTACATTTATCTTTTAAGAAGTAAAGATGAAGCAATAGAAGCGTTCAAAAATTATAAGAACGAAGTTGAGAATCAACTTGGTTGTAAAATCAAAACGATTCGAAGTGATAGAGGAGGCGAATATGTAGCCCCGTTTGAGGAGTTATGCAACGCAAGTGGTATAATTCATCAAACCACTGCACCATATTCACCACAATCTAATGGCGTTACAGAACGCAAAAATCGAACACTAAAAGAGATGATGAATGCACTGCTTCTGACTTCAGGATTACCACATAACATGTGGGGGGAAGTTGTATTGACAGCCAACTATATTTTGAATAAGATCCCTCTCAAAGGAAAAGATGTTACTCCTTATGAGTTGTGGAAGGGAAGGAAGCCATCCTACAAACACCTCAAAGTGTGGGGGTGTTTGGCTAAGGTGATGGTTCCTCCGCCCAAAGAAGTTACAATCGGACCTAAAACGGTTGATTGCATCTTCATTGGATATGCACTTAATAGTAGTGCATATCGATTTGTTGTTCACAAGTCTGAAATATCGACTATTTCTGTAAGAGCAACAATTGAGTCAAGGAACGCTGTATTTCTCGAAAATACATTTCCTTTCAAAGACAAGGAAAAGTCTTAACCAATTCTGAGACAAGAATTGAAGAAGAAGCCACTAGTTCTAAACCAGTGGAGATTGAAGCCACTAGTTCTAAATCAGTGGATGAGGAACCTAAATCACGCAAGCGTGCAAGGCCCGATCCAAATGATACAGTACTAAGACGTGGTAGTAGGGTCAGAACACCAAAAACATTTGGTCCTGACTATATTGCTTTTATGTTAGATGAAGAACCAACATCTATAAAAGTAGCCTTCGATGGCCCAGACGGGTTGCATTGGAGAGAAGCTGTTCAAAGCGAAATTGATTCAATTTTGCTAAACCACACTTGGGTGTTGGTAGATCTACTTGAAGGTGCGAAACCTCTAGGTTGCAAATAGGTACTTAAAAGGAAATTTAAGGCCGATGGAACAGTGGATAAGTATAAAGCCCGACTAGTAGTAAAGGGTTTTAAACAAAAGGAAGGACATGCCTTCTTCGATACCTATTCACCTGTAACAAGGATTACATCTATCCGAGTGCTTCTCGCTATTGCTGCATTGCACAATCTTGAGATTCATCAAATGGATGTAAAGACCGCGTTTCTAAATGGTGAACTAGAAGATGAAATATATATGGAACAATCCGAATGGTTTGTAGTACCTGGACAAGAGAAAAAGGTATGCAAGCTCGTAAAGTCCTTATATGGATTAAAACAAGCGTCATTGCAATGGCACTTGAAGTTTGATAATGTGATGTTATCAAATGGGTTTAAAATCAACGAGTGCGACAAATGTGTCTACATCAAGAGCACTAATAACAATCATGTTATAGTGTGTCTATACGTTGATGATATGTTAATCTTGGGTAGCAACACTCAAGTAATTAACGATACAAAGGTCATGTTAAAGAGAAACTTTGACATGAAAGACATGGGTCTAGCCGATGTAATTCTTGGAATGAAGATTCTAAGAACGTCTGATGGAATCATCTTAACACAATCACATTATGATAAGAAGATATTGAATAAATTCAAAGTCTATGATGACGCGCCGGTTAAGACTCCAATTGAACTCGACGTTCACTTGAGCAAAAACAAAGGCGAGCCCGTTGCACAAGAAGAGTATGCACGGGTCATCGGATGCATCATGTACTTAACTACTTGCACTCGACCTGACATTGCTTGTGCCGTGAACAAGTTGAGTCGTTACACTAGCAATCCAAGCAAAGAGCATTGGAGAGCTCTTGTGAGGGTTTTGAGATATTTAAAACATACTCAAAATCTTGGGCTACACTTCTCGAGATACCCCCGGTACTTGAAGGGTACTGTGATGCAAATTGGATATCCGACAATAGAGACTCACTTTCAACAAGTGGATACATCTTTACTATTGGGGGTGGTGTTGTATCGTGGAAATCCACAAAACAGACATGTATAGCCCGATCAACCATGGAATCGGAGTTCATCGCCTTAGACAAGGCAGGTGAGGAAGCCGAGTGGCTTAAGAACTTCCTTGAAGATATTCCATGTTGGTCTAAGCCAATGCCACCAGTGCTGATCCACTGTGATAGCCAAGCAGCTATTGGAAGGGCAAACAATGGCTTCTATAATGGTAAGTCTCGACATATACGTCGACGACATAACACCGTGAGACATTTGATCACAACAGGGGTGATTACAATTGACTACGTGAAGTCAATAGATAATCTAGCGGATCCGCTGACCAAAGGGTTAAACCGTGATCAAACGAATAAGTTGCTGGAGGGAATGAGTTTGAAATCCACAAACTAAAGAATTATCATAGTGGTAACCCAACCATGATGACTGGAGATCCCAAGAACTTGGTTCAAAGGGACAACTAAGCTATGAGAGTTCATGAGAAACACTCAACTATATCTATTCCCTAGAGAGCAATAGAGTGTTGGAGAACTTGCCTAGTGGTAAAGGCTAAGTCTATGACTTTTAATGGTTCTTAAGGATCTCAAAGAGATGGAGTTCTCAAAGAGACCAAGTATGGCAAGGTACTTGACTAAGAATCACCTATGTAAGTGCGAAGTGTGGTCGCTTCATAAAACGCACTTATGAATCTAAAGTGATGTCCAAGACCGCAATGGACACAAAACGTGAGAACGGATGAGGTTGAGGTGTTTAAGCGTTAACACCATTGTCTCGGTGCACGTTGTGGAGGATTAGTTCAAAGCATCGCGCTACTAAGCCACTTGTGTATCCGATGGTGTCGACTATGGAGGGTTCAAAGCCAACAACTACCTATCCTTATGCTTATATATCTCTCGAGGGTTGAGCTTGTGTTTGCAAGCATATGCATTCGGCTATTTCCACTCATGTGGGGATTGTAAAAATCATGGATTAAATATGCCCGGTCAATCGATTTTGACCAAATAATAAATGTGACGAGACATTTAATTTTGTGAAATTAAATAATATAGCGTCGATCTACATTTTACGTAGATAAATGTAGTATATTCACTTTCTCAAATCCGATTTCCGGTGAGTGAGAAATAGTGGATTAAAGTTGGGCATAATTAGCTTTTAATTAAAGCTTGGAGTTTGAGCTTAGGGAATAATTACTGTTAATTATCCCACATTGGAGAAGTAACACATCTTTTAATGTGTTTAAATTAAATGACTTTATGCTACTTAATAATTATAGTGGACCAAGATGGGTGAAAGAGCCCACACGCGTGCGCCGCCGCCGCCGCCGCCCGCCCGCCCGAGCCTGATCTCGATCTTGGACTTTGACTTGGATCTTGGCAATTGGTCTTTGGGTGGTCTTTGGGCTTGGTGCTTGGGCTTGTCCCTAGCCCAAACTTAATCTTTTTATACCACCGCAGAGTCAGCAATCCAAGTGGCTAGACACGTCGTCAAGCGTGGCACAGTTAGAGCTGCCACGTGAGAAAAGCACACGCTCCGCACGCGAAAGGCACACTCCTGCCACACGCTCGTAACCGTCGGCGGTTACGAATCTGCCATGATGAACCTTCATGGCTTGGTTGACCCTGCATGGTGGCTTGGCCTATAAATAGGCTAGCCATTCCACTGCATTATGATAGAACATATTACACAAGCATAAGCTCTCTCCCTCTCTCTGCATTGTCTTTCTGTCGAAGCTCTGCCATCTCCTCTATCCAGTTCGCCGGAGCTCTGTTGATTGCGGTGCTGCATCACCAGAGACGTAGCCGTTTTACCTTTGGGGACAACACGCCAAACCGAGAGCACTACCGGGGCGTATCTCGTCTTGCGGGGAAGAGGCCTCCTCGACTCGGCTAAACTTATTCACGGTTACTGCTTCAATTTCAGTTGTAATTTTTAGTTCAGTTTCTCCTTTTGTATTCCTTCTTTGGGTTTGTATTACGCCCGACTTTTATCTCTTATAATCTCAGAAACCAACAGTTCGATCATAATGAACTCCGTGTTAACTTAACGATTCAACACTAAGAATGAGTTATGCATATATCACAATCATATATTCCATATAACGACCATTGAATTTATCGAATAACCACACTCTTTTATCCCTCAGTGCTCAACCCCATTTTGAATTTGGGGTGAATTATTTTGTTAAAACTTGAATCCATCAATACTCTTAAAAACTCAATTCAGTATAAATTCGGTATCAATTCAGAAAAAATACATTAAGTGAATCATCGTTCACCCTTACATCTGTCACAAATTCTCCACCGAGACAATAATGCTCCTAGGCCCCAATCAAAATAGAAGAAAGCCAAGTCAATTAAGAATCTTGGATTCTTGGTACAATCATCATTAAATTTAAATAAGATTAAACTCATCAACAACCATAGAGTTTTAGAAATAAAATAATGTAATCATTACTCCTACTTCTCATATAAGAAGAGAAGTAATCATTTTATAGAGTTAGGTGAGACACCTACTTCTTAACCATGGATTTTTCAACCCTACATACACCTAACACACACACACTGCACTATATTTCATACTCTAGTACTCCCTCCGTTCCATAATAGTGAAGTCATTTTTCCATTTTGGTACGTTTTATGTAATGAAGTCATTTTCTTTTTAGTAAAAGTCAACACATATCTTCTCACTTACTTTACTCTCTCTTGCTTTATTCTCTCTTCATCTATCTACCTTTTTCCTTTCCTACTTTATTCTTTATTTATTTAACTCAATTAATACAATATTTCTTAATCTCCGTATCGAAAAGAAATGCTCTCACTACTATGGAACGGATGGAGTACTTAATTAACTGAAATTGCGAAAGAAAAAAAAACAAGCCTAGGTTTGGTCAGTGGCTCGTCAAAAGCAGTCTAGGGATCTATAAAATTATTAGAAAAGAATAGGAAAGAGTAATTTATTTAAACAAAACTTTTCTGAGAAGCAGTTAAAGTATATTTATTCGTCTCATCGATTTCAAGGAGCACTATTAATTTTATAACGATAATAAATTACTAGCATAATAGAGCTTCTTAATTAATTAATTCGACAGGAAGATCCAGCTAGCAAACAAAAGCTTATTTACTACACTTTTCTCGGTGCTATAATTCATTCACATATTGTTTATGTATCCCTTTATTTTATAACTGCAATTTAAAATATAGTCACATTATTAAATACTAGAGTACTAGTTTAGTCGCAAATAAAATCTGACATTTTCCACCTGAGAAGACATATACATAAAATATCACTATTCTATATATAGAAATTAAACTCGGATTTTTCAAATAGATGCACACGGTATAATTAAGGGATTCCAAGTCTAGCTAGATCCAAGATTTCTATTTTATTTTTTTCCATCAAAATAAACCAACAATGGTATATTATTATTGTAGTAGTAGTAGTAGTATTAAATTTGTAACTACTAACGTTGTGTAATTGAAGCTGCAAGTTCAATATGAAGAATTAATTGTTTATGTATGCGTTCAAACCTATCATCATTACATTATAACATAATCATATCTATATTCTATTATTTTATGAATGTTAAGACATGATTAATAAAATAATTTAATTTAATTAAATATATGGTTTTCAAGTCCCATTGCATGATAATGGATAAATAGGCTCATATTCTAATCAAACATTTTTACATGAATACTTGTTGAGAACTCCTAGGACCCGTTTGGCATATAAGATGTGCTAACTTGATACTCTTAACTTAATCTGATTTAGTCTATTAGCATAAAAATAGATGTTAGCTCGCAGGGGCATAGCGCAGTTGGCAACGGAGGGGCAGATCATGCTGCAATAAAAATAGATGTTAGAGCCAACATGCTCACGAACTGTGCTACCAAATGGCTTTTGTGCCCGAATCATACAAATGAGTCTTGTGATGTGTCATCTTTATTTTGTCTATTATTTCATAATACTAACATAATTATTGCCACGATATACACTACACACCATATATATAGAGATTAGAGATATAATACAATACGTAAACTCAACTCCTAAAGGTGACCAATTTAGCCATACAAGATAATGGAATCGCAAAAGACTGTCCCAATTTTCTCCTTCGAACCTTCACTTGTATATCAGTTTAAAAAATAAGCAATATTCTAAATTATATTTATATCATAGAGTTAGTTTTCTTGAAAAGGAGATGTCATCAGACAAAAACAACATGCAGTCATAAACAATCGTGTAAAATTGAAATATATAGTTAAAGTGCACAAACAAACAACATATAATCTGGTTACTTCTTGTTTTGTAGCATCAATTTTGAGCATAAAGTTAGGTATCAACTTGCAATTGAATAAAACTCTTGCATCAATTTTTCCCCAGTGCGGCGATAGACAAATTAGTTAGCTTTTGTTCAAAATTTAGACGACAAAAAGTGTTGACATGGAGTGACAATGAGTTAATAACTATAAATTGCATACTACTTTATTATCAAATGCAATATAAATATACATGGAGGTAGTGGTTGGGGGTGGGGTGGAGGCTAGCAAATTCAATTAGGATTTGGCTTTTTGTTTGACACTTTACTAGTTTAGGGACCATATATCATTGTCTAATGCCATATAATGCAAGAAAGTCTCGGATAAATTGGATATAATATTTTATTTTAGAGGATTTTTGTCTGAGTGACTCTCCCGGGCGTGGGCATGGGCGTGGGCGTGGGCGCTGTGTAGCAGGTGGCGGTGTGAGAGGGGGAGACAACGACAACGGCAATGCAAGAGAGGGTGATGACGTGGGCACTGAAGGAGGCGGCAACAGGAAAGGAGAGTGTTTATGTCATAAATTGCATCTATCTTATTCCCCCGTCCCACAAAATTTGTCTTATTTTATTATTTTCCTCCGTCTCATAAAATTTATCCAATTTGAAATTTTACTAAAAATAGATATTAAATACACCTCTCAATCTCCTCAATGTGAGACCATTATTCCACTACACATCTCTATTTAATACAAAATCAAACAATTTATTGAAACTTGTGCAGGATCAAATTGAGACAAATATTGTTAAACGGAAAGCGTACTATTTTGTTGCTCGTTAATTTTAGTTTTTGAGTATTTTTTTAAAAAGAGAAAAGAGGGCCAAAGCTCATAAATTAATGAGATAAATAGAAGCAAAACTTTTAAGAGATGTGAAGCGGTGAAGAGTCAACTTGCAAAACCTAAAAAAAATGGTGATTGGCCATTGCAACAAGCGAGTGGCTATATACTTTACCTTTCTGTTTTCAAAGGGTCAATACTTTTCCAAGTCAAGACACAACATTACACACACTTATATATATATATATAGAGATATAGTGTTTGTAATACTATATAATAGACATACAGTGACAAACACAAGTTGTTGGTTACAATTTTTGCACCTTCTCATATTAAAAAATTAATATAAATTCAATGGACCAATCATTGGTTATAAAGAATTATATACAGATTCAAAGAATGATGTCTTTTTCTATTTTTCTCTGCTCAAATCATGTTTTTTTGGGGGTTTAGTAGTGTTGTGTAATTAAATTTAAGAGTGTCATGCATGTATGTGTTGGGCTGCTGAATCTTGGAACACTTCCATTTTAAAATTTTATTTACTTTTTAAATTTTTTTATATGCAAGTTGAATTTCATGATACTTAGAATCTTTGATTTGGTCCCACGAAAACTAGTTGCGGGAAATGACTTTTTCTTACCTCCCTATTTACATCGGAAGGTGGATATAGAAAAAAAATACCAGTAGTTTTAAAAGAAGAGCTACGATTTCTAAATTTTATTTTTAAGTGATTCAGATCATTGATAGAACTTTTAGATAATATAGTATAAATTTTGTAATATGTCACAATATTCAAGATATATATAAGTTGTTTTGGATCTACTGGCGCGACCTGAAAATATGTCACAATATTCCAAATATAGTATTATAAATTATAATATAATAATGTCAACTTAATTTCCAATTTTGAAATTATCTAATTTGTAACACTATATTTTTTTATTGTTTTGGGTATTGATAATAACACATCTCAATGGTATAGGCCATCTTAAATGAATTGTAAGTGGGTTGTTTAATCAAATTTTGATACTTAGTGGGTTGTTGGCTCGTCTATCATAGTACTATATGGTTCAATTATATGTTAAGCTATATGTACAAAACAAATAAGAAGTTATGTCCTAAAATGAAACAGTATAACATTCTTATTAAATTTTAATAAATCAAACGAAATTGTTGCATAAGTAAACGCCTGCCATTTTATCACACAGTAAGTCATGTGACAATATAAATTTAACTTTTATTAAATTTCTAAAATTTTGTCTTATAGCAATAGCACGGCTTATTTTATATTCCTTTATGATTTCTATGTCAACTTTGGTAAGACGTAATTATTTATATATAAATTATTAATTATTGAGTGGCAACTTTGGTTGGAAGTAATTATTAATTTATGCTTTATGCCCGCATGGGGTAGCCGCGCAGTTGATAACGGAGGGACAGATCTTGCTGCAAAGGCAAAAATTTAAATAATCATTTTCTATTAGTAAAATTAATAGTGAATCTTGATAGAATCCACTGATTTCAGATTCATGGTCGTTGGAGACCAAACTGTGGCTACCATTTCAATTTTTCAAGTTCAACAGCAAATCTAATTAATCAATACACTCTCTTTCTCTTTCTTGGACAATCAAATTATTTAATATTCTTTTAATAAAGTTAACACATTTAATGTTCTTGCAAAATTATAGTAATTCTTGGCACGCCTTGTCATTTGTATTATATCTCTAAAATTGTGCAAAGAAATCTCATGGTTTGTGCACTTATTGAATAAATGGTTTTAAAGTTTAAACGAACATTGTTTTGTGTTGACATATTAAATAAATAGGGTATATAATCATTTTGATTCTTCCAAGGCGTTGCTAGTGGGATTTAGTCTCTTGGTAGTTGAGAAAAAACAAGATTAAATAAAAATTATGCAGTCCCAAACCATTAAAGAGTATTTTAACAAATTTTTTATAAAAAGAACAATAAAAAATTAGTGATCTTATTTAATGGTAAATTTTGTTACATTATTTGCCCTTTCAATTTATTATAAAGAGGTGATGACAAGAGTTCAATGAAGAGTGGCCATGAGGAAAATTATATGTTTAGATGAATAGAAATTATGACAAGTCACATGTTGAATAATAGTATCACTCAACAAGATGCACCCAATGAGGAGCTCTTAAAACTTGTTAGGCAGCAATTTATTTTGTCTTATACTTTTGTAGTAGAGTAGAAGTAGACATGACCCTAATAACAAAGACTTGTCAATTGTTTTTCTTTATGAAGTTTATTCACATGTGAGTTTTTCCACACTTTTGTAGAGAAGGTAGTTATGATGTAAAGTTTACAAATTCTATAGTGGTTGAGGCTGATCCAGATTGGAGACCAACCAACACCATACTTTTATACATTAACATATCCAACTCATTTTCCTTGTAAATTTTCATAGCACATCACCAACAACCCACCATATGAAGAACCAACTTTAACAACAATGTCACTAAAGAAACTCCCATCAAAGAAGCTTGATATGAGGCTGCAGATAAACATGATTGTAGTACTCGAGAAACCAGATGAAGCCAGGGGACCTATAAAATCATGAAAGCATTAGTCTCCCGCGACAAACTTGCGACACGGTTGATGTTATCTGCTGGAAAAACAATAAGTAAAATGGAGTATTGCCATGATGGCCAAGGCCAGCCAAATGAGGATGCTTCAAATTTGTGAAGGCAGCAAGGAAGACGGTGGCCACATTTAGTCATCTAGATTTTAGAGTCACAGAGACGGATAGTCAGATCAGAAACCATTCTACGGGCAAATGGAATATAGCTCAAGCTGTACCTGAAACGCCCCAAATGGTCGAAATAATAAGTAAAGTAGGCTCTATCGTCGATCATGATAATTCCCAGGAAGTTCCATATGCTATACCACTCACAGTCGTTTGTTGCCAATAAATCTCAGTCTATAAATTTTGCCACTCGAACAAAGTAATTGGACTTAATAACACAACTTTGCTGTTGTCTCCTGCAGCTGATAGGTATAAAAGGAAAGATACAATCCTCAATTTGCATGAATCTTGGAATTGGCACTAAAATATAATGAGCTGAAGGAAGTTGTAATAAGAAATAGTATCAATCAGTTGAAGCTACTCAACTTCGTGGTGTGGAACCAAATAGGCTTTAACAAACATACCCGGGCGAGGAAAGTTAGAGAAAGTGGTATATATGTGAATTATGAGACAGTACAAAAAGATGTAAACTTCTTGCATTGCTACCAAAACATTAGGTTATGTTTGGTTAATTTTTGCTGAAACAGTGACCTAAAAGACTTTCAGATTCATGCATATCTTTAGAGCATTTTGATTCTGCCAAAAGAGCGCAAACAAGAGCTACGATCACACATCCACCGTAGACTGCAGTAGCATAGATGCGAACATCATCAACAACGAGGAAAGCTGTAGTTCCAAGTGCCAAATATTTTTCTCATCAGAACCCCAGGGAACATATCTACAGAAAACACATAACTTCACCAATTAGTATATATATATATACTATTCACATTGATCTTCATATAAATGTTCAGAAAACAAGTTATGGTTTTTCATTCTGGCACCAACAAGGTGGGGATGGATAGACAGACCACTATCTTTTGTCAAGAAGGAGATACCCCAATAAGTTTTTATCTACCACCATATACCTCCCAACTGCTAATACATATACCTCTCAACTCATCCCTATCCATGAAATTAGGCAATCCTTTCCCAATTAACCACAAATTTCAGCTGGATTTTAAACTGTAATGGACGATATTGCATCTTACAATTATATACTCACAATTAAAGTGAGATGATCATACCAAGAAAAGAACACACAAACAACTCCAGCTAGTAAACAAGCACCGAATCCATAAATCCTCTGCTCAATTAAGAAAACAAAAAAAGTGAAACTATAAAGTATTTTTTAAGTAAAAACATGATAGAAATCATTGAACTAATTATCAATCACAGTAGAATCATGGTTTATTTCATGGTAATACCTGCATAAGAGAGAGAGAGAGAGAGAGAGAGAGAGAGAGCAGAGATTTTCTTCAAGTTTTTTTCTTTCATCAAATCAACTGTAGTACTACCCATTCAAGTTTAGTTTTTTAAGGGAGCGGAAAATGAAATAGGAAAAGAGTTGGGGTTGCATTCGCAAAATACCATAAATGCACTTGAAACGACGTCGTTGCATTTGAATTCTCCACCGCAAAACCCCACCGAATTGAACTCGCACAGTAGCTCTGCGCAGAAGAGAGAATGTCGTCGACGCTACTGGAGGTGACGCGTGCCTCGCACGAGGAGGTGGAGCGGCTCGAGCGTCTCGTCGTCAAGGATCTCCAGACCGAGCCGCCAACCAACAAGGACCGCCTCTACCAGAGCCACCGAGTTCGCAACATGATTGAACAAATCATGGACACCTCTCACAAACTAGTAAAGTTTCTGATTCGTTTATGCGTAATTCCAGTAATTTCAGCGATTGATTCGTTGTGAATGAGATTTTTTGTGGTTATTTTGGTTCCTAGGTTGACATTTACGAGGATAAGGACAATGCGAGGAAGGATGAGATTGCTGCGCTTGGTGGACAGAGCTCGACTTCGGCGAATGTTAATGTGTTTAGTGCATTTTACGATAGATTAAAGGAGGTTTGTTACTTCTAGGGTTCTATGGTGTTTTCTGCTATTATTTTGATGAATTTTCCATGGTATGGATTGTTTTGATGCAGATACGGGAGTACCATCGGCGGCATCCAGCTTTGCGATATGTTGATACTACTGATGAGTATGAACATCTTCTTAAGGAGGAGCCCGTCATTGAGTTCACTGGAGAGGTTTGTTCTCTTGATTTTAATAGTTAATGAACAAATCAACTAATTACATACTTGAAACTGAGAAACTTAGAATCTGAACTAGTGTATGAAAATGGAAAGGGGCAATGGTTGATGGAGAAGTTCCTTGATTATCCCAATTTAAAATTGTTTCTTGAAGAGGATATTCCATCTTCTACGTTGGATGTTTTCCTCGAGAACCTTACTTGTGATCTTGTGAGCCAGCAGATTTGCAGTTTTATAATCATCAATTTTCTTGATTTCATTTCAGGAAGCCTTTGGACGGTACCTTGATTTACATGAACTATATAATGAGTACATCAACTCCAAGTTTGGGAAGCAAATTGAGTACTCTGCTTATCTTGATGTGTTTTCAGATACAAGGAAGATATCAAGCAAATTGAAGTTAACTAGGTAAAGTTGTTATGTATTATGAATTTTCATCGATTATGCAAAATATGTCTCCAAGCTCCATTCATTTTGTCAACCTTTCTACTGTCTTTGGCAAGGTGCTGCATATGCAGATTCTTAACTTTATCATGATATTAGGAAAGTATTTTCTAAAAAGTTTCAGCTTCTCCTCATGTGAACATTAAGGCAATTAGAATCCTTTTGCTGCAACCTTAATCTGACGTCCTGACCCATGGACGATGAAAAATGATGTTAGAATTAGCATTGGTGTGTAGAGTTGGGTGTATATGTTGACAGAGTAACTTGTACACAGCAACAATTAGCATATAGTCTGATGATTTATTGAATACTTCAATTCGCTATATTGTCACCTGTCAAATGATGTGTTATTAGATCTTTTTTCTCTATATGCACACACTTCAGTCTAACAATATCATATTCATATAGAAAACTGTGGGATAATATGGATGGTTTGTGTTGGAATCTTTGAGGAATCCTATCTATGGTATTCAAGATTGTTATTTAAATCTATTTGACTGCCCTGTGTTCATAGGACTGGGTTCACTTTAAATCTATTTGACTGCCCTGTGTCCTTCTTCATCAGCAGATTTATTAATTTAAATTAAACAGTCTTTGATTCTGTATTATTTTGAAACCTCCTTGCCCCCAAAATTGAAAAAGAGAAAAGTCCCAGGTTCTTTGTCACCCATTTTGGTCACTCTTCATCTCTTTACCTTGTTTTGAACAGACAATATCGGGATTATATGCAGAAACTTCTGGAATATCTTATATACTTTTTTGAGCGGACGGAGCCTTTGCAAGATCTTGGAAGAATATTTTCAAAGGTTAGCTTCCTAACTTATTGTGATTTAGTCCTATACCTTGATTGCTATTCTCTTTGCACATTAGATGCTATAACGTTCTCCTTGAAATTGATAAATTGATAATATTTGTTCCTAAACTATGTACTAGGCTAACTTTCTATCTGTTGTTATTGTATTGGTTTATATATTTGTTTCCATGAAGCAGATGCGTTATTAAATTGTTGGACCTTTTGGTTTACTTTAGTTGGCTTTAATATCCGAATGCCTTTGTCCCTGGTAGGTTGTTACTGAATTTGAAGAGCTATGGACCAGTGGACTAATTCAAGGATCTCAGAATGAGAATCATGAAAATGGGAATGATAAACAGCATGAGGCATTGATTGATCTTGATTATTACAGTACACTCGAACAGCTAATGGAAGTAGGACCTGCAAAGTTAAAGGAGGTGTGATTGCATTACATTAGATTTGTTGCATTCTTGTTTAGACAATATTTATTCTATGCTGTTCTGTCCCTAAAAGCCTACCCCTGGATCTGCTAGTGCATGTTTGCCTTCTAACTCATTCTACAACTGTATTAAAGTATTATGATCATTTTATTTCCAATTAATGATGTTATTGGCTGATATTGACCAATAAACGTTTCTAGGCATTGTCTGCTCTTGGTCTGAAGACGGGTGGTACTGTACAACAGCGTGCAGAAAGGCTTTTTCTTACAAAGGTTAGGGTGTAACAATCTGTATATATCGTCAAAATCTTGCAGTTACTATGTTTCCCAGACCTCAAAAAAATGTTTTTTGTAATTATAAGAGTAGATTTTTCTATCTTGTAGAGTTCCTTTTTTTTTGTGTTTATGCTTGTGATTTATGAGAGTGGTGACCTCTTCCTGTGAATTAACTGACTTTTTTGCATGCCATTGATCCTATCAATTTTCTTTGCTTGCAGCATACACCACTTGAGAAATTGGATCTCAAACATTTCGTCAAAGGCTCACGCAGACATGAACAAAATGGTGGTGTTACAACCCAACAACCAAGTGAAGATGCGAAAGAGATTGCCTTGATGGAAGCAAAGATGAAAAAAATGTGTGACCTGTTGCATGAGGTAAGCTCATGCTATGTCGTCTCCACTCATTACTCATACCCTTCCCGATTTACATGTCAATTGCAGACTCTCTTATGTCCACTTACATTTTCTGGACTATAATGAAGAATTCACCGGAGCAATGAACTCTACTCTTGTTTCTTGATTTTTTGCAGACAATTGTACGGACTAAAGAAAATATTGAGAAGAAACATGCTTTGACTTATGATGAAATTGTACAAGAACGCGAAGAGGTATTATTTTCAAACTCTGTAAACTTGCCCGTATAGGATTAGGAGAGCATTCTTTATATGTGTGCGTATTTATATAATAAGGGGAAATAAAAAGCAAGCCTTCATGCACAGGGAAAACATTGTAAGAGGTAAAATTGCATAACACAGTGGTTTTATGATTCATCCATTCCCAAAAGCTTTCATTCTTTATATGATTGATCATTAGATCATAATACTTGGAGTCGGCTTACGTATACAAGCAGTTCTTATTAGACAGATTGGTTCCACTAATATCCTATTCGTATATGAATTATAATGTCTTTTATTTGAACCCTATGATCAGGATGAAGTACAACCTGAGTCTGAGAGTGACGATGAAGATCAACAGATCTACAATCCCCTGAAGTTGCCCATGGGTTGGGATGGAAAGCCAATACCCTATTGGTTGTATAAGCTTCATGGGCTTGGCCAGGTAATCACATACATGCTTGCACTCTGGTGTTGATTATGTGCTTCACTTAAAAACAAACTTTATTATGTCCATGGGTTCATGTCATCAATTTAAAACAGTTATATTGAAGGGCGCTGATGTGGTTTATTGTTATATATCGATTATAATATGCAAATGATTTTGGCTGTTGAAGTATATGTTGTACTGTGCATATTCGTTTTTCTACTTGTACGATGTCTCAAGCAATTCAAAACACATTTCCTCTCACATCATGGGAATTGTACTTTGTACTTGCATGACCCAAGGAAGGTAAAAGAAAACATGGAGTCACAATTTTAGATAGATCTTATCCGTACATTTCTGATAGGAAAAACTGGTTTAATTTATAATTATAGTGTTTAAAGCAGGGGATTTGAAAGACTTGTCATATAATGAGAGAACGTTTTCCAGCGAGTGTACGTCTCAACAATTAGATGCTCATAATTCAATTAAAAAATTTTGAATGTTCAGAATAAGTACTACTTCACATGAATCATATCAGAATTCTGCTGACATGCTTATTATTTGTTACCACCTTGGATATTTGCTAATACTCAACAAGAGCTTCTGAATATTACCAGGAGTTCAAATGTGAGATATGTGGGAACCATAGTTACTGGGGCCGCAGAGCCTATGAACGCCATTTCAAGGAATGGAGGCACCAACATGGGATGCGATGTCTAGGAATTCCAAACACCAAGAACTTTAATGAGATAACATCAATTGAGGTACAATAATTATTAGAATTGCTTGTGTTTTCTCCTTTTTGATAATTGTCTTCTCATTTTCCAATGCATGTTTTTGAAAATGCTTTGGTTTGATGTTAATTGTATATCACAATGTAGGAAGCAAAATACCTTTGGGAGAAAATACAAGTAAAGCAAGGCCTTAATAAATGGCGCCCGGATCTTGAAGAAGAATATGAAGATCAAGAGGGCAACATCTACAACAAGAAGACATATACAGATCTGCAACGTCAGGGTTTGATATGAGTGAACTACCAAATGTGGCTTTTGAACATTCTCATTGGTTTCACGCAACTAAACTCAGCGGAGCCATCTAAAAATTTCTTTGGCTTCCCTTCTTTTGAAGGAAAGTTTTATCATTTTTATGAGAAGCAACCTTGTGTGGAGGCTATCTTGCTTAGCATACCAGAAAAGCAGGTTAGAAATCAACTGGATTAGAATGACTTGCCAAAGCTTGTCTTTGTGCCGGTCGGGAGAATGAAGAGCCGATAAGCACTCAAGAGATGGTGGTCACGTCGTCTAGTCTGTAGCATGTAGTTTTGTTATCACAAGCTTATAGCTACTGTGTTGTTGCATCATTTAGTGTTACAGTCCAATTTCCCTTAGTCCCAAAAATTCGTAGGTTTTTCATATTTTGGGTTATTTAACTTTACCTCATTTAAAGATGTTAGTACAAACTTGATATTTGTGGATTGATCTGAATCATATAAATTTAAAGGGTTATGATTGTAAATTTGTAATTTAATAAAAATCAACACCTCGCCTAAACAATCTAGTCATATCAAAACCAGGCCAAACACCACCAAAAAACCCACCTAATAATACAAGTCATGCACTAATATGAACAAAAAATAAGTCGTGCAATACTATTTGGCACATAAATTTTTTATAAAACCACAGAGCCACTGACCAAGAAAAACCACCGCCCAAGAAAATAGAAAAAACATTTCTTTTTCATTATGAAATATTACAACCACTGCCCAAGAATAACACAAATGATGCAATAATTTTTTTGGAACTACATGCTGTAATTTACACAAAAATGCCTAAAGCTCTACCTTCTATTGAGCAATGGCCGTTATTTGTAACCTTCTAAATTGTAAAATCTCAAAATAGGAGGAAAAAAAAATTACATTTTTCTTTGAACCAAAAAAGATAACTTTACAAAATTAGCAGACTAATTGGTGAGGTCTTCTGCAAAGGCAAACAGGTTAGAGTCCCTTGGAGGAAACAATAGCTATTTTGTGGTCACCTAGTTCATGAACTTTCGACAATTCGGAGCACCACACATGCAAGGCACTTTGAATTCTTCAGGTTCATCGGGATCAAACAAGTAGTCGTACCTGCCAAGATGCACCAAAAGCAACAGTAAAAACTCTAGTTGTATCATATGAGAGCAAAAGAGAAACGGAGGGAGGGAGGGAGGGAGATACGTCAATTCATCCCCAGCGGGCACATTCATCTTAGTAATGAGTACGATCCTGCTTTCATCGTTGCCCACACTCATTATCCGCGCATAGCAGTTGGGCATACACTGGAATGATGAGGTATCAATGATCATCAAAATCAAACAATGCAACCAAAACAGGACAAACTTTCTAATAAAACAGAACACTTACTGAGTGGTTTATCAACCGGGCGATATTTCCTGCATCTGTGGCATCGACCACAACTTCTTCACTTATTTTGAATAACTGAGCAGATTCAAATTCAATTAGTACAAGAAGGGGTGGTTGTGGGTGGGAAGGGAATACATTATGTCAGGATACAATCAAATCTAGAAAGAAAAATCTCACATAGCAGTCTTTTCCCTGTGCTCGATATCGAGCCTCTCTAAGATCTGCAACGCTGCGTCTGACCTGCTCGCCACGATATTCAACAACCTGGCCATAACCAAATGAAGTTTAGAGCCAATCCCTCATATAATACTAAGAGATATACATTGTGATCTGTGCTCCTGGAAGATGACTAGGCTCCAAAAGAGAAAAGCTTCGGCAACAGTAAACAATGCATTCTTCCCTTATCTTATCTACAGTCTTGCCTCACTATAGATGAATAACCAGTTAACAGGAATTACCATTTCTCCTTCTGGGATGTTCCTACGTGCAAACAGGCCCCATCCATGTATTTCAGATCGGCCAAAGCACACTTTATCTTTTTCCGTTTTCTGGATTCATAAACGAGCATAAATGACGTCATATGTCTAGTTCCAGTCCATCACTAGAAACAAATCAACAAATTTATATTACCTGTAGATGATGAAGCCGTTCTTTGAAAGTGGAGAAGTCCCTAGGCTTCTCTATTTTCTGTTTCAGATGGGAAAGGGTTTAGTGGATGGTTTTAAGTGAAGGAATAGACAAAAGAAATAAAACTTGCAAGGTTGATGATATTTACTCTATTTGCATTTAAACTCAATATTGCACTCATAGGATGATGACGAGGTCCCATAATTTGGTGTGCAACAGCTTCCTTTCTTGTCTGCTCACAAGCAAGAATATGAATGAAAGATCAAAACATGATACAGAAAATAAAACAGAATTTTTATTACTAATAATGTAATTCCTATTCCGCTCTTTTGCCAATATGCATAATGAAAAACATATTTGTTGTACAAACCTTTTTTGTTCTTTTGTAGATGCGACATCTGGCAGCAGAAAATGGATCAACCTCCTCAGCATCCTCTGGAGAAGGTTCCTCGAGTTTCAACCTGTTAGTTGATATTAACCTTGCTCCCATGTGTCTTTTATTTTGAAGCAAGCTTTTAGTAGAGAAAGTCCCCTTGGGGGTTTCTACAATCAAAACTGTATCAGGATTGGGAGCCCTGCACAACAAAGGTGGAATGATCAATGTTGCATCCGTACGAGGCAAGATTCACCATAATAACTAACCGCCAAAGAAATTAGACATTACAATTTACAACAAATAAACAAATAATACCTGTGATAGGCACAGTATGAAACCATCTTCTTAAGTTGTTTTCCATTCTTCTCCAGGCAATGCAACTGCATTTTGCAATACACTTGGTGAAGAATTGCATGCAAAAAATAAAATCGGTGCAAATGTGATATACACAGAAGACAACTCTAGATGACACACAAGAGACAAGGCCATTAGTCGTTTCTCACCTCCATGCGATACCCTGCCCTTGACGCACACATTGCATGGTAATAGGTGGAGCACTTGCTACATTGTGTACAGGAACCATGAATTTGTTTGCAAACCACACAGATCTGCAACATATATAAACATCCTCATTTAGTAAAAAATACTACTAGTACTAAAAATTTGGTGAAGTATATTAACAAATCAACCAACAACAGCACCTTTAAGTAACAGCAATGCATAAATAAATAAACAGAAGATCGGAAGATATTTCATTATGCCTAAGAATATAAGATTCATGAGTCGCAGAAACATTACCTTCACAAAAGAGCTTGAAGGAATTCTCAATATTCCAAGGGCAGGCTCCATCTTTTCATCACTTGCAAAAGAAACTTCAGGTTGAAACCAAGCACAAGTGACATGAACCCACAAAGGAGCAATATCTGTAGGCTTCAGAGCACCCCCTGAATTGGAAAATACATAAAAAAAAAGTTATTATGATAGAAAATTGAAGATAAGCTTAGCTTGTTTGTACTTTTCATTGGATATTATACTGCCATGCACCAATCATTTATTGAGCTATATATATTACTAGGAGACAGAATCTAATGCTAACCTCTTTCCTTCTATAAAATTTTGTTTCTAACTAAGATCAACACCAATTAGTGAATCCTACTAACCAAACACTTATGCACAAATTTTCCCCAATCAGTGGTTACACTGGATATCAATAGACAAAAACCAGCAAGCACTTCTGATATAATAATTTAATTCCTAAACCAGGGAAAACATGTAATAAGATCCACACCTTTCACAGGACAGAGGCAACACTCCCTCTCAATATCAGGAGTTTCACATGCCCTACAGACCCATGAAGTAAAGTCAGCAACATTTCTTGCTCCATAGCATTCTTGATGAACAGCAATTTGACATCTGAGAGTAACAATGAAAAATCAACATAATATTCATCACCCCAAGGAATATTTCTGATGAACAGAGATGTAGTTAACAGCAACAAATGGAGCCAAGCTGGACATATACCTAATGCAAATAATAATTTTGTTGAAGTCCCAATCTTCAACCCACCGACATACTGCACACCTTTCTGTTGTCCATTTCGCACAAACCGGTTCATAGTGCTCTATCGTGTAAAAAAACAACTAAGCTATAATTCATGCCACAGCGGATAAAGCTGCAGAGATATTCCAGCAGAACATGAACATTAACACAGAGCTTAGGGGGGAACCTTGTAGAAAATTAACCAACTTCTGCTTCCGCACTTTGATAGAAGGCCGCTTAACAGATTTAGCAGGAACAAGGCTACGTTCATGAAACTCGGCCATCTGTAACATCTACAAAAAGAAAACACCTTAAAAAACTGATGTGTTTGGTACAGTAAGCAATGGAAATTTCAATAACCATTAAATAAGTACATCTTCTTTCAGAAATCACCTAAACTGGATACCTTATACATACAGCTACAACCCTTTCAAACATGTTCCAGGAAAATAGATAAAATAATAGTAGTAATAGAAAGATTAGCTTCGTGAACACACCCATTGTTCAAGAGGTAGCAAGGAGCCCTTCACCCTGACACTTGATTTCCAGTTCTTCGTTTTCGAACCTGTGTGTCGTTCCCATTCACTAAGTGCCTGCTTCTCCATTCCACAAGCCCCACACTTGCAAACAACTCTGCAATGGGCAAAAAGATGGCAATGTTGCTTTCAAAAAATAAAAGGACATGTAAAGTATCCAGACTAGATGAAATGGAAAAGTAACTAGTACTTACAAATGAAGACTTGGAAAGTAGATTCCCTCAACAGCACAGCAAACGACAGCAACCTTGTCAGGCAATGCAACTTTACCATTCCTTTTCTTGTTTCTGGAACAAGTATCATTATTCTCAGAGGTTGAGGTGGCAAAAAGATTTTGAATTGCAGAAATACAAAACTAATACTACATTAGAAAAAACAGAGCAAGCATAACTTACTTAGACTGCAAAGTTTCTGAATCAGATAGCTCAAAATTGAACCTGGCTTTGCATTCAGGGCAGTAATAATCATTTGTTCCCAGATCCTGGAATCAATGAAAATGGGTTGATTCAGAAATCAATAAATTTGAGGTCCTACACAGGAATGTATTCAGAGTGGAATTGTGAGTGCAGTGCAGGGCATCCAAGGAGACCTTGAAATTTCTTTTCGAAAATTTGTCGCACTCTGCATGGACCCAGACTTTACAACCATTGCAACGCACCTGAAGTTGTAAGTTGAACAACGATTTAGGAGAAAATAGCAACCATGTATCTATAGGACATATCAAAATATAGAATCTACCAAAAGCTTAAACTTGACCATACCCAAGTTCCATTATCTGATTGATTCCGGATCTTTTTGCATATGCCACAATAGTGTTTCATTTTTTTCAACTGATACATGAAAGAACCAATCATCAGCAAAAACTAAAAAATGCATGTAGATGATCCTGGAGGCTGAATTAAGAATATAGCTGAGTATAGCAAGCAACGAACCCTGGTACAAGAAGTACACAGACGATTGGTACCAGCAACTATTTTCTTTGACAAGTAAGGAGGAATGCTCACTCCACATGCTTCACAAGATTGTGATTCTTTCTTTATGTGAGCATCCTGCTAGAAAAGATGAAATCTTCTCAACTTCGCGACATTCAAGCAAGCAATTTTAGTAATTGCAAGTTTACAATTTTTTTACGACAATGAAAAGCAACATGAAACTGAACAATGTTTGAAGAATGATGGAAACTGCAGCTGTCCATTTTCCACAAAAAAGTACTAAAAGGATAACGGGACCACTAACAAGCCAATCAAATCATTATATAATCAATGTACCGGTTCTGCAGAGCTGCACTGTTGATCCTGATTTAAACCAGTAGCCTCAAACACCCGTCTTCTAAGAGAGTGAAGATAATGTGACTTTCCAGCTGCGGCGCTGATTTCAACCATCAACATCTCGTTGAAGCCATTTTCAGCTAGAAAAGCCTCCTCTATTGCAGAACGAAGATCAGCGGGCTTGCTATCATTGAGTTCAGTCTGCCCCTGAAACCTAAGGCAACAAAATTTAATCGCTTCCAACTCCACATGCACCACCAATTGAGAGGGGAGAAATAAATAGGTGGAAAGGGAAGAAGAAAAACACACACAATCAAAACTAACAATTAACTACCTGTCCACATAGTCAATAAATGGAAATATCCTCCCGCTTTTGATCCATGCATAGTCCTGCTCAAAAAAGGCATGCCAAAATAAGTGCATCTGTTAGGTATTACAGTTGGAAAGCTAAAAAAGAACATAAACTAAGGACAGAAAACTTACCCTTTGTGTTCCATTGCCAGAATAGCCAAAGAACATTACACAAATTGCACCACTAATCCGATAGTTGAACACTTGCGTTGGCACCTGCAACTCTTGATTGAGCACAATTGCTGGCCAAGCAGGACAATGCTTCCCAGGTATCGCCCACACTATATCACCTTCACCAAAATCTTTGGTGCTATAGAATTTATCAATACCAGATATTTCTATACACTCATCATAGTCGTCATCATCATCAACTTCATCATCCTCATAATCATCATCATAATCATAATCATCTTCTGATTGCTGATGCAATGGCATCAAAGAATCATGCGCACGGCCATTCTTCTTACTACTTCTCAAGCTTCCATTCCTCAATTCTGCAATCTCATCAACAGACAAAGGCGAAAACTTGCTGCATTTGTATGCTTTATTCTTCTCCTCTTTCTGCTTTCTAGAAACGCTCACATCGTCGTGAATCCTAAGAGGTTTCAAGCTCGATTTACTGTCCTTCTGTTTAACAACCGGAACATAGTCCGTATCCAAAGCAGAATCTCTAACAGCATTCTTACTCTCTTTCTTCCAATTATCAAGAACTGAATCATTGAATCGCGAAGGCAATACCTGGACCCTCCCTCGCGAAGTCCTCACCAGCGGCGGCCGCGACACCTCCTTCGATTTTGATGGCTTAGGTTCCGAAGCCTCGCCGTCGCCGCCCTCCGCGGCGGACTCAGCGATAATGTTTTGAATTCCATAGCCATTGAATTGGATTATACCGGCGGCAGCTTCCCCAAGAATATGCAGAGGAAAATAAACATTGGAAACTTTTCGTTTCTTCCGATTGAGCGATGAGTCATCGTCATCACCGGCCGAGTCGCCGGCTCGGCACCGTTTCATAATCGGCATTACCGTTTTCAAGCTCTTCTTCACTATCATCCTCCTCGAAAACTCCCAAACCACTCAATTCAAAACCCTAATTGCGAATTGCAAACTCCGCCGTTTCCAAAAAGCTCTCCGCCGGCAGTCGAAGCGGATGAATTCACAGCTCAATTGGACGGAAACTCAATCCAAACGAGGCGAATTGAAGAAAAATCGGTGCTTTCCGAGGCGAAACCAGCAAATTCAGTATCGGAATAGGGATCTCTGTTTCAAGCGAGACTTTTCTCTCTCGTCGATGAGAGAGAGAGAAATATAGGTGCGACAATTTTATATGCATGTATAAGTACACGGGTATGTATGTATAATTCGCCACTTTTTTTTATTAATTTTTGCAATGTGATGTAGTAATTGAGTGAAGATAAAATTTTGCTCTCCAACAATTGTAAGTTTTCTAGAATTTCTCAATTTTTGTTTATTTAATGTATGCTTCTTCTCCTTTTATTTCTGGTTTTCTGCAAAGATATGGTGAAGAAGAGTGACTTACAAGAAACGTGGTAGTCTATTTTCTTTCATAAAAAAGAATCAAATAAAGATTCCCTTTTTACCATTTTAATGGAATGTAGTGTTTTAGTAGACACCATTGAAGTTTGATTAGTGGATTGTATTGATAAACAGTAGGCTTGATTTTACCTTTTTTCTTCTCTCTATATATACATCAAGATTTTGCAATTGGAAAGAATACTTTTCCGGTGGTGGAGAAAGGCGGTAACCGCCGTCTAATTGGCTGAGCAATTTGGAGTTTCGGTACCAAGGCGGCGGCAGTGGTGGCGGCCTTCGCCGGAAGATTGAAAATATGAATATGTTTAATGGTCTTTGTAATAAAATCCCACGTTTATTTTCCAATTGAAAAAAGTAGGCAACCAATTAAAATTTGAGCAAGATTTTTTAGACTCAAGAATTAGACAAATAGTTCATCTCCGACGGCGGTCACCGCACTTATAGATTTTGAATTTTGTTATTAATTGTTGTTTATTTATAGGTAAATACTAGTACTAGTAATTTTTATTTTAAAATTTTGTTATGAAGTAAAAAAAGATTCATTGGCCTTTTCTTCTGGGTCGAGCTTCTTGGTGACAACAGTGATTTATTAGACGATTCAAGTATTTTATTTTATGGGTGAAGGTAGTTAATTAACAGTTAACAAGAGTGTTAAATTGGGATATGATTTTTTTCTTTTTCTTTTTCTTTTTTAATTATGTAGTAGATGGTTAATTGGTTAGAGATTCAGTCATAGCTACACAATAAAATATGAAACTCGAAGAAAAGGTTTACCTACCTATTTTAACAAATGTATTGATGATTGCTTCTTCCTTTTTGCAGTGAGGGTGTTTGTGTTTGGTAATTGAGTGGAGAACTTTACACCAAAAATAAAAATATTTAGAATATCATAAATGGAAGTGTGGAGTAGATTCTGAGACACGGCGGCTGAAGTGGCGGAGCGCCGGTGGAAGGTGGTAATTATGCTCTTCCTTTTTCATTTTTTTGTTTTCTAGTATGTTTTTGGTGTAGTTCGAATATTGGTTGAGTTGAATTCTTAAATCAACTGAAGGATGAAAAACTTTTGTAAGTTTTTAGTTCTAAAAATTTTCAAATAAGAAAAAGGAAAAGTGAGATGGTGCTCAATCTCCGGCCGCCGTGAAAGGCGGTGGAATCGCCGGAAAAGCCAACAATTGAAGCTTGGTGGCTTTTCTTTTCAGAGAAATTCGAGTGCCCAAAAATCTACAGAGGTGTTTTGGATTTCTATGAAATTTACAAGGTTTGTGTAAATCGTTGACGTTGTAAAACTAAAATTCAATGATTAATTAGAATTAATTAACTAAGAGAAAAAAATGACTTTATTTCAGATCAATGTGTGTTAGTCTATTCAATCTAATGTTTATTTTAAAAGATGATTATTGCCAAAAGATAATCTTGACAGTTGACATGACATGATTTAGATCAATAACATCAATCATTTAAGTGATCTAAAGATTAATTTAGATTGATAATAGTATAACATAAACTAATATGCTAAGATTGAAAAAGGGATTCTATCAAAAAATTGAACATAGGCATAAAAAGGGGATGTATAAAAAATTGAAGATGAGAAACAGAAGTTGTTATTTATTGCAATATGAAATTATTAAACAGCATATGTACATAATAATCTAGAGAAACATTTGATTTGATCTACAAAGGTTAATTATTGTTTGAGCTACCACCAAACAAACTAAGCTTCTTATTGTTTCTTTCTTCACTGCATAAACTCTAACAATCTACTCACTCTCCTATACTTCATTGCTTCTTCCCACCTTGTCCTTCCTCAGTTTTTGCAAATCTTCCTCGAATCCTCGGCTGGCTGTCCGCGAGAGCTTTCCTGCAAGCGTACTGCAACGCAACCAAGTTACTCCGACTATCTCCAATGCAACCAAAGAATGAAAAAGGGGGCCTCAAGATTTACCTTGATTTTTCTTCCAAAGTTTCTCTTCGACTTCTTGCTCCAGTATCTCGAAAGCTTCTCCCTGCGCACCTCAGAAACGCAACTACTCATCACCCTCGCTTGCCCCAGTGGCGACTGAGCGTGGTTTATGCCACCACTGCAAAGAGCCTGTCATCAAAACTCCACTGTCAATCGAGGCCAAACAGCATCTAGTCACGACACCAGCAAGGAACGATGAGAAATCACTATTTTGCCAGTAGTCGATGGCTCGTTGTAGACATACATGCTACAAACTACTTAAACATGCATATTTGATTTCTATAAATTTGAGATTGATACCTTTATGTCTCCTTCACTGTATGCTCGTCGCATCCCATAAGCAGCTTCAAAGTCATCAACTTGGAAATCAAGAAAGCTGGGCCTCGGGAGAGCCTCATGAGCGTTGTCCATCGACCGCAGACAGCTGGAACTAACACTCTTCTGGAACGAACACTCAACACGCGACTTCTCATCCATCATCTTGTTCTCATCACTAGTCTTGACAGTTGTAGGGATGTTGATGCTGAGGACTTCAGAGAGCGGCGTCTCATTCCCTTCCTTTGCCAAGATATCCTTCCTGCACTCGTAGAAGACCTCGCTCAGGAGCTGCCCACTCTCGATTGATGACTCAACATCCGACACACTCAACGACTGAGGAGGGGAGATGACATCTTCTCCACAAGAGATCATTGTTATGGCAACCGTCATTGGATCAAGCCCCATAACAGGCTCCTCAATAACCGGTTGAGGCGCGTTAAACAGATCCCCTTCGCCCCAGAGGTTGTACTCAGCTGCAGCAGGCGCCTGCACGACGCTGCTTGGTGTGCCCTGCACCAAGTGGCATACCTTTCAATTAAGTTCAAGAAACACAAGCAATACATCTCAACCGTGTACGATTCTATCAATATAATCGAACACTTCTCCAAAATACACAACATTTCCAGTATCTCAATAACCACAAAACAGTAACATAAGATATCATATTTCAGCAGAAGACTTCCAACTTCCAATCAAACAAGAGAGATACTTCAAGTTGCCTAAGCAATATGTATGCATTACATAATACTAGTACATGAAAACCGGCTGGCAAAATCAACGCGCCTTTACATGATGGAATCGTGCAAAAGGGCCGGGGAACAATAGTGAGTCGACCACTACAAAATGTCACCTACTTTACAGTTCAAACAAAGCAACACCAAATAAAATACCAATAACTAAAAGTGTTCAACAAACACTTTTTGTAATAACCTAGCCAAGATCCCAATTCCATAAGCAGCAACTACATCAACTCAGCCATTTAGTAGATGAAAAGACAAGAACAGTTAGATCAGCCCTTTTTCAAAAAGACAAAGAAGATGCTTGTAATTTCTTTACATCCTCAAATCCAAATCCCACAGAAAAAAGAGCACAATTTTGTTGAAAAAAATCCAACCTTTTCATTACTAATCAGCATAAGTTTATTCAGAAAGGGGAATCCTCAGCCACAAGTTGGCATGAAAAAGATAAAATTTTCACAAAAATGGACTTGTTTTTGTCAAATGATATTCGAGTTCCATTTATGTCATGTGTACTGGAAGAGGAATTGACAAGTTAGTGAAGAACACGGAACTAATGATTGTGGTATTGATTATGCTCCAATTCTTATTTCTTAACCCCAAATGCTTTCCATATATGCTTAGTGGAAAAAAATAGGTAGTTATCTTCAAATTGTTCAAGTTTCGCAGCAGCCAAATGGGATTCTTGTCCCCTGCAAATTCTTGAAAATGTCAATTAACCTAATTTTTGGGACACCCAAAATAGTGAAAATAGAAACCCACAAAAACAGATCAAACAAAACGAAGGCAAAAAGCACAAAGATGGAAAACTGAAAAAAGATCAGATTTTTACACCCAAATAATCAAACACTCACACGCAAGAACACACAAAAGGGGAAAAGATCAAATTTTTACACTAAAAACACAATGGGAAGATTGTTTACCGATGAAGCATTGGGCTTCTGAGAGCAGGCAAAGTCTTCAAATTGGTGAACTTCTTGAGGGAAGTTATGGAAGTAAGGGTACATTAGCTCTGCATACATTTACTTCACTTCTCTTTTTACCTTTTCACGTAAAGATGAGAGAGAGAGAGAGTCTATCTTAGTGTACGTACGAATATAAGAGAAGAGCTTTAATGGAGGGAGGTGGGCTTTTATAGGTGTCGACAAAGGTGAAAACAGAGCAGCAGCAGCCGTGTTTCAGAGAGAGAGAGGGGAATCTGATTTTGGTGTGATGTTTGTCTTCTTTCATTTAGGACAGCGAATTTTGCAACAGTGAAAAAAAGGTCAATTTTTAATTACTCAGTTGAAAGAAAAAGCAGTGATGCAATGCAAGAAGCCAAAGTAATATGGGGGGTCACTATCGAATTTAGCCCAACTTGGAGGGTTTAATTATAAAATATAGAGTTAGGAATATTTGCATAAGAAATAATTTAAAAATTCATATACTATAAAATAATCAATTTGTCACATGAAATTGCTTTTTTGTTGTCGGCTCATTTTTTAATGGAGTATATATTTGAGAGAATTCACAACTGCTAAGCACAGAATAAATCATAATTTCTGTTAAATCAGGGTTTGTATTTATATTATTTATTGAGAATTTGAGAAACTGTTAAAAGTCAACTAACTGATATATTTAAAAAAGGTTGGGAGTGTAAATTGGTTTTAGAAAAAGTGAGACAGAAGCTCAACAAATTAATTAGATTCAAAGAAAACAAGATTGAAAATGAAGATTTATAGTGTTATTATTATTATATTCTCAACTTGGGGGAGTGCTTTTTTTTCCTATATCAAGATGACAAAATATGAGAGTGACAACTGAATAACGACAAATAAGGTTTAAAACTCATAATGCAAAATGAGCATTAATATAATTAAGATCTAATATTGTACCTAATTTTAATATCAAATGAAGCCAATTGTGTGCGTGCATAATTATATGTTAAATATATGCTTTCAAATTCAATATTGTCAAGTTTAACATAATATTTTCTAAATTTTAGTCATTCATCCTTACAAATATCACCAATTTAGCCCATTTTTTTCAACTATAACAGCCCTAATTTCGCCATAGAGTATTTACAATGATTTTTGCTATTGTAAATTGATTGTGTATTGAAAGAATTATGAGTATCGTAATTAAAGAAAATATTTTAAAATTATTACTTTTATACACTCTTACAGACAGGGATTTGTACTTTTGTACTAATGCAATCTATTTCTATATTACATGTTATTTTTAGAAAATGAAAATGACTCTTAAGTATGTTCCAGTCCACGAAATTAATATCATTAGTTTTTCATTCGAGAAAGTCTTAGAAGTAGTGACGACCACAAGTAAGAGGAACTATGAGCTTAAGCCTATCAAAGTTTTTTTTTCCCATCGTTATCAAAATTATCTGAAGTCACTTATAGCAGTTAATAAGTTGATGCAAATGAAAACCAAATTGTATTTTGAAGGATTACATAGGCTTGAAATTAGATAAAGAAATGAAGAAAAAATGACTCCAAAATATATGTTTGAAAACAAGAAGAAAATTATTCAAATAAGAAATAGAAAATAAAATAAAAGATCAAAAAGCATCTTCCATCAATATAATATTAAGTTGGTTTTAGATATATAATCAGTGGCGGATCCAGGGAGGGGAGGAGGGGGCGATCATCCCTCCCTGACGACCTACTATCATGGACCCAGACGTAAATTTTCCATAGACGCCCCCTCCGATAGCTTCCGACGTCGCCCCTTCTCCCTCCGTTAGCTTCTGTTAAATTTTATTTCGCCCCTTCCTTTTAATTAAGATCCCGGATCCATTTGTGGTGATTAATAATCTTTATATAATATTATATTCAACAATAAGAAAATAAATATAATAACAATATTTTTTTCTACGCTCATCTTACTTTGGAATGCATAAGATAAAAAATAACTTTTTACAATTTAATTTTTCATTAAAACAAAGCTCAAAGGTCTCTTATACTAGTAGCATAGTGAATTCATTTGTGAATGTAAATTATGCTTTACATATTTAGAAGATGTACATTTGGACAAAATAAGAAAGGCAAAATTGGGTGACAATAATCAGGATATCAACTAAAAACTCGTTTTGCAACTATTGCTAACTTTTTTATACATTATCCAATTTCCTAAACACTTGAACTCTTAAAATGACGAAAGTCATATACGTGTCGATTTTCAATAAAATTTAATAAACGATCATGTGCTAAAATTATACTACTATGTTTAGACACGTGTGACAAACACATGCCAGCTAAAACCACACTAGAATTGTTACTTACCAAATCTAATTTAGACAATCCTAGTGTACAACAACTTATCTTAACCCTTAAAATGGAAAATTTGGTGGCCAAAATTAAGTGAATTGTATCAACATGTTATTTAGTGATAATATTACTACAAATAACTTGGTAGACTTTATTAGTGTCCAATGATAGACCCCACAAAAACAGGACAAAAGTATAATAATGGCATTGGAGAGAGGTGGTGGGCCATATCCTAAGTACAAAACAACTTATTAAAATGATATGGCTTCTTTTGAGAGACTCTTTTCAATAATTCCATACCAATTCTACTTCATTTTTATCATTGTAAGTTTGTAACACAAATAATCTAACGACATATATTGCATGAGTCGCGCGACAATATTACCACACAACATAAAAACACATCAAAAGATACACAAACAAGCATAATAAGTTCAAACAAAATTAGATCGAAAATTCACCTGCTATCAAACGTACATATGCAATTCACGATCAACAAGCAGACTCAAAAAAGATCTTTAACTCACGTAATAATAAAAATTATTGATCCCCTGAATTTGTCACTAAATCAACTCATAATACTATAATAAACTAATCAAAATTGATGCATCTTCTTATTGTATGAATACTTTCAAATGGATTCAAACTCTATCAAAAATGAAAATTTTAAATTTGTTCGTTCACATCTAGTATATGGGATTCTATATGCATGTTCGTAGATGTTATGTGCTTGTTCATTAATCTCTGTCCCAATGTTTAGTTCAAGAATGAAGATAAACGTACATAAATTGTGCGTAAATAATGTAAATATTTTAAAACTAACTGAACAGATTCTATTTAAAACCGATTAAGTTAAAAAATTGTAAGTTCCTTACTAAATTGCCTCTAATATTAAATTGGTTTGATTTGAAACATTCATGCTAAATTCACAAATAATTTTCAATTTGATTAGATATAATTATGTCAATATGTAACCCAAAAATAATGTTTGCCTAAATTATTGCATAAAGTAAACATATATATAATGCATATTTATTTTAAGTTAATTAATTTTCACGAATTGATTCTAATGTAAACTCCATGTAAAAATCCAGTTATATATACAATTTATGTAGTTTCAATTAGACAAATCAAATCAACCAAATTATCTTTCAATTGGACAAATTAAATCAACCAAATTATGAGCACATATTTGATGTTAATATCTTGTCTTGAAAGCGTCCAGCTTCTGTTTATTTTTGTAATTGAAATCATTACAGATATTTCTGAAAGTAGGTAAACATTCAAACCATGAGAAAATATAACATGATTGTTGATGCTGACTACGAAGGATTAAGATAACATTAAACAGCAATCTTAGCTTATCATCTCAAAAAAATTAATTATATTCACATGTAGTTTGCTAATTGTTAATTAGGAGGTTAGCTACTAGTTAATTATATGTACAAGTACAACTTGGTACTCTAATTGGTAACAATCTTATCTTATCTTATCACAATCTCAAAGAAAAATAATTGCTACATACCAAATCCCCCCCCCCCCAAAGCTTCTAATTTCGAACTAGGTTGTTTTTTTATATATTTAAAATATCAATATTATTTCTATCACATTAATTAGTTGGCCGAAAAATTATGTCATCATATTATATATGTATGTGTGTATATATGTTGAATTTTACATTATGTAATTATATATTTTATCACGAAAATTAAATTAATTTATGACCAACATAACAATGATGATGAAATACAACTTAATTGGTAAGATGTTTTCTCCCCAATCAACAAATAAAATGTTCGAGTTAATAGCATATGGTAAATAGGAATCATTATCGATTTTATTGAAAGGAAAAACATTACAAGTATGACACTAGTAAATCATAAAAATAATCTGAATTGAGATATATAGAGAGATGAACTGAATTTGGACTAGAAAATGAGTTTTATCTACACCTTAATCAATAATTTGTTTGAGTTGAGTAATTCCGAGCACTAACTACTGAATTAGGAGTAATAAATTAGTATCGTCACAAAACAATGGACCTAATTTTGGCCCAACATTGTTATCTTTATTAGTACACATTAATATAATGTGTACAATAAGGATTATTAATGAAGATTTTGTTTAATTTCAAATTTCATTTGTTAATTTTAGCTATAAGAAGGAAAGGGAAATGAGAAAATATATAGAAACCAAGTAATGACTTTGTTCGTTCATCCAAATGAGCATCTCTCAATAGTTAAACACCAATAAAATTTTTCCTTAAAAAACAATACTAATTTGACTTTCATCTTCAATAGTAGAAGCCACCAATGAAATGATTCTACCTAGGGGAATTAAATTATTCAAAATTTCCTAGGTCAACTATTTTTTTTATCTCGAAATAGATTTTCTATTTTATGAAATTTTTACATAATTTTAATCTCATTTTGTATCATCCTTACGTTAATCTAATAACTCAGTCAAACAATTAATAGGAACCTTTGAAACTGATTAGTAACTTAATGAGTAAGAATTGATACAGATCATAATCAATCCATTCATACGAGTCAATAATCAATTTTAAATATTGTTATACACTATTTTTTAATAATTGAAATAATACTCTTTTTATCCACAAAATGTATACATGCTTGACTGTTATAGATTTTAACAAAATAGTTGATGTATATTTTTAGTGTATAAACGGTATTATCACACTACAATTTTAAATAAAAGATATTCGTAAAGTTGAGAAATCGAGTAAATATGAGATCATGTTCTAATGAGAAAAATGTTACAGTACTACCAAATAAATAAAACTATTGTATACTTTTGGATTTTTCTCTTAATATTTTATGATATTTTCTATAAAACATTCTCAAATATCTTTAAACAGAAAAAAAAGAAGATAAAAAGATGGAATATATTTCATCTAAACTTTAATGCAACAAAGTTAGGTATATACCCACTTTTGTATGTGATGTTGGTACGTGTATGGCGTGTGAGAAAATGTACTTAAAACCTCTGAATTCCTAAATTAGGAAATCAGAGAAAAATGGAAACATATTTTTTATTAAATTGAATACAGCTCATGTGGTCACGTGATTGCACTTTGTCCTTTACACATCATATAAGATTCCTACATGAATAATTAAGTAGCTGACACGTGGAAGCGAATTTCATCTTTTGTAATGAGCTGGACATTTTAGGGTTCCCACTAATAAACGAGAAAATATAAATTAAAACAAAAAAATTTGCTTCCATAATTCAATTTTGTGATTATACTAAATTATGTTTTGAAATGTTAGTACTCCTTATAACTACAAAAAAATTTGCTTCCATAATTCAATTTTGTGATTATACTAAATTATGTTTTGAAATGTTAGTACTCCTTATAACTAACTCTCACTATAGTTGAGTCATACTCTTTTATTTTTGTCGTCCTACTATAATTGACTCATTTATTTGTACTCCATACGACAAAAACTAGCGTCGAACCACAAATCAGCAGTTTCAATTAAAAAATTAAACAAAAAATAACCGAAAATCAGAAGGTGGTTTGGAATCAGATTCAGAACCATCAGTTTCGATTAAATATTGGAAACGTCTCAAACCTTGGCGGACCAATTCCGATTACACCTTATATGGAACTGAAACCGACTACAACACTAGGTGAAAATAAAAAAAAAAACAAAATGAAGAACAACATGGCGTGGATTGTTTGATAGTGTATTTTTTTTTGTCTTTGATGTGTTTGACAGTGTATTTTTTTTGTCTTTGATGCGTTTGGAGAATGACACCAACTCTTTGAGAATGACAAATGTGACTACTGCTTTTAATTAAAAAATTATCATAAAATCTGAAAAATAGCATGTATGAGTACATAGAAAAAAACTAAGAAAAACCATTTATAACTTCCCTTCACTATATTAGTACTACTTCTCAAATTAAAGTTAATTATTTTAGAAAGATTATTTTTAATAACTGCTGTATATATGCCGGTGCAATTTTGGTATCCATTCGTGGACATCAATCCATGCAAGTTTCTGTCAATATGCTGCAAATTCTACGATATAAATTTTTCACTACATATAAATTACTCTTTACTAGATATAGTAGTGCAAATTTATAAGACATTATTTTTTATGACATACATATATATTTTCATATAGACAATTGATAAATGAAAATTTTAGAGAAGCAGAATCTTATGGGAAAAAGAAGGATTCTTTTTAATGGGTGTTGAAGCAAATCAGTAACGCCGCAAAAATAACTGTTTTCTAGAATCTAAATTTTGGAGAGTTGGGGTTGAATTATGTAAAATGTCAACCATGAGTATAAATATATAGTACTACTACTATATTTAAATCAATAAAATTCTTTGGTACATACATCGTCATCAAGCCAGTTCGCTAAAAAAGGAACCCAATTCTAGAAATTCTTGTTTTACACGTATATATTATGTAATAAAATAATACTAATTGATTAAAAGGTTCTTATTTTTCACTTTTAATTTTTTTGAAAATTTCTTACAACTCAAGTATGTGATTAGTGGAGAATACTCGCATACCTTTAAGAATAAAGTGGATCCGTGCACTATGAATTTCTATTTTTACCGACATGTGTTTTTTTAGTCTCATTATCTTAACTTTTAAATTATGGATTACTCTCTCCGTCCTAACTAAGTCGAGTTACTACTTTTGATCACAGAGATTAAGAAATTGTGAAAAGTAAGAGAGAAGAATAAAGTAGGAAAGATAAAGAGAGAGAAATGTATGTGATGAAATAAAATAGGAGTTATTGGACGTTTTGTTTTTTTTTTGTCAAAAAAAGAAATAACTCAACTTAGTTGTGATATCACAAAAAGGAATATGACTAACTTGGTTAGGACAGAGGGAATACAACTTTCAAACTGGATTACAGCTTTATCCAAACTCAAAATTGATTAAGGGCTTTAGAAGCATACTGTTTGGATCGGCTTATTATGTTGTTGATTCTATTTTGAGTGTTTAGGTTAAGTTATTGAATATCGACAATCAATTTCGAGTTTTAACATGAGATTAGATGTCAATATCTCAAGTTCAGATCCACACAGATCACTTGCTATGATTCGAAAATTTAAATATTGTTAAAACATTTAAAGAGTTGGATATACTAGTTTGCAACAAGTTCGAAAATATTATATGCATGTGAGCTATAATATATCTCTATTAGAGAAATGCATCAAATCTTATGAAAAAATAAATTTAATTCATTTTTTTCACGTAGGATGACACGAAATAAAATATGATTCAGCAATTGGGAGCGTATAAATTTATAAGGAATTATTTATAAAATCATAATGAATGAGTTAGTTGGTAGTTAAGGCTATGATGTTTGGTGCGGTTTCTTTGTCAAATTTTGTAGAATTCAGTTTTTCATTAGATTGAAGAATGAAACTAACATTTTTGAGAAAAGATTGATGCGATATTACTCTTAGAAGCACTTCAACAGCCAATGTTTTATCATTGTTTTTATTTGTTGTTGTGTCCAAGCAAAAATTTCAATTCTAGCCGTCAATATTATTTTATTGTAGTATAATTTTATAGAGAAAATTATTTGGTTATAATTATAATTGGTGGAATATAATGCCTTCACATAAAGTGTCGAGCGACTTTTACAAGAATATGTAAAAGCTTCGACGTGATGCATTATTGGAGTTTCGATACATGAATGAATTGATTTTGAAAGACTAATTATTTGATGTGAGAAACCCATGATAATTGATAATAGTCCAAAAATAAAGAATTGGTTAACAAAATCATTCTATGGTTACGAATAAATAGCTACTCCTTCTCGGTCCGCCATTAAATAGTACATATAGTTATTTAAAATGTTTATCATTAAATACTAAGATTTCATTTTATTATTTGTAGTAAATAACATTTAATTTGTTTTCTGATTTTACTTATATTTTATCATGAAATTAATATAAATATGATCGATATTCCATTAATTTTTGTTCAATTTTGTGAAATCCATATCAAATTAAAATGGGATATTTCAATTAATATTAACAATCATATTGCGGTGAAATTATGAGGTTTCCACTTTGATTGTGTGTGTGGGAGTGTGGTGTGATGTGATGAAACACACACTCACACACTTTGAGGAGACCAAGACATGAAATTGGAATGATCTAAGGTCACTTTTGTCTCGTGGGATATCACCACTCCCTTAGCATTTCACAATTATTATTGTCTTTTTTTGATCGAGATAAGACGTCACTCCCAATTTTAGCAATTCCTATAATAATTGGAACCCGACAAAACTTTGTTATCTCATTATATTGGAAGTTTGGAACAACAACAATTATATTGCAACAACATAAATTTCTTGGAAATAATAAAAAAAAAGTTCTTGTTTGTGAGGTGAAAATAACACATAATTATGCTCCCACTTTTCTAGAACTTCCCATGCAAAAATTTGCTTAATTAAATTCGGTTCTTTAATCTCAAATAGTATTTTTTTTAGGACCGTTACTTCATTACTACGACGGGTTTGAGGTTGCAAAATCGATTTTCTTCTCTCCGTGCAATAAAATAATTGAAAGTTGGGGCGATTCACTTATGTAGGCCACACATATTATTGAATTAAATTCAACGAATACAAAAATGAAGAAAATAATTAAACCTAACCATCTCACACACGAGCTCAAATTCCATATATGGAATGAAAGATAGAGAAAAAACAATTATAAATCCATAGCCATTATAGCTATTTCATATTTTCCTATATGTTTTAGGTCCCAAAAATAAACAAAATTCATGTTAATTAATATCCTATAAAGAGCATAAGAGTCCACAAATTGTGTTCAAGATCTAAATTCGTATATCGAGATTGATCTAATTTACCATAAACATCGAAATGTGCTCGCTAATAGTTCTATCACAAAATTTCGTTTGCACATGTGCGAGCACCAACGATGCTGATACGAACCTCTATTATTATTATTTAGTTTAGATATTATAGGGATTTAACATATCTTTTTCTATATATTTGTTTTCTTGTTCATTAAGTCAGTAGCATTATAAATAGGATAGACTGTTATCATATTTAATCATCCATCAATGAATATATTATTTTGGCCAAATGCCTCGAGTTATACTTTGAATCCATAATTCCCTACGCTACCTGCTGCCCGACGGAAGGTCTCCGCGCACAGCCGGAACGTATATCTGATCTGTAGCCGTTGCCCGACGGGTTGGAACCCGCGCACAGCCGCCCAGATCTTTATCTCCGCCGACCCTCACGGGCGCCGGATTATCTTTATCTCATTATTGTCCGTTTTATCGGATCGTTAGGGATTTAGGTCCTTAACAACTTGTTAAGGATCTTCCTCATCAACGTTGATTTCCAAGCGAAATCAAGAAACGGGATGACGTCTAATGTCGAGCGCCCAACGCGGGTCGTGACTTGGACGTCAAAAAAGGTTGCAGCTGATCGCGAGAGTTCCCGTCGACAGCTTGGGGGTTGTTTCTTGATGAAAAAGCTATTGAGCCAAAGTATATTATTTCATAGATGATCGATCAATTACATAAGGGCTCTATTTATACTACTAAAAACCTAACTTACCAAGCAAGAAAATAATATATGGAAAGATATTCAAATCCCTAATATATCTAATTAGATGAAGGCTCGTATCAACTCCCCCACGGTTAAAATCCACCTTGTCCTCAAGGTGGAAACCACGAAGCAACGAAGAGTTGAAATAAGAAGCTTTGGCGATTTATCTCCCCCGGGATCAAATGTAAATGTGCACGGACATTGTTTCAAACTCCAATGACCTACTATTGCATATTCGATGTAAACCACCTCAACGAACACCCTCATGATCGTAGCATGAAATGGCTTACTTTCTTCGCGAGCAACCTGTAGCTCATTTGTATACCGATTATTGAGCTTCTCTGGTATTGAAGGAAACACGAGGGACCCTGTATCTGCATTCACTCCCTTCACAGATGTCTTTTCGAGACAACCATCGAAATCAAATGTTGCAATTTTACTTGAATCATGAATACCATCCTCGTCATCCATGTTAGACGCCTCCACCTCTAATGCAATCCCATCAGAACGATCTTTGTTTTGCTGAATGTAATCCATCTTCAGCTGTGTATTACTACTACTTGAAGTCTCATCTTCTGCTGTAATTGTGCTCTCTGTTTGAGAGTCTTCCAAAACTTCAATACAACAAGTTCCCTCTCTAGTTTCGCCTACCACCACCAGTGATTCAGCCTGAGAATGAATGTTATCATGAGTTTCCACATCAAGATGCCCTGCACTTGCCTCACCAACAGATTCACTTAGCCCAACATTAGCACAACCGGAAGATTGTTTCTTTCCACTAACAAAAAAACTATGATCATCATCAGCTTGATCTGCGAACTCTGTTCTCACCGACGAGCTACCGTATGATGATTCGCCCGCAATAGCACCCCAAGTCAAAGGACTAGTTGGTGCAGATCTTTCAGTGAAGAAATGAATTATCTCCCCACGCACTGCTTCAACAGCCGCATCAACATCGTTGATATGATCGATGGCAACAGCCCTAAGAGCTCGACCTTCAACCATCGGAAAAAGATCTCGCAGTGAGTTGTAGATTTTCTTGAAAGACAGCAGGGGCTGCTTCACAGTCCGATTGAGGTGATTTGAGGGCGAGCGTTGTGGTACATAATCCGAGTATCCGTGCGATGCACGGTGAGGCGGTGGTTCCCAACAAGAGGGCTTCCATAACCGTGGTGGGTCGTAGGGATGGACGCTCGGTATAAGTCGGTTACCGGGAGGATCCCAACAGGAGGGGCGGTTGAAGGGGGGGTCCCACGATGTAGGTTGTCGGTCCCCGCGAAAGCCCCTATCAAACGCCGTTGTGACGCGAGCTGCTGGTCTATCCCAGCTCGTGCGAGGCTGCGAAGCGGTGCGCGCGCGATATGGAATCGTGCCAGAGCCCGGCTGTGCTAGTCCTGCCTCTCGCCTGTTTAAATCACGACCCTTGCCCCTACGTCGGCGGACATCCCCACCACGGTAAGCCGGGGGACCGTCCTCGTCGGTCGGCCAGGCGTCTCCGTGGGAACGATACCCATCGACGTCCCCGTCATCCGAAAAATAGGGCTGACCCGGTACGGGAAGGCGTGTGGCCTCCAACCTATCAACCCTTCTATCCCTCGCATCCAATTTAAATTCCAATTGATCAAATCTTGCCATAATTTTGTCCAGAGCTGACACGGTAGGTTCGAACGCCCCCACTCCATGGCGCGGCGCGCTGCTTGACTCCGGGTCGTCGCGCCGTATCCGCTGCCAGCCGTCACCGATGCAGCCACTCTTCGTGAAGCGTCGGGGCTGACCGGTTCCCAACTCCTGGGCGTTGCCTCCGGTAAGTAGGCCGGCCCCGACGCTCGGACACGTGCTGGGACCGACCTCGCCCTCGGGAGGAGGTGATAGCGCGAGTCCAGCCCGCCTCCCACCAGCCCCGCTACTCCACCGAGAAGCCAACGCGGGACCTGTACAGTCAGCCCGCACGTGTGACTAGTCAAACTCCGGAGCAGCCACGCCTGCCGCTAATACGGGTCTCGCAGGCGGAGAAGTCAGAACGGTCCAGGTTGGGTCTCTGCTGGCACTGTCCCGAGAAATGGGTGATGAGACATGTGTGTAAACAACGCATTCTCTGTTATGCGGATGATGAGGATGAGTTTGAGGAGAACATTCAAGATGAGAATTTAGCCGAAGAGAAAACTGATTATACTCCCACGATAGTATTCGGTGATGATGTTCCAAATGACATTACCGATGTTCACAATGATGGCGCTCCTCTTGATGTTCCAAACAACGAGTCCCCTGGAGAGTTCGTCAAGAACATAGGGATTGTCAAGAACGACAATGAGTCACCGCAAGTGCTCGTTAGGGTATATGATGAGAAGATTGGTGAAAAGGAGGAGACATTGCTAGAAGATAAAGAGGAATATGGTTCTATTGGTGAAGTGGAGAAGATAATCGTCTCACTCAATGTTGTTCAAGTGTCATCCAAAAATGTTGTTGCAAATTGTTGGGGCAAGAAAGGAGATGGTGCTTATACCGATTTGCCTGTAATTGCTTGTGTCTATGTGGATTTGAATGTCGGTGATGTTCCAAGTATGAATCTTCGATCAACATCGCTCGACAAAGATGCAAGGTTGATCCCTCCGAGTAATGACATGCCATGCTTGGGCATTCTGGGAGGCGTGGACAAGTTTTTCGATTTGGCAAGGAACTTTTCCGACAAAGTTGGGTCTCCTTTGTTGATTTTTTATGGAAGTGAAGAAGGGAGACATCCATCTGTTCGGTGTGTGTTTGATCCAGGAGGAGTTGCCTCGCCGAAGCTTCTGCTTTCAACTCTCCTTTTTGCTTCGTGGTTCCCACCTTGAGGACAAGGTGGATTTTAACCGTGGGGGAGATGATACGAACCTCTATTATTATTATTTAGTTTAGATATTATAGGGATTTAACATATCTTTTTCTATATATTTGTTTTCTTGTTCATTAAGTCAGTAGCATTATAAATAGGATAGACTGTTATCTTTTTTATTCATTCAATCAATATATGAAATTATCATTCTTTTGGCTCAATTGAGTAGCAAACAAGAAACATCTCATAAGGTTGCCGACGAGGCTGATCTCGCGCTCAACCGCCCCTTTTTGCCGTCCAAGTCACGACCCAACGTTGGGCGCTCGACAACGACGACATCTCGTTTCTTGATTTTGTGTGGAAATCGACGTTAAAGATTTAGGTCCTTAACAGATGCGCTTGCGGATACCTCGTCTTTCGAGTCACGAAGTTGCCACAAGATTCGCAACGAAGATGCAAGTAGCTATTCTCGCCAATTAAGAATTTAAAGGGTAAACTTGGCTTGGCGAGTACAAATAGTACTGCTCAGAATTGTGGTTGTTAAAATCCGTATTTTTTCTTGGTAGTGTGTATGATATTATTAGTGAATGTTTGTACATTGTTGACACTTGGAACTTAAATTAAACCCTGGCGTCACTCAGCTGCAAAAGGACCAGATGAATCGGGACACTACATTTTTGTGTTGTGACAACATCAAGATGAAGTTAGTGTAGAAATAAATAAACAAAATAAAACTATGGGACCAAGAAAAGAAGAAGGCAAGGGTACAATGAAATAGTGGTGGTGGAGGTTGCCAACCATCAAACAAAGGAATCACTATCTTGTTACACCTATTTTATAATGGATCTTTATTACAAGAGGACAATTTGTGTGGTTCCACCCTACTTTTTATGGAGAAGGACCTTCAAATTGATATTTTTGTTTGTCCTTTTATTACTACCTAAGAGCATCTCCAATGGCGGACGTCCGGTCGGACATCCGGTCGGACGTCGCGACGGGCGACCGGGACGTCCGCCATTGTGGCGTTTAGGGTCGGATACGGACGTCCCGTGAGGACGTCGGGTGTCCTCGGACGTCGGCGCGACGGGCGGGTGGACGTCCGCCATTGTGGCGTCCAGTCGGACGTCCCGTTTTTAATTTTTTTTTTTAAAACTCTACATATACGGCTCGTTGAATTTTATTTCATTCGCACCACTTGTGTTAACAAGTTTCTCTCTCTACATCTCTAATTTCAAGTATATCTAGAATGTCTAGATTGTAATTTTTTTTTCGAGTATGTAATTTTTTTTTTCGAATCATGTATGTTTTTTCCGATGAAGTTGTTAATTTTTCCCGTTCGTATTCTCGGTTAAATTTTATTTCTGTAAATGTTAATTGTTTTATTTGTAAATGTATGATTTTTTTTAATTGCCGGATGTCCTAGTGGGAAGGGCGATGGGAAGGGCGGATTGTGCAGGGGATGTCCTAGTGACGTGGCAGTGGGATGGGAAGTCCTAGTGACGTGGCAGGAGGTGTTTTTGAGATGTCCTAGTGGATGTCCTAGTGGGATGTCCGCCCACTGGAGATGCTCCTATTTTGATCAACAATGTAGTTGAAGTATCCCAATGATTAAATGGACATAACTCTCTCTTTTGTTTACACTCACTTAGTGTGGGCAGTAGCTTCCATATGCTTACTTATTTTACATGTTTAAAATGATAAATAATTAAAACATTAATTATTCAGATATAATTTCTTGATTACAAATAGTACTACCTCCGTCCCGGACTACTTGCACTTATTTCCTTTCTGGGCGTCCCAAGTTATTTGCACTCTTTCCATTTTTAGTAAAAATTATCACCTACAGCTGCAATTATTGACTTTGCTATACACTCATTCCTCAATCTCCGTGCCGAAAAGGAAATGTGCGAGTAGTCCGTGATGGAGGGAGTATTATTTAGAGAATATTCTTTTCTTCAAGAATATTCATATTAGTGTGCAAATCATTGACTGGCCCACACACACTACACTGTTGAATACAGTAAAAGGTAGTTTCACTTCTACATTTAACCTTGAGGCCATGATTAGACAATCTACAACTCATTTTCTACTCCAAAGATATCACAGAAAAATTAAATAGTGGAGACATCTACAAAAAAGTTTGTACATCACAAAAAACTATATACTCTAGCAAGTTTCACAGATGGCATATGCTTGAATCCTTAGTTGGTCTTTGCCAATTCTGGGTGCTGCAAAACTACAAGATTTATCAGTAAGTAAAAGGGTTGAGAAACAAAATTGAACTCAATGTGATCACCTTAGCCATGAACTCCTGCCTTTGCATCTCGTCAATGGTTGGAAGGCCCATTTTTTTTTTCTGTCGTTGGTCGAACTGAAAAGGCGAATTTCGAAATGGGATACAGTCAAATAAGAGAAGCGAAAAGAACACACACGGGATAATGGTCCGTCAAAACACAACCAAAGCATAAAGCAAAGACACACAACTTTCCCTCCATTTGATTTGAAAAGAAGCATTGATGAGAAGCTCTCTTCTCATTGTCTAGTGATGGAGTACGTACTAAACAAGCCAGCACAAAGCCCAAGAAAGAGTATCAGTTCGGCATGACCAAAGAGTTCGGCCTCAGCCTACAGCTCAGTAAAAACCAACCAATCAAGCTCTGCCCTCAGGTCGGCATCAAGCTCTACTCTCAGATCGGCAAAAGCTGCTCGGCAATAGTTCAGCAGTTCGGTCTCAGCATCGGCAAAAGCTGCTCGGCAATACCGGACTGGGAGACACGATCTATCTAGTGGTGGACCCATGCAGGCTCTCATGACCTCCACGACATCCACGACATAATTACTGATGATGTATGCCACCGCCTAATTAGTGGCCATGCAGGATCTCATGACCTCCGTGACCTCCACGACTTAGGGTGGTGATGCAAGCCACGATCTCAGTTCTATATATAAACGGAACTTAGATCCCATAGAGGATACACCAACTCTAGAGAGAGAATATCATATAGCAAGCTTGTATTTGTAAGCTGTAGAAAACAGATCAAGCAATACAACTCTGCCCTCTTTTCTTCCCGTGGACGTAGATTTACCTCAGTAAATCGAACCACGTAAATCTCTGTGTTGTGATTTCTACTTTCCTGCATTTACTACCACCAGAAATTCGCGGATTCATCACTGGCGCCGTCTGTGGGAAACAGAGAACCAAATCTGTGATAAAGCGAATTTTTGACCCTTTTTCCACTACAAAAAAAAAAAAAAAAAAAAAAAAAAAAAAAAAAAAATGCATGCCAGATCGCACAACTCCCGTGCCTCCGTCCGTGATGACCATGAGGAAACTAACCCAGCAGCCCATAGGCCTGGAAAGCAGCCTCGTGAGAAGTCTGTATCCAGTTCTCACGGTGAAGGAACAAGCCGCTCAAAAGGTCCACACACCGAGTCTTCCCAGCAGCCTGATTTGAATGAGGCTGTCAAGCTGTTCTTGGCTGAGAAGCAGGAGGAGTTCTTAACCTTCCTGCAGAAGAGCCAACAGCCGGAGAAGACAACGACGGATTCTCCCTCCTCGTCTAGGCATGAAAGTCACTACCGCAGTAGTGACGTGTCTTCCAGGAGAGAGAATCCTCAACCCCGACATGTTCCTGTTTCTCCTCGGCACCGGAATCACAGGAGAACTCCTTCTCCTCCGTACCGAAGAGATGTCGGGTTCGCCATGTACGGAGCGTTAAAGACTCCGTTCTCGGACGATATCATCCGAACTCCTTTGCCGCGGAACTACCGAACTCCGTCGATAACCTATGACGGACTCGTGGATCCTCATGACTTCTTGGGACGCTATCAGTATAATATGGCGAACCAGGGTCTCAATGAGGTCCACATGTGCAAGCTGTTCCCCGAGCTGCTCATCGGGAACGCCAGAAGGTGGTTCGACAGCCTTCCTCAAGGCAGCATTAGATCCTACCGAGATCTAATGGATGCTTTCCACAGGAGGTTCTTTCAGAAAGCGGAAGCCCGAATTACTTCGGCTCAGCTGCTTTCTATACGTCAAGGTCGCGACGAAAAGATCAGCGACTTCCTGACGAGATTCCACAAGGAATGCCTACAAGTAAATGATCTTAACGATCTACTTGTCATTTCGGCATTCCAAAATGGAATCCTGCCCGGAGCTCTCTATAGAAAGCTCGTGGAGTGCGGCCCGCAAACAGCTCAAGAAATGTGGGACATTGCGGACCAGTTTTCCCGTGCGGATGAGGCAGACCGTCGAAAACGGTCTTTAGACAGCTCATCCCAAGAAGAGAAAAAGAAGCCCGATCAAAGCGGCCAGGTGCTTCCTCGCCGAACTCCTTTTGAAAGAATTCAAAGGGCACCGGTACAAGGCAGATTGGGGCCACGGCTCAATCCTGAGAAGCCGCCCGCTCAGTTCGTACCATTAAACAAGTCAAGAACGGAAATTTTCGAACTACATTCCGATATGTTCGAAAAACCAAAGCGGATGACGAAATCAGCCGCGCGGCGACCTCAGGATCAATATTGCTCCTTCCATCAAGCCCACGGTCATGATACCGAGGAGTGCCGAAATTTGGCTGCAGGTATTGATGTTCTTGTGAAAACAGGAACGTTAAAAAATACCAAAGCAAGCAGCCGAAAAAGAACAAAAAGCAGAGAGGTGCGAACTGCAATCCTCAGGATCCGAAAAGGCATGAAGATCCCGAAGACGACGACGAGCCGCAATATGATGGAGTAATCCAGACTATTGATGCTCTCCCTGCCGGGAAAACTAAGTCGTCCCTAAAAGCAGAACGCAGAGGTTCCAATCAAGAGGAGCCGACACATAAAAGGCTGAAGAAAGACGAAGTGATTACATTTTCAGATGCCGATCCCGTCCCAGCCATCTCTCCTCACCAAGACGCTATTGTCATTCAAGCCGGAGTGGCAAACAAACTGATCCACAGAGTATTTGTGGATACAGGAGCGTCAGTCAGCGTTCTTTTTAAAGAATGTTTTGATAAAATGGAAGTGGATCCAGCTCGGCTCAGTCCGGCTCCACTTCCTCTGAAAAGTTTCGCCCAGGAAGACACCCGCCCTGAAGGTATTATCAGCCTTCCGATCACGGTGGGAAAAGCGCCTACAAGCTCCAATACGATGATCGAGTTCTTTGTGGTAAAAGCTCGGTCCCCGTACAACATCATCCTGGGGAGAGACTGGCTCAACACAGTTCGGGCCGTTTGCTCTACTTATCACCTCACCATCAAGATCCCCACTAAAGGTGGGATAGCGGTCATCCGAGGTGATCAAAAGAGAGCAAAAGAATGTCTGCAGATTGCGCTTAAAAATGCCGAGCAACCAGTTCGGCACCATCAAGCATAGCAATCACAGCAACCGGAGTCAGAGGCAAGCGAGATGACCGAAGTCACTTCAGAGCCGAACTCAATGACCGTTCAGTTATACGAAGATGATCCATCCAGAGTGGTCAAGATCGGCTTCGCAGGAACGCCTCTACTCCGGGAAAAAACCATCCAGCTCCTCAAGGAGTATAAAGACGTCTTTGCATGGTCTCCGTTGGACATGACCGGAGTGCCCCCCGAGGTAATCACTCATCGGTTAAATATTGATCCTTCGGTCCGGCCGATAAAACAGAAGCAAAGACTCTTTGCGGCAGAAAGAAGCCAAGTCATCCATGACGAAGTCCGCCAATTACTAAAAGCGGATGTACTATTCGAGGTAAAATATCCTTCCTGGGTGGCCAATCCTGTGATGATCAAGAAAAAAGGAGGAGGATGGCGGATGTGCATAGATTTTACCGATCTAAACAAGCACTGTCCTAAAGATTGCTATCCCCTTCCGAATATAGATAAAAAAGTAGAAGCTTTGATCGGCTTCGAAATTTTCTGTTTTCTTGATTTATACAAAGGATATCACCAAGTGTTGATGGATGAGAGTGACGCTCCGAAAACAGCTTTCATTACCGATTTCGGCATTTTCGCTTATAAAAAGATGCCATTCGGTTTAAAGAATGCCGGAGCCACTTATCAAAGGATGGTAGACAAGCTTTTTCGGCACCTAATCGGAAAGCAGGTTGAAGTGTATGTCGACGACATAGTTGTCAAAAGCAAAAGCACTTCGGAGTACGAAGACAACCTCAAGTCCACTCTCAACGTGCTCAAGAAAGCCAACCTCAAACTTAATCCCCAAAAGTGTACCTTTTTGGTAGATTCGGGAAAGTTTCTGGGTTGTTGGGTTTCAAAGGACGGACTCAAGGCAAACCCCTCCAAAGTTCAAGTCGTTCAGAACATGACAATGCCGAAGTCCATACATGACGTGCAAAGGCTAACTGGATGTCTAGCCGCACTGAATCGATTCCTTTCCCAAGCAGCCGAAAAGCAACTGCCGTTCTTCAAGGTGTTGAAAAAGGCACCAAAGTTCGAGTGGGGAGCCGAGCAGAAAAAGGCCTTTGACGAGCTCAAAAGTTATCTAGCCGAGCTTCCTATTCTCTCTGCTCCAACCGGAGCCGAAGTAATATTCTTATACTTAGCGGCATCAGATCAAACCATCAGTGCGGTGCTTGTACGAGAAGAAGGCCTAAAGCAGTTTCCCATCTACTTTACAAGCCGAGCATTAAGAGGTCCAGAAACAAGGTATCAACCTCTGGAAAAAATTGCTCTGGCGTTAGTAAATGCAGCAAGGAGACTGCGGCCATATTTCTATGCTCACAAGGTATGCGTCTTAACCGATCTGCCTCTTCGGCAAGTTTTGACCAAGCCAGAAGCATCAGGCAGAATCGCCAAATGGGCCATAGAGCTGGGAGAACACTCAATCGAGTACCTACCTCGGAAAGCCATCAAGGGACAAGCCTTGGCAGATTTTCTTACAGAGGCCAAGTTCGATCAAGCAATCCCTGTCATTGCCGAACAGAAAAAGTCTGCCAATGCCGAACTAGCACAGCCCTTGGAATCCGAAGTAGAGCCGCCGGACTGCTGGAACGGATTCGTAGATGGAGCTTCAAACAAGATGGGAAGTGGAGCTGGTATTTTACTTGTCGCTCCCGACGGACACGAGGTAACCTACTCACTTCGTTTCCTATTCCCCACTACTAATAATGAAGCCGAGTACGAAGCCCTTCTTGCTGGACTCCAGTTAGCGCAAAGTCTGCTCGCCAAATCTCTCAAAGTCCATTGTGATTCACAAGTCATAGTAAATCACATGTTGGGTACAAGTGAAGCTCGTGACGAGAGAATGAAGAAGTATTTGGACAAAGCGCAAAGCATCAGCCGAAGTTTCTCCTATTTTCGGATAATCCGCGTTCCTAGAGCGGAAAATAGCCGAGCAGATACCTTAAGCAAGTTGGCCTCAGATCCGAGCTCAAAGGCGGAAGAATTAATGCATCGAAGCATTGATGAAGCCGAGGTACATTCGGTATCCAGCTCGCCGAACTGGATGACGCCGATCTTGCAGTATCTGGATCAAGGACAATTGCCCGAGGATAGGAGAGAAGCTCGGAAGATCACGTGCCGAGCACTTCGGTACGAACTTCATGAAGGAGTCCTCTTTAGAAAGTCTTACCTCCAGCCATTATTGCGGTGCGTAGGACCAGGAGAGACGGACTACATCCTCAGAGAAGTTCATGAAGGATCGTGCGGTAGCCACATCGGAGCCAGAGCTTTAGCTAAAAAAGTTCTGAGATGGGGATATTATTGGCCAACCTTGGTACAAGAAGCAGTGCAGCTCGTCAAGACCTGCCCGAAGTGCCAAATCCATGCAAATATCCCAAAGATGCCGCAGACCGATCTATCCACTATGCAGAGCCCTTGGCCTTTCATGCAATGGGGCATAGACATAGTGGGACCACTTCCTCAAGCTCCTCGGCAAATGAAATTCCTAATCGTTGCCGTGGACTACTTTACGAAGTGGGTGGAAGCTGAACCATTAGCTACGATAACGAGCTCGAAGGCATTGGATTTCGTCTGGAAGAACATAGTGTGCCGATTTGGCATACCCCACATCCTCATCTCGGATAACGGGACTCAGTTCACCGACAAGACGTTCAAGAATTGGTGCCAAGAGCTGAATATTCAACAGCGGTTCACTTCGGTCTCTCATCCACAAGCAAACGGACAAACGGAGGTAACAAATCGTATCCTGGTGAAAGGGTTAAAAGCTCGGTTAGAACAAGCCAAAGGACAATGGGTAGAAAATCTCCCTCAAGTCCTATGGTCCTACCGAACTACACCCACAACCTCCAGCGGTGAAACTCCGTACAGTCTGGTGTACGGCACTGAAGCCGTGATTCCGGTTGAGATCGGCGTACCCAGTCCACGAACTCTACATTTCTCCTCAGAAATGAATGATGACGGACTGCGAGCCGAGTTAGATCTGGCCGAAGAAAGAAGAGAATTGGCGTGCATAAAAGCAGCCAAGTACAAGGAGCAAGTAGCCCGGTATTACAACCAACGGGTGAAGAAGCTGCAATTTCAAGTGGGAGATCTCGTCTTGAGAAACAACGAAGTAAGCCGAGCAGAAAAGCTGGGCAAGCTCGAACCCACATGGGAAGGTCCGTATCGGGTGTCAGAAGTCCTCGGCAAAGGGTCTTACAGATTGGCTCACATGTCAGGAGAACAGGTACCCCGAACATGGCACATTTCCAACCTCAAGAAGTTCCATTTGTAAGAGACAGTCCGGTCGGTCAGTCAGTCTTATGTGCTTTCCTTGTTTTTTATTTTGCTCTCTTTGCCTATGTGCGTTTTTGTTTGTCTTACGTGCGTTGTGTCTGTCTATGTGAGTGTCGTCTCTTACAAATGTAACTGAGGTATCTTGTTCTTCGAAGGCTGATCCCCTTCTTAGAACGTGTACAAGCCAACGATTGTGAGTCAAAGCTTCTAAAGAGGATACAAGACCACAATTCAGCTTAAACAAGCAGTTCGTCGGAAACGAGCTGCAATAAGCCAACGATTGTGAAGTCCAAGCTTCTAAAGAGGATACAAGACCACAATTCGGCTTAAAAATCAAGCACTTCGTCTGAAACGAACTGCAACGAAAGTCCGATTCTCGCGATAAAACTTGCCTGAATTAGGACAAGGGAAAGTCCGATCCACGCGATAAAACTCGCCGAATTAGGACAAGGGAAAGTCCGATCCCCAAATTAGGACAACGGAAAGTCCGATCCGAGCGATAAAACTCGCCAAATTAGGACACAAGCTTAGTCCGGTCAAAGATGTTTATTTCATCAGACCAAAGACGAGTCCGGTCAAAGATGTTTATTTCATCAGGCCAAAGACGAGTCCGGTCAAAGATGTTTATTTCATCAAGACCAAGGACCAAGTCTGGTCAAAGAAGAGTTCACTTCATAAGACCGAGGACAAACATCAACTTACCCCGTACCATTATCCAGGATGCCGAAGTGATTCACTTCGCTTTTCGGGGGGGGGGTAGTGATGGAGTACGTACTAAACAAGCCAGCACAAAGCCCAAGAAAGAGTATCAGTTCGGCATGACCAAAGAGTTCGGCCTCAGCCTACAGCTCAGTAAAAACCAACCAATCAAGCTCTGCCCTCAGGTCGGCATCAAGCTCTACTCTCAGATCGGCAAAAGCTGCTCGGCAATAGTTCAGCAGTTCGGTCTCAGCATCGGCAAAAGCTGCTCGGCAATACCGGACTGGGAGACACGATCTATCTAGTGGTGGACCCATGCAGGCTCTCATGACCTCCACGACATCCACGACATAATTACTGATGATGTATGCCACCGCCTAATTAGTGGCCATGCAGGATCTCATGACCTCCGTGACCTCCACGACTTAGGGTGGTGATGCAAGCCACGATCTCAGTTCTATATATAAACGGAACTTAGATCCCATAGAGGATACACCAACTCTAGAGAGAGAATATCATATAGCAAGCTTGTATTTGTAAGCTGTAGAAAACAGATCAAGCAATACAACTCTGCCCTCTTTTCTTCCCGTGGACGTAGATTTACCTCAGTAAATCGAACCACGTAAATCTCTGTGTTGTGATTTCTACTTTCCTGCATTTACTACCACCAGAAATTCGCGGATTCATCATCTAGATTTGAACTCCATTCAAAAAGTGCTCTAGATTTATGGTTTAGATTCAAGGAAAAAGGATTTAAGAGTTGAGGATTGCATGTAAGAAATCCTATTGATCAGTAGACTAGAGTGCAATAGATGCATTTAAATTATATCAAAGCGGAGATGACTATCAGGCGAAGAAACAGGCCTTTGTAAAGACGCAAGCACCAAAACGAATTAGATATATACCAATACGAATGAACCAGGAGAAAGGGATCATCAAGGGTATTGCTCGATGATGGGGTGCGTACTAAACAAGCCCGACAGCAATGACGGCCCATCAGCCCAAAGCCCAAGGAAGAGTATGAGTTCGGCATTACCAAAGAGTTCGGCCTCAGCCTACAGCTCGGTAAAAGCCGACCAATCAAGCTCTGCGAGTTCGGCATTACCAAAGAGTTCGGCCTCAGCCTACAGCTCGGTAAAAGCCAACCAAGCTCTGCTCTCAGGTCGGCATCAAGCTCTACTCTCAGATCGGCAACCAAAGCAGTTCGGTCTCAGTTTTCGACCGAACAAGGAGTTAGTGGACCCATGCAGGATTTCCACAACTTCCAACACACCCACTACCACGTGGCGTCAACTCAGGCCACGATCTTAGGCCATGACCTACACGACCTCCACGACCTAGAGTGATGATGTAAGCCACGATCTTAGTTCAATGTATAAATAGAACTTAGATCTGATAGAAAGGGGTTAGAAGCTCTCTAGAGAAAAATACCATATAGCAAGTCTGTGTTGTAAGCTGTAATTCCAGATCAAGCAATACAAACCTGCCCCCATTTCTCCCCGTGGACGTAGATTTACCTCAGTAAATCGAACCACGTAAAATTCTCTGTGTCGTGATCTGTATTTTCCTGCATTTACTAACATCAACAATTCGCGGACTCATCACTGGCGCCGTCTGTGGGAAACAGAGAACCAAATTTGTGATAAAGCGAATTTTTGACCATTTTTTCAACCCAAAAAATGCATACCAGATCGCAGAGTACCCGTATTCCTGCCCGTGAGAACCAGGAGGAAGCCAATCCACCTCATAGGTCTGGAAAACAGCCTAGGGATAAATCCACCACCAGTTCTCATGGCGGAGGAACAAGCCGCTCCAAAAGCCGTCACACCGAGTCTTCCCAGCAGCCCGATTTGAACGAGGCTGTCAAGCTGTTTCTGGCTGAAAAGCAGGAGGAATTCTTAACCTTCCTGCAGAGAAGCCAAAAGCAGCCGGAGGCGAAAACGGCGGATTCTCCCTCTCCCTCCATACGAGACAGTCACTACCGCAGTAGTGTCATGTCTTCCAGAAGAAAGAATCCTCGGTACCGGAATCACAGGAGAACTCCATCTCCTCCATACCGAAGAAATGTCGGGTTCGCCATGTACGGAGCATTGAGGACTCCGTTCTCGGACGATATTACCCGAACTTCCCTACCACAGAACTACCGAACTCCGTCGATAACCTATGACGGACTCGTGGATCCTCATGATTTCTTGGGACGCTATCAATATAACATGGCGAACCAGGGTCTCAACGAGGTCCACATGTGCAAGCTGTTTCCCGAACTGCTTATCGGGAACGCAAGAAGGTGGTTCGATATAGCCTCCCCCAAGGCAGCATTAGATCCTACCGAGATCTAATGGATGCTTTCCACAGGAGGTTCTTTCAGAAAGCGGAAGCCCGGATTACTTCGGCTCAGCTGCTTTCTATACGTCAAGGTCGCGACGAAAAGATCAGCGACTTCCTGACGAGATTCCATAAGGAATGCCTACAAGTAGATAATCTCAATGATCTACTTGTCATTTCGGCATTCCAAAATGGAATCCTGCCCGGAGCTCTCTACAGAAAGCTCGTGGAATGCAGTCCGCAAACAGCTCAAGAGATGTGGGACATTGCGGACAAGTTTTCTCGTGCCGATGAGGCAGACCGTCGAAAACGGTCTTTAGACAGCTCATCTAGAGAAGACAAAAAGAAGCCCGATCATAGCGATCAGAGGCTTCCTCGCCGAACACCTTCCCCACCAAAGGAGAGATAGCGGTCATCCGAGGTGATCGAAAAAAGAGCAAGTGTGTTCGCAGATTGCGCTTAAAAGTGCCGAGCAATCAGTTCGGCACCATCAAGCATAGCAATCACAGCAGCCGGAGTCAGAGGCAGGCGGAATGACCGAAGTCACACCGGAGCCGAACTCGATGGTGTACGGCACTGAAGCCGTGATTCCGGTTTAGATTGGCATACCCAGTCCCCGAACTCAATTTCTCCTCAGAAATGAATGGTGACGGACTGAGAGCCGAACTAGATCTTGCCGAAGAAAGAAGAGAATTGGCCTGCATAAAAGCAGCCAAGTACAAGGAGCAAGTAGCCCGGTATTACAACCAAAGGGTGAAGAAGCTGCAATTTCAAGTGGGAGATCTCGTCTTGAGAAACAACGAAGTAAGCCGAGCAGAAAAGCTGGGCGAACTCGAACCCACATGGGAAGGTCCATATCGGGTGTCAGAAGTCCTCGGCAAAGGGTCTTACAAATTGACTCACGTGTCAAGAGCACAAGTACCCCGAACATGGTACGTTTCCAACCTCAAAAAGTTCCATTTGTAAGAGACAGTCCGGTCAATGTGCTTTCTTTGGTTTGCTTGGTCTTTATTTGTCTCTGTGCGTTTTGTCTGTGTGTTTTGTCTGTTTCGGTGCGTGTCGTCTCTTACAAATGTTACTGAGGTATCTTGTTCTTCGAAGGCTGATCCCCTTCTTAGAACATATATAAGCCAACGATTGTGAGTCAAAGCTTCTACAGAAGATACAAGACCACAATTCAGCTTAAACAAGCAGTTCGTCTGAAACGAGCTGCAACAAGCCAACGATTGTGAGTCAAAGCTTCTACAGAAGATACAAGACCACAATTCAGCTTAAACAAGCAGCTCGTCTGAAACGAGCTGCAATAAGCCAACGATTGTGAAGTCCAAGCTTCTAAAGAGGATACAAGACCACAATTCGGCTTAAAAATCAAGCACTTCGTCTGAAACGAACTGCAACGAAAGTCCGATTCTCGCGATAAAACTTGCCTGAATTAGGACAAGGGAAAGTCCGATCCACGCGATAAACCTCGCCGAATTAGGACGACCAAGTTCGGTCAAAGAAGTTTACCTCATAAGACCGAGGACGACCATGTCTAGTCAAAGAGGTTTACTGCATAAGACCACTTCGGTTAACTGGGAAAGTCCGATCCACGCGATAAAACTCGCCGAATTAGGACAAGGGAAAGTTCAATCCCGGCGACAAAAATCGCCAAATTAGAACACAAGACGAGTCCGGTCAAAGATGTTTATTTCATCAGACCAAAGACGAGTCCGGTCAAAGATGTTTATTTCATCAGACCAAAGACGAGTCCGGTCAAAGATGTTTATTTCATCAGACCAAAGACGAGTCCGGTCAAAGATATTTATTTCATCAGACCAAAGACGAGTCCGGTCAAAGATGTTTATTTCATCAGACCAAAGACGAGTCCGGTCAAAGATGTTTATTTCATCAGACCAAAGACAAGTCCGGTCAAAGAAGTCTACTTCATAAGACCGAGGACAAGTACGATGAAATTTTTTCGCTAAGCTGTAAATACACAGTGTTAGAAGCGAAAACAAAAACAAAATTTCATTTTCAAATCTTGTTCGGCACACAACTCCGCTACCCTACAAGATGGCGTTACGCTATTACAAAGGACTATTCTACTGTCCAGGGTTGCTAAAGTTGAGCCATCTATTCACAAAATCCTCGTGAAGCTGAGTTCGGGCGTTCCAGGCAGCTGCAGAATAAGCAGGTCGACGAGATGCTCTAATCGACCTGCCACCTCTTCTCTGAGCCCGGGAAGCCCTAGCACCTCGGCGGCGAAGAGTCTCTTCACGAAGCATTTGCCGATCTTGCTCACTCATAACCACAGCTCCTCTGCGAACTTCAGTCCGTCCTCGACTTGACGTCTCCGGTTGTCCCTGAGTTCGTTGCTGACTTGGAGTAGGGTTTTGAGCAAGTGAATCAGAGGTTTGAGCTGGAGTACTAGCATCTGTTGGCGGGAAATGCCGGAGGAATCTCTCAATTGAGGGACGCCGGGCAAGAACTATGTCGTACCGAGAGGCCCAGCGCCGCAATGATGTCACGACTTGTTGGCAAGCCGAGCTCTCCAGCGCATTGTTCCTCCGGAGTACATTATATTCCTCCCACAGTTCGTCAACTCGACTCTGAACATCTGATATGGTCATTCCCCCGCGCACACGGATGTAATCCTCGTACGCAGTCCTCTCAGCAATGGTCGTATTCAGCTCGGCCTCCAGATCATTCTTATCGGACTCTAAGTCCTTATTATCGGCATCCAGCTTCACTAAACGAGCCAGAAGCTCGTCATTCTTCGTCTGATCGGCTATAGCTCTTTTCTCAGCTTCGTCTAAAGCCGAAGAGTACAGCCGTTTCCAGTGAAGTATCTCCATCTCCTTGAGTACAAAGCAGCTATATTAGTTCGGCAGCTGTACCGAGCAGATAGTAAAAAACAACAGGAATAAAGGCGAGTACGAAAAGCTATACGAAGACAAGTGTAGAGAATTTTTCATTCACAAGGAAAATTTTTTACACTAAGAGGGCTTCAAGGCCACCGTACAAGGAAGAAACTAGACTAAGAGAAGGGAGACGAAATCATACTCCGCCAGCTTCGTCTCCGGCTCCTTGGTCTGGTTCAGCTTCTTTCTCCTGAGCTACCTCAGCCTCGGCCTCGCATCCTGCCGGCCTCGCCTCCGCCTCCTGATCGGCTTCCTTCTCCGGATGCCCGGCCCGCTCGACTTCGGCCTCCAGCTCCAGCGGCTCGGCCTCACCCTCTCCGTTGTAAGTCGAAGCGGGTGAAACGGGTCCCACGGAGGCAAAGATAGCCTCCAGGTTCTCGTCCCGATCAGCTCGACAACTCCGGACTCGGTCTGCAGAAAGCAGGACCGAGGATGAAGCGAGCTCCTCAAGGAGCGGCAGATTCTGAAGCCGAGCTGCTATCTCTCGGCTGTACAGAGGCAGCACGACGTCGGCCCCCTGCTCGCCCTTATCGGCAATTAGCCTTACCAGACTACCGACAAAAGCCGAGAACTGGCTGCTCAAAAAGAGTTTCTCCGTGTAAACACGGAGAGCCTCCCCCTGGGCAACCACGGCGGCAGCATCACTCCGTTTCGTCTGCTCTCGCTGGATGACGAGCTGGTTTTTGGCAAACTGAGCTTCATCCTGGGCCGAAATCCTAGCAGCTCTGGCTTTCTCAAAGTTTGCCTCGGCCTGCTCGGCCCGGGTGACAAGCAGCCGCCAATTTCCTCTGCATCTCAGCATAGTCGTTGGACGCTTTGGAGAGTTCGACGGCGACGAGCTTGGAGAGCATATCGTTCCTCTGAAAATGGATAAGGAAAAAAGTCAACAGAGGGCACCAAAAATACAGGACAGAAGCCAAGCCAAAGAATCAAGAAGACAATTCACCTCGGCGAAGTCCGTGGGCCATAAAAATGGCTCACAGATATGCTCCGAAGGAGGCGCCAAGACCACGTCTTTCTCTGGCGCTCTCGGGGGCTTCTGGGTCTTCCCCTTCCTACTTGCCGAAGTCGACTCCGGCTTCTTTGGACCCGAAGAGGTCTTTTGCCTCTTCGGATTCTTCTCGGCATCAGGCGCCGAGCTGGTAGCCTTCTCTTTCTCCGGCTCCTCAAGCCCGGAGGACTTTCGGATAGCCTTATTCAGCATGTACACTGCCAAAAAGCAAGAAAGCAAGGTTAGTTTTCGCCGCTAAAGCAGTAAAGCATAAAAGAGAAATCCTCACCCTCGGCCTCTTCGTCCGAAGACGAGATATTGAACACGAGGTCGCCCTTGACGAGCTCAGTTTCCGAATACTGTTTCCTAATCATAGGAATCTTATTGAGCTCGCCCTCGAGCTCGGCCAACGGTTCTAACCGAGGATGGGGAATCACGGACTTCGGCCTTCTCCAAGGAAAGCCCGGAGCCGAAGTCCTATTATAAAAAAAGAAACGGTTTTGCCATTTCGGCCACTTGGTTTTGCAGAAGGCCCTAAAAGGCTGTAAGGGGATCAAGTAAAACCAAGATCCCTTCCTTTTAAACTGGAAAAAATTAAGGATTGCCCTCAGAGACAGATCCTTATTTAGCCTACGCAGTTCGGCAGCAAAAGCCGATAAGTGCCTCCAAGAGTTCGGAGTCACCTGACCTAAAGGGAGTTGAAAAAAATCAAGAAGCTCTACAAAAGGTGGGGGAAGAGGGAAACGAAGCCCGCATTCTAAGCAGGCTTCGTAAACGGTGGCATAACCCTCCGGCGGGTCGTTAGCCCTATGATCATCGTCGGGAACCACCGCCTTCCCCCCGGGAAGAAGATATTTTTCGTGTAGAGATATCACGGTGTCCTTACTCAAGACGCTGTGAAAGTACTCTACGGTCTTCTCCCCGGATTCTTTCCGGCTAGGAGACCCCTTATCCCCTTTCCTACCGCTACCCGACTCCGAAGAAGAAGAAGACATTTTTCTTACTTTTTGAAGGTGAAGAAAGTCTGAAGAAGTTCTTGAAAGCGGAGAGAGAATTTTCGCAAAGGAGATAGAGTGCAGAAGAAGCAGTCGCAAAAGTGCTTCAATGATGAAGAAGGGAGGTATTTATCAGATTCGGCGAAGATTTCAAAATCGTCGCACCGTTTCGAATCCCACCTTTTCAGGATTCAACGGCCGGATTTTACTGTCGCATTTAATGCAGCCACATGCAAGGCACGTCCCCTGACGTCAGCCTCCCCCGTACCTTTATCCAGAATGCCGAAGTGACTCGCTTCGCCGAAGTGATTCACTTCGTCTTTCGGGGGGGGTAGTGATGGGGTGCGTACTAAACAAGCCCGACAGCAATGACGGCCCATCAGCCCAAAGCCCAAGGAAGAGTATGAGTTCGGCATTACCAAAGAGTTCGGCCTCAGCCTACAGCTCGGTAAAAGCCGACCAATCAAGCTCTGCGAGTTCGGCATTACCAAAGAGTTCGGCCTCAGCCTACAGCTCGGTAAAAGCCAACCAAGCTCTGCTCTCAGGTCGGCATCAAGCTCTACTCTCAGATCGGCAACCAAAGCAGTTCGGTCTCAGTTTTCGACCGAACAAGGAGTTAGTGGACCCATGCAGGATTTCCACAACTTCCAACACACCCACTACCACGTGGCGTCAACTCAGGCCACGATCTTAGGCCATGACCTACACGACCTCCACGACCTAGAGTGATGATGTAAGCCACGATCTTAGTTCAATGTATAAATAGAACTTAGATCTGATAGAAAGGGGTTAGAAGCTCTCTAGAGAAAAATACCATATAGCAAGTCTGTGTTGTAAGCTGTAATTCCAGATCAAGCAATACAAACCTGCCCCCATTTCTCCCCGTGGACGTAGATTTACCTCAGTAAATCGAACCACGTAAAATTCTCTGTGTCGTGATCTGTATTTTCCTGCATTTACTAACATCAACAATTCGCGGACTCATCACTCGAGTCTTACCATCACTTTGTCCATAGTTGAACGCGTCTCCGGATTCAAATCAGCTAAAAAAGCTAGGTTCTGGTTCTGCCTTCCTAATATCAATCTCCGGCTCACCCTTAACCACATACTTCCACCATTCAATCCCATCTTGTTTAGTCAAGACAATGGAGAGAAATTTTCGGTCCTCTGAACGATTCAAAGATAAATTTAGCATTCACCAGATACAATAAAACAACATTTTACATCTAATTGCATGGTTCGATAAATGTACCTAAACTCCAAAAACAGTCATCAACCTTGACAGAATTAAAAAGTTCACCCTGAAGATGAAAATCACTTACTGAGAACTCGAATAATTGACAAAGGCAAAAAGTATCGTAAATAATGGAAATGGCAGAGGAACTGTGAGTACGAATGAAGACCAAATGAGAGCTATGCACACTTACATCAATAACTGGAGGCTGACCTTTAACCCCAACTTTCAGATGGTTCTTCTTGATTTCACAAACAATAAGACTCGGCTTTGTTCCAGGTGGCACATGAACATAAACGTTAACCTCTTTAAGAGATTGGCCCCAAGAGTATGTATCCATATCAAGGCCATTTGACTTGTTAGGAGCTGCTAGGAGACAAAGCAGCAGACTAAGCAGTTAAAACATATTCACTCAACAATGCTATAGTCATCAGAATATCATAACAGTGCCATTTTTTGGATAATTTATAAACAAAGCATATAAAGAGCATCAAAGGAAATATTTATCCAGTATCCAAAGCCAAAACACAACCAAATCCAAGATTAGCAATAAACTCAAAACCAACTTGTAATACACTGTTCTACTTCAATTTGACATATAACAATGTCAAGTAGCATAATCATAATTGCAAGAATTTAAATTACACAAAATAACGCACAACCCTTTTCAACCCAATTGATTTCTCAGAAATATGAAATCCCCAAACTCATAATTCTATAAATGTTACATATAACAAGAAAAGAATATCACACTACATGCAACTAAAACACAAAAAAGGAGGGAACATTAATGAAGTATACCTCGAGGCCTCTTCTTCAGGTTTAGTTCCTGCCTCCTTCACCTTCAAAGACTCTTCCCTCTTCCTCAACGCAGCCTTCTTCTCTGATTCCTTCCTTTTCTTCTCCTCTGCTTCCATATCGAGGTCGTTTAACTTGTTAGGAGCTGCTTCGAGACAAAGTAGCAGTTAAACATATTCACATTAAGTAGCATGATCATAACTGCAAGAAATCTAATTACAAAAAATTATTCACGTTGAAATGAAACAAACCAAAATTTTTCAATGTGTGTTTTTCAATCCAATTGAGTTGTCAGAATTCTATAATAAATGCAAGTAAAACACATAAAAGGAAAGAAATATACCCTTTGCCTCTTGTTCAGGTTTAGTTTCCTTGACCTTCACAGCCTCTGCCGCAGCATTCTTCCGTGATTCCTCCATTTTACTCCTGATCATTCTGAACACCGCATTGACATCCGAATCGCTCTTGAACAGGTCGCTCTCCCTCGCCACGAACTCAAACACCTTCTCAACAAACCCCAGCGGTTCAGAGCGGTGGAGGGCAGCGCTGAATGGCTTCTTGTTGTCATTTTTACAATCTTTAATGATATTCTAAAACTCAAACTAAAGTAAAAATTAGCTCTAATGATATTTCAAAATAATCATATTTTTAGTTTTTGAGTAAAATAAACATTTTAAATTTGCACAAAAACAAATAAAATCAGTTAAGTTATGGTCTAACTATTAAATTGGTTGGAAAGAAATAATTAAATATTAAAGATCATTAAGTTGTAGTCTAACTAAAAGTGACAAATTAATGGAGCTCTACAACTAACTTTGGGAAAACTTTGTTTTCCATTTACCCTTTTTTACTTCGTTACTCTAAAACCCTCCGCATATCTCCTTTTTTTTGAGGGCTCGTTTTTTCTGTATCGTAAATCGGCGTCTCGATGCTGTCTTGTTTCGCCGGGCTGTCTCGCCACGCGCCAGCACCATGTGGCGAGCTCTGGCGCGCGTCATGCTGACGCAATAAATATTTGTTTAAAAAATCGATTTTATGAAGAAAAAAAATTTTAATTATAAAATTTTTAACGGTAATATTACCGTTTGAAATGGTAAATTTTTTTGTTTTTTTATTCTATAAATACTCATATCTCTTTCATTTTACACACAAATACACTATCTCTCATCTTTTTTTCTTTCATCACTATCATATCATCTCTCTTTTCCTCTCCAATTCTTCTCTAAAATTGGATCCATTTGAGCATATGCGTCGAATGATGGAAGAATCGCTAGAAGCAGATCGACGTAGGGAGGAGGAGGAAGCCGCGGCGTGTCAAAAGCGACCCCGGAAATACATCCATCGTGACCGAGAGGAAGCCGCCGCAAGGTTGGTACGAGATTACTTTTGTGAGAACCCGATATGGGGAGATACCTACTTCCGTCGCCGTTTCCGCATGCGGCGGGAGCTATTTATGCATATGGCAAATACATTGGCGGCCCGGGAAGAGTACTTCCAAGAAGGGTTCGACGCTACTGGCCGTCCCAGTCTCACGACTCTCTAGAAATGTACTGCAGCATTCCGTCAGCTTGCTACTGGACAAACGACGGATTTGTTCGACGAGTGCCAGCACATTGGAGAAAGCACTGAGAGACTGTGTTTGATGAACATCTGCAAAGGCATCCGGACAGCCTTCACAGATGAATTTCTTAAGAAGCCAAGCACCCCATATTGTCAGTTTCTGCTCCGACTTCACGAAACAGTGCACGGATTCCCCCGGGATGCTCGGCAGTGTCGATTGCATGCATTGGTAATGGAAGAATTGCCATGTGGCGTGGAGGGGATCATACACGAGTGGCCACAAAGGCACCCACCCCACCGTCATACTCGAGGCCGTTGCCGACTACCGGCAATGGATTTGACATGCGTTTTTCGGGGTCCCCGGATCGAACAACGGCGTCAACGTGCTCAACCATTCCGACCTCTTCAGCGAAGTTTTGAATGGTAAAGCGCCGACCATCAACTTCACCGCTAACAACCGCCAGTATAAAATGGGGTACTATCTTGCCGACGGCATCTATCCGAAGTGGCCAACCTTCGTGAAGACGTTCAACAGGCCGATAAACGAAAAAATGCTCTTTTTGCGCAGAAGCAAGAGGCTGCTCGCAAGGATATGGAGAGAGTGTTCGGGGTTCTACAAGCTCGATTCAACATTATCAAATCCCCGGCTCGTACGTGGTTTATGCAGAATATGGTCGACATCATGTGTACGTGCATAATCTTGCACAACATGATTGTCGCTGACGAAGGACCTGAGGCGGGAAATTGGTTCGACCCTGAACCCCGGGAAGCTCTACCGCAAGTAGTCCGCCTCGCAGTGGAGTGCATCCGTCTTTGGAAGAGCGGTTGTGTGTTCGGGCAAGGACACGTGATTCTATCGCCCACGCCCAACTCCAGGAGGATCTAATGGAGCACATTTGGGGAAAATTTGGCAACCGTTAGACGATCACCGCATCACTTTCCATGATTATGCGGATTTCAATAAATTGTAATATTAGGATTTCAATTATGTATTTTTCGTATTTTCGGATGTTGTAATTTTCGTGGTTTTTAATTATTTATGAATTATTAGTATTAATTTAATATTTCAATGAAATATTAATTGAATTTGTTGGAAATAAAAAAAATGAAATTGAATAAATAATTAAGGGATGATACGGTTAAGAGATGGAGGGATGCGGGTGTTGTCTTTTAGTTAAAAGATGGGGTCAAAAGTGCAGTGAGGCCGTGAATAGTGAATGAATGAGACGGTTAAAAGACAATATTGAGACAGGGGTGCGGATGACCTTAGTGGTTAATTCTTGCTGTTGAGCACAAGATGAATATTACTAACTTCCAAACTTCGCCATGATATATTTATAAGATGAAAAAGCATTAGGATCATTCTTCAAAACCTTTTCACCTCTCCCTCTTCCAAAACTTTTTAATTCTATCAATTATTAATAAAAAATGTTTTCACTTTCAAAACCTTTCATTTCAACTTCTCTCAATATTAAAAAACAATAAAAACATTTACATTTAAGAACTTTATTAAAATAATTATAATAATGACATTTTTGTGAGTAATTTTTATCAAAACTCCATTTTTGTATAGATGTTAATACTAATTGATAAATGTATTTCAGTAGAAAGGGTAAATTTGTTGTTACTCTATAATGAGGTAATAGTATATCGTGAAATATTGCAAATAGATAGAAACGGATACTTATGTACGTGCAGTAGGGAACTTCATTAACTTAATTCGATAATAATTATTATTATTATTATTATCATGCATCATATATTCATATGTAGCACAGAACTTGTTAAGATTATATTTTGGAGTAAAATATTTACAAAGGGAGGAAGAGCCACTCTATTGTGCCAAAATCAAACTCGACTGTTCTGGTTCAACTTTTGTGTATTAATAAAATCTTTGAACGTATGGTAATCAAGAAATCACATAAGTTTCTATCCATTAAAAATGACCAAATAAGATTGTAAATTATATCATGAAATTTTAAATGGAGATGAAGTATTGTCAGAGACTGATATGACTCAAGTGAACCGTTATAGACCCAGTGAACTATTTGGGACTTCATTGGAGCATCATTCCTTATTAATTTGTGTGCAAAGAGAGCCTAAATGTCTTATGCAGTTGAGTTGGAAAATAACATGTTCGGAAACCTATTTTTAAATCTTGTTGTTACTCGGTCCCTTTATTTTTAGTTTTTGGATCCGCCATCACCAATGCGTAGATCGGAATCTGAGGATCCAATTTTGAAATCCAGTTGATATTATGAAATTTGCTAACTCTCACTTGTTCATGATTATTTTACACCCAGCTCTTATAAAATAAATGAAAAGCATATAGATAGATTTTGTTGTGTTGTTTCATTCATGACAAATTGGACCCTTTTATTTTGATAAATGCTTGTACTTGTGAACACTCATACTCATACAGTCATTTCCCAACTGTTAAAAAATTGAAAAATAATAATAGCAAATAATTAATATATCCTACAAATTAATTTTTTTTTGTACCAATTGACTAGTGTTCTTGTTCTTGATCCAAACCTCAATGAATTTATTAATTTCTGCAACTTGTCACATGAAGCTTCCCAGCAAGTGATCTCTTTGTATAGTTGTGATATACTATATATATGTATAGTGTCACGCCCTTTAGGGTTTAATAAATACGGGCGATCGTGATTAAAAAAACTTAATAAACAGACGAAGGAAACTAGGGTTTCAATAGAGAGTTTGACCAATAATTAATATTTTTTTTTTAAAAAAGCCAAGAGGTTGACATTATCCAAATAATTATGTTCAAAGCTAAATGAATGACTAGTAAGAACAATGTCTCAGCGGAAGCGTTCAAGAGAAAAAGTGACGTCATGTGTGGAGACACAACGACACTCGTAGTTCACAACTAACCAAAACATGCTTCAATTTTAAATTGCTTAACACCACCAATTGCTCGTCGCCGCTCAACCTGCACATAGGGAAAACACAGCTCTAAAAGACATGATACTGGAAGCTACATGACAACATGTTTGCATGCCACAACATGTAAAAGCACGCTTGCACAGTCCATGCGCTTATCTCAACCAATTTGAGGGATACATTTCGCTCTATTGATGCAATTAAATATACGATTTTTACCCCCTTAGTTTTGAGTGTTTTTATATGTTTTTGGACTTGCAAAAGTTCCGAAGCTGCCCGAGTGTACATGTAAAATTATAGATAAATATTGAAGACTGATCCATTAGACTGACTAATCGGTCCACATTCCTGCATGTGCACGTGCATGAGAAATATGTGAATGGATCAAGCAGACTCCCAAGTCCTATATGCGTGTCGTTTGACACTTAATCCTAGCGATATCTCAAAACCTTTAACCCACGAAACTATGGACCAGCACAGGGAAGGAAAGAGAAAGGATTGAATCCCACAAGGATGAACAAGAAGCGAAAACATTATGCCAGGATGTTGTCGAAATGGGTTGGCTGTTGCCACACAACATTGGTGGGTTAAGAGCTACCTACTTGACTTTGAAATATAAAACTAAAAAATTATACTCCATCTGTCCCATTAGAAATGAAACGTTTTCCTTTTTGATTTTGAGAGTTGAGATGGAAGTGCTCTAATGAGAGTGTCCATGCATATTTATATGCGTATGTGTGTATGTACCCAATTTTGTAAAATTGGGATCAATGAAAATTTATTTTTTTTATTTGGAAGGTGTGGAAAATGTTTTTTTTGAAGTTTTGGGGTTGAAATGGATGAAAAAGTATTCATTTTAGTTTTGGGTTGAAAGGAATGAAAAGTATTTTTTTTAGTTTAGGGTTTGAAAGGAATTAAACATGAGTAATCTATGATTGGAAGATTGCTTCCAATCATATACGCTTATTAAATAAAAAAATAGTGATGAATTGTTTGAAATTCTATATTTGAACCACGCGTGCCGAAGTCTTATGCGCCACCCGACCCTGTCTTTGCGCAGTCTGCTTTAGTACACATGGTCCAAATTTCATACTTCCTCCGTCCATGATTAAATGTCACGTACTTGAACGGCACGAGTTTTAAGAAATTGTTCGACTTTATGTAGTTAAGTGGGTAGAAAAGTTAGTGGAATGTGAGACTTACTTTTTTATATTGGTGAGACCTACTTTTTTATATTAGTTTTATAATAAAATGTGAGTGGAATGAGTTAGTAGAGTGTATGGTCCACTTACCAAATATAGTAAAAACGAAATGAGACATTTATTGGCGGACGGATGAAAATGAAAAATTAGGATATTTAATGGCGGACGGAGTGAGTATTATTCAAACCACATTTTCATTTAGCATGACTAGTCCATACCATTCTATTACTAGAACTACGAAACACAAGTGCACGTTTAATGATGATTTAAATTGTGAAAATCTCATTATCAGAATAAAATAAATGAACAACTATAGGGGGAGATAGGAGCTTAATTCTGACGGCAACAACATTGTCTAGGGAACTTGAGAGAGCGAGATAATAGTGAAGATAGAAAGAGAGAACAAAGAAAATGGAGTAATAGATGTGACTAAAATGTAGCTTATTGATTTTATTTAAGTTAAATTTAGCTATGTGAAAAATAAAATTGGTGGACAAATTTTAATCTTGACTATCTGAAGTGCTGCTTTGCATTAATGCCAGACATGAATAGTGTAGACCTCGATTGGTTCACATGTATAAAAATGCTAAACAGATCAATACAGACTGAGCAGTACTGCATAATTGAAAATTTGGTGTAAATTGAAAGGTTTTGGCTCAACAAGAATTCGGAATTTTATAAGCAAATTAGGCTGATTTTTGTTGAGGAAAATTAGGCTGATTTTTGCATAAGCAAATTAATAAGGGAATCTTATAATTTTGACTACAATATCACAATTTACTTCATCTGCATACTTTTTTCATGTGTGGAATTTAATACTGATTAACAGTATTGAAAATCATTAATTTCTTACCGAACTTCTGTAACACTTGAACAAAAATCATAAAAAAATTAGGTTAAAATAAACTAACGTGAATCTGTAACTAGGGTTCATGAAATTAAGTTGTTACAAGAATTATAATATGATACTAATTGATTTCACTAAGCTCGTGTTTCGGCTTGTAATTTATCCTAATATATAACCATATAAACAACCAATATTGCACTAATTAAAATTTCAATACATTAAGCTCGAAATTGGTTAAATTTATTTTTACCTATATATAATATTAGTAGTCTATTAGTCTGGCTTATTTATTGATTTTTGCTGTAGATAATAATAAATAGTCACAAACATAATGACCCAAAGTCGAGTTCACATCGCAAAAAACTTTAAACATAGAGTTAATTTAGCTACAGATTATAGTATTATCCACTGTCTACTGTTTCTAGAACAGATTGGTCCATGTAATAAATTACACTCTTTTATGTAAACTATGAATACAAAAGTCTACGCCAACAGACATGCATTTTGACATATTTTTCATGATTAATTAATAATAATATCAGGTCACCAAACATCATAAATAATACTGAAATATTTAATAGGAACCTAAAAATAGTTAGGGTGCATTTACTTTAAAATATTACTCCCTCCTTCCAATTCTAAGTACATACAGTATTTTTTTTTCTGGATGTCTCACCCTAAATAACATTAGTATTTCTTAAAATAGTAATATTACTCTCTCTATTTTTTCCCACTTTTACTTTATCTCTTCATTTACATACAAAACAACACTACATAAAATCTCATACAGAACAACACTACATAAAGTCTAATTTAATTAAAAACCAAACAAAGACCTATTTACTAATTAAACTGCCAACCAATACCGTTGTTGCTCAGTTTTGTGTTGGGACATAGAAAATGTTTACACTCTTTTTATTTGTTTTTAAAATGAAAAATGAAGACTATTGTGCAAAGACATAGTACTAAGAAGTTAATATAAATATAGCTAACCATGCTATTCTATTAAGTTTTTTTTTAAGGAGGATCAATGATGATTCCCCATCTACCCCCAAAGTGACTCGAACCTTCGACGGGTCCACCTACCTTCCCTCCAGTCATCTTCCCAATTAACCTACCTTCCCTCCAGTGGACCTTCGACGGGTCCACCTACCTTCCCTCCAGTCATCTTCCCAATTATGGATCTGATCAGTTAACCTATCTCCCCAGTCATCTTCCCAATTATGGGTCCACCTACCTTCCCTCCAGTCATCTTCCCAATTATGGATCTGATCAGTTAACCTATCTCCCCCTGCTCCTAGGTTCAGGCCAGTGAACCTCCAAGATGGGCCTCCCAGGGGTCGAACACGTGACCTCTAGGATGTCGCAATATCCTTGCCCCCTTCTCAACCACTTGAGCTAAGGGGCTTGGATGACTATTCTATTAAGTTAGCCGCTCTATATTTATAATTAAGGCCCTCCAAAATTAATTACTCTGTATATTTAATTTTAGAGTGCGTGCACGTTTGTTTCATAATTCATTTTTCAAGGACTATTTGTTATTATTAGTATTTCCTATATATTAAATGCTTGGATGATATTTTAGGTTACTTCAAAGAAAAAGTGTATATTTTACGTATGAAATCTAGCTCTCACTTTCGTGCTAGTAGTTCCGATCTAGTGCCCAAATATTTCCATATTTCACTTTTGTATCGCTATCAAATTTTTTATTCTAAAAATATTTATTTTTAAATAAACTTATATAATATAATGAAACGTAATTAACGGTTATATAACAAAAATTATAGATTATAAATTAAAATTGTAGGAGTATACACTAGTACTTAAGATTGCATCGATCAGAATAATTAATAATAACTCTACATTAACTAATAAATGCTGAAAATATTTAAATACACTAAAATCCTAGACAAGTACTACTAGTATTTAGTACATTAACAATTGAAAGTGGAAAAAAATGGGACACTGATCCCAAATGCATGCGCTCTACGCCTCTACCTTGAACATTTTGGATTAGTTTATATTTTATAGGATTGACCAAACTTCATAAATTTTTTGTCATTTCCTAATTTCATTATGAATAGACAACATCGTTTAACTCACGGTTGTTAATCTCCATATATGATTCATCAACCACCATATCACATATAATCTCACCAAATTCTTTTGTTGTGGAATAACTCCAAACAAATAAAGAAAATGTGCCTTTTTCCGGCTAATTTTAAAGTTGCACTCAAATTTAACCAACCTTCGTGATATTACTAACTATTTGATCTAAATAAAATATACTCCATAAATTATTTAATATACTACCTGGCTACCTATACTTTGACTATCACATTCATAAATATAATGCAAAAGATTTCACTAGACGTATGTGCGCAAACCATGAATATTACTCTCAAACTCACAAACTCTAATTTCATACCCTTTTCTTCTTCATCTTCTTCTTCCCCATTCTTCCACCAATCCACGCCGTTTCATCCTTGGCCGCCGCCGCCACCCCCTCAATCCATTCCAATACGCCCACCCAATCACCGCACAATCCATGCTTCAACACCACTGCCTCACCTCTCCAGCAACGCACAACCATCACCACCTCCAAACCACCTAACTCCAATCCACTATCTCGAAAGGGCCGCCGCCGTCTACAGCGGCTCCCCTTCAATAATCTACAACGGCGTCACTCGAAATTGGTCCGAGACTCTCACCAGATGCCTCAAGCTCGCCTCCTCCATCGCCGCCCTCGGCATTTCCCGCGGCGACGTCGTCTCCGTCGTCGCCCCCAACATCCCCGCCACCTACGAGCTCCACTTCGCCGCCCCCATGGCCGGCGCTATCCTCAACACAATCAACCTCCGCCTCGACGCAAAATCCATCTCCAATTTGCTCCGCCACAGCAATTCTAAGCTAGTTTTTGTCGATTTCCAATCCGCTTCCGTCGTCAACGACGCCGTTTCGCTCCTTCCCCCTAATCACCGCCCCCCAATTTTAGCCCTAATCAGAGACGACGACGGAAGCATTCCGATTGAAATCAATTACGAAAAGATGGTTGAAAGCGGTGACGTGGATTTCGAATGGGTCCGGCCGTTGAGCGAGTGGGATCCAATAGTGCTGAATTACACCTCCGGCACGACGGCGGCGGCGCCGAAGGGGGTGGTGCTCAGCCACCGCGCCGCGGCGCTGCAGGCGGTGAACATGGTGTTGGAGTGGGGCGTGCCGCGGCAGGGGGCGGTGCACCTGTGGACGCTGCCGATGTTCCACTGCAACGGGTGGAACATGGCGTGGGGGATGGCGGCGGTGGGCGGCGCCAACGTGTGCCTCCGCCGCGTGGAGGCGGAGGCCGTGTACGGGGCGCTGGAGGAGCACGGGGTGACGCACATGTGCGGGGCGCCCGTGGTGCTCAACATGTTGAGCAACTACGCGGGGAGGAAGGCGCTGAGGGCTCCGGTCCATGTCATGACGGCGGGGGCGCCGCCGCCAGCGGCGGTGCTTGCGAGGGCGGAGTCGTTGGGGTTCGTTGTGAGTCATGGGTACGGGTTGACAGAGACCGGAGGGCCGGCGGTGATGTGCGTGTGGAAGCAAGAATGGGACGATTTACCAGGTATAAATAAGTAGTCATTTAATTACTAGTACAAATTTTGGTTAAATTGCCTAATAGGTTTAAAGAATACACGCTCCATCAACAAGCATAACTTTTCTTTTTCGTCAATCTACACTTAATTGACATTTTCAAGTTTTTACTAATTTTGATAATAAACCTTATATTTCACTAACTCATGTCATTTATATTGTACTAATAATATAGAGTAAATATATAAAAGTATGATACACATTTCACTATATTTTTCTTAAAAACTATAAATTATGAAGTTTTATTATTTTTCACAATTGTCTCATCGAGTACAAATAGATACTTCCTCCGTCCCTCTATAGTAGAGACATTTCTTTTCGCCACGGGATTTAAGAAAATTTGGTTTAAATGAGTTCGGTAAAAGAAGAATAAAATAGAAAGGAAAAAGGTAGAGAGATCAAGAGAGAGTAAAGTATTTTTTGTCAAAAAAAAAATGACGCAGCTACAGTGCGACAACCTAAAAAGAAATACGACTCAACTACAGAAGGATGGAAGGAGTAACAGATACTCAAAATAACATGGTTTCACTAAAATAAGTAATCCTATATGTTTTCATTTCTTTTCTAACCAAAAACAGAAAAATGTAAAGTCTCGTTTATATATTACTTCGGTCTGTCTGTGAATACTTTTCACATTTCTTTTTTACTACTATATTATTTTTAGTAACAAGTATCAAATTTTATTAATTCATTCACTAATATTTTATTATAAAATTAATATATATAGGTAAGACTTATGAAGTATTTCATTAGTTTATTTCACCTATGTTTTTTTATATTTCAAACTAAGATAAGTATTAACCGCGGGTAGAGAAAGTAGTTTTACGTTCGATAGTAGTAGTATCTTTTGATCTATCTACTTGAAGGGCCGGAGAGAGCTCGGCTCAAGGCAAGACAAGGAGTCGGATCCATCTTCTCCCCCGAAGTCGACGTCGTGGACCCACGCTCCGGCAAGAGCGTGGCCCACGACGCCTCCACCACCGGGGAGATCGTGCTAAGAGGCGCCACTCTAATGTCGGGATACCTCAACGACACAAACGCAACATCTCGATCCATGAAAAACGGTTGGTTTTGGACGGGAGACGTCGGCGTGATGCACGAGGACGGCTACTTGGAGGTCAAGGACCGGTCAAAGGACGTCATCATCTGCGGCGGCGAGAACATCAGCAGCGTGGAGGTGGAGGCCGTGCTCTACGCTCACCCGGCCGTGCGCGAGGCCGCGGTGGTGGCCCGGCCGGATAAGTATTGGGGGGAGACGCCGTGCGCGTTCGTGAGCTTGAAGGAGGAGGCGGAGAGGACGTCGGAGAAGGAGATTAGGGAGTTTTGTAAGGAGAGGTTGCCGCTGTTTATGGTGCCGAGGATGGTGGTGTTTGAGGCGGAGCTGCCGAAGACGGCCACCGGAAAAGTGCAGAAGTTTCTGCTCCGGGATATGGCTAAGGGTTTGTGAAATTTTAGTGCCTTCTTTTATTGCTAATATTGTTACTATAGTCTAGGAGTAGTATTTTGGGAATGTGGGGTCTGCATATGATAAACCAAACTTTTCAATTTGAAAATAAAATACTCAGAAAAAATTAAATTTCGTTTTCAAATATTAAGGTACTTTAATTTGAGTCATCCTATTTACTTCTATTTGGCTATCTCTCATAAAAGTAGTCAACTTCGGTTTTTAGATTTTTTATTTACTACTCCCTCCTTCCCACGTTAGGAATCTCAGTTGAATTCGGCACGAATTTTAATAAATGTAAAGGAACGTTGGTGAAAAAAGATAATGGAATGTGAGTCCTATTTTTTATATTAGATTTATAATAAAATGTGAGTGGAAAAAAATTAGTAGAATGTAGGACCTAATACCACTTATAGAATATTCCAACCGAAACTCTTAAAATAGGACACCAAAAATGATAAACCAGTACTCCTAAAGTGGGACAGAGGGAGTACAAAATGACACGGGTTTTACTATCTATCCATTTCACATTGAAAAATGTGTCATCTCCAAAATCTCTATATTTTTAGGGGACTGGAGGGATATACGAATTTTTGTATGTATAACAATAAATAAGTTAGTCAAAATCAAACATATTGCTAATTAAGAGGAAGCTAGGAAAATAAAATAAAAATACGCCGTTTTTGCAGTTCAGATTCATTTTCTATTGCTTTGTCTCCCAATTTGAAAATGAAATAAAATATACTCCATAATGGAGTTTTTGTTATATTTTTGAACCTTTTTAATGAATATTTGACTAAAATTCTAACATAGTACTTCCTAATTTTTCAATTATTTTTCGTATTGTATCTGTTTAAGTGGGCCTGAAATTATTGTTGTACATTGGACTACAAATATTAAGCTCATTTTATGAAACTATACTACTAAACCTTATTGGGCCTAATTGAACTGTTTTAGCCCAATCTATCTTAATTTTCTGTTTTAGAGATAATCAAGTTTTATTAATTAATTAGGAGATATGGATTTTGTTTCTTGGCTTTAAGTTATTGTTGTACTTTGATATCTCAAGTATAATTTTTTTTATCTTAAGTAGTAGTACTAAGATGATTATAATATTTTAATTTACTAGATTAAGTTGTAATTTTAATTAATCTTCCAAAACGTATTAGGAGGCTATTTAAATAAACACAATGGTGCTTGCACATTCACCATTTTCCCTTTAATTTAATCCCATGAAGAATACTCATTTTTGTGAGTTTCTTTAATTTTTCTGTCCTGAAATAAGCATCGAACGAATTCTATTTTTTTCTTTTGAATATATTTTTAGATTTTTTATATCTATAAAATATTTTGTCAAACTATTTGTCTTTACCTTTTGTACCCTCCAAAGTTTCAAAAGTTCTGTAGACATCAAAACGTTATTTCGATTTTCATAAGAAAAATCCATAGTCTTGTTGACTTAATGTCGTTTTCGAGCTGGAAATGTCAGTTTATCCAAACCCACACGAAAGTGGATCAGATAATGCATTGCAATAATTATTTTACAACAAAAACAATAGTAGTAATTACTAATTATAATAGCAATAATAATAATAATAATGAATATTCAGACGCGTTTATAGCATATTTATTTCATTATTTCCAACTTTAGGCCCCACAGTAACATACAACATAGACAACGTTACTTAATATTAATAATAATAATAATAATAATAATAATAATAATAATTATTATTATTATTATTATTATTATTATTATTATTCAGACTCTTTTATAGCATATTTATTTCATCATTTCCAACTTTAGGCCCCACAGTAATATACAACATAGACAACCTTGCTTAATAATAATAATAATTTGCAGCAAGGGAACACAGTTGGCAACGGAGGGACAGATCTTACTACTATAATAATAATAATAATAATAATGAAATAGTTTTATGTTTTTTTTAATTTTATGGTTCAATGGTTAAGCTATAAAATAGTTTTAGGGTCAAGATGGATTTTTATCAATAAACTACAAATCTCTATCTCAATTGCTTTTATAAGTTTCCCTCTCCACGGAATGCACAAATAAATACACAGATTACTATTCTCAAAACATAGATTACATATTTAATTATCAACATGTCAAACACTATGAAAAATGCTTCCTTAAACAATAACGTTGGTTGAATTTTTTTTAAAAAAATAAAGTAAATTAAATTTACAAACAAGAACATTCGGCGAAGTAAATGGATAGTAGGTACAAAATTTGAAGAGACCCTACCAAATAGTAACTATAAATCAACCGACACCAAATAATTCACCAAAAATCATTTAAGTGTCGGACCCATTTGTGAGAAAAGTGAAACAACTATTTTGTGCTGTGTCCCCAACTCTCCATATAAATATTATATTATATAGTAATATTTTATTTTATACTATTAAAAGTTTAAATTTCTAAAATTTATGTATAAATATATACTCTAGCATATTTTTGGAATATTTTGTTGAAAACGATTATTTTGAATATTAACGTATATAATTTGTTATAGTATTAATCGTAATATATTATAGAATAATATTTTTTAATAATAAAATTAGTGGGACTGTGACAAATTTATTAACAAAATAAAATTATTAGTTGGGTAACAGTGTATTATCTTGTTTAAGGGATCAATAGTGTACTATCTTGATGAATGGTTAACAACCTTAATTACGGATATTTAGTATTTATTGCTTTGAAATAGTATTATAATAGAGTCCTCTGTTTTATCTTCCTTTTTCTTTTTGAGGAACGGAAACAATAAAATTTGATCCCTAAGCCTCTATATTTAGGAGAAGGTCATTGTTTGGATATATAGCTCATTTAATTAATACACATGAAATGTATCCCCTTTTAATGACATTTATTTTTTTTCGTTTTGGCTAGGGTGGGGTTCAATTTAATAACATATGTTGGGTTCTCATGTTACCAAATTAATGAAATTAGAAAGCAATTAATTAAGACTGTCAGCATCACAAGCATTGTACATATAATATATTGTTAAGAGTAAAAGATTATACTTAACATCACGTATTAAAAATCCCACAATTTGCATAATATATGAGGGATTTGGGTCGTAATTAAGTTTTATTTTACTATAAAAAACACTTATTCAGGGACTAAACAAGGACATCATAAATTATAGGTACGTAATTAGATCTTTTTCTCTACGAGTTTGTACGTATTATAAACTGATGCATAAATATTACTATTTAATTTGATGAATTAAATTATGCAATAGTTTAGGAAAATGGTAACTTTACAAATTTAATATCTAGAAATTTATATAATTATCTTTGAATAAACTCGTTGCACCATATATATCCCTACGCTACGGCTCATTCTAGTATTCTATATGGACATTTCAAATATTGAATTTTTTGCTAAAAAAAAAGTTAGTACTTAAATATGTTTTATATTTATCTTTACGAGAATCCGCAACCAAACAAATTACTTTTTCTCCAATAATCACAAGCTATACACAAGCCAAAAGATTAGTCGTCTTTTTTCCATAAAGAAAATCCAGCAACATTTCTTCTGAAAAGTAAAAAATACTGCATGTGTTAAAGAAGAAGTAAAATATGAATTGGCTTCTAAGTTCTTTATCTTCTTACAAACTCGAAAGGAAAAACCGACACTAAGTCGTAATTACAAATATATTTGTAAAATTTTAAAATTAATTACCGTATTAAAATGCTTTAATCTGCACGTTTTGTCAGTTTTGCTGATCAGAAATCAGAACAACGTAATAATTTGAAATCTAATTCTCTGCATGTGCTCTAGATTACTTGCTTTTCTAATTATATTTCAAATAAGAAAATAAATAACATAATTGAATACAGTAATATTTAATTTAAAATTTAGAGCTCTTATGTAATATTAAATTCTTATATTCCAATAAAAGTCTCATTTTATCAATTTTGACACGTGCGTCAATATAAGTCACATTTCATTTTTACGATAAACGATAAATAAACTTCAAATTCCATTAACTTATTTCATTTAAATGCTATTAAAAATTAATATATAATTATATGACTTATATTTGACTAACGTTTTTTAAACTTATATTTCTTCACATTTTTTAAATTGGGAAAAAGTCATTTTTCAACTTATATATATTTCAAATAGTCATTTTTAAAGAGAATTAACCAATCATTTCACATTTACTTAGTGATATTTCTAACTCCACCTATTAGAAAGAGAAGAAATATATTATTATTCCTTCCGTCTCAGCTAAATTGAGTCGTATTCATTTTTGGAATGTCTTAACTAAGTAGAGTCATTTTCTTTTTTTACAAAAAACAAAACATTTAATCACTTTTACTTTATTTTATCACATATTTTACTCTTTTTTACTTTATTCATATTTCATACTTTTCAACACAATTTTTAATCTTTGTGCCAAAAAGTTTTAACTCAACTTAATTTGATCGGAGAGAGTACTACTAAATGAACTATGTTTTCATCATCAAGCAATTATCATTAACAGTTTTTAACTACAACCTTTTTTATAGGGTTTTCTATATCTTAATCAATTGTATGTTAAAACTCATACGATAATATGGACTATAAAGTGCGCAATAGGCCAACAGTCTACTAGTAGTAAACACCAAACTCTATTACCCTCAATCACTAGCTAAGTCGAATCCAGCTAATTTCCTTTGATAGTTTTGTATTTCATCCACAATCTCTATTTACACATAGACAATACTAATGGAGTATATGCATGCAGGGTCATATATATATATATATATATATCCCTCCTTCACTTACTCAAACCTCAATCTTAATAAACCACCAACTCCTTCACTCCTCTCTAACTCACTTCCTCACATTCCCCTCTCCAAATGGAATACGGCAGGCTCGGAGCACCCGAGCCTACCAGCGCCGGCTCCTCATCCCGCAGCCTAACCCCCGACCCTACCCGCGCCCCTAAAAAATCCAGCCTCAACCTCCTCCTCGCCCTCGCCCTCGCCGCCGCGCTCATAGCCGCTTCCGCCGTCTCCGCCGCCCTCGTTATCGACGTCGTTCGCAGCAGAGACTACGATTCCGGCGCCGCCTCCCCGCGCCGCCCCTCCAAGGCCGTCTCCCAAGCCTGCGGCAACACTCGCTACCCGAATCTCTGCGTCCACTCGCTCCTCGACTTCCCCGGCGCCGCCACCGCCTCCGGCAAGGACCTCGTCCACATCTCCGTCAACATGACGCTCCGCAAATTCGGCCGCGCGCTCTACTCCGCCGCCGAGATCAGCAACCTCAAAATGGATCCCCGCGTCAGGTAAACGCTCCAATGCGTTTCAATTTGGTACTAAATTGATTAACCTAATTTTGAGCTCCGATATTCCCGCCAATTTTTTGATTGATTATCTTCCGAACAGATCAGCATACGACGACTGCCTCGAGCTTCTCGACGATTCCGTGAACCTCCTCTCGCGATCGCTCACCACCGTCGCCCCCGGCGGCGGAGGATCCACGCAGGACGTGCTGACGTGGCTCAGCGCGTCGCTGACGAACCAGGACACCTGCGCCGACGGATTCTCCGAGCTGAGCGGCTACGTGAAGAATCAAATGACGGATCGGCTGAAGGATCTGTCGGAGCTCGTGAGCAATTGCCTCGCGATATACTCCGCCGACGCCGGCGACGAGGATTTCTCCGGCATTCCGATTCAGAACAAGCGGCGGCGGCTCCTCGGAAACGCGAAACCGCACAGGCATTTCCCGGCGTGGCTGTCGCGGCGGGACAGGAAGCTGCTTGACCTTCCGCCGGCGGCGATCAACGCCGACGCAGTCGTTTCGCACGACGGCAACGGCACGTGCAAGACGATCGCGGAGGCGATCAAAAAGGCGCCGGAGCACAGTAACCGGCGATTTATTATCTACGTGAGGGCAGGAAAGTAAGTTCACGTGCCGCTCGAGATAGTAATCAGTTGCCTTTATAATTTCCTTTTACGTATCGACACTTGAAATGACGCTTATATCCCTAGTTGTTTTGTTCCTTGATTTCTAGTGATTAGGATGTCGGATTAAGTTGACCATGGGAAAGAATAAATTTATAACGATTTTGGTAGTTATTTCTCACGTGACACCTGAAATTACAAGTGGTCGAATATTTTATTTCACTAATATAGTTTACCTAAATGAATTATGTCATTCATTATGTTTTTAGGTACGAGGAGCCTATATTAAAGGTAGGGAGGAAAAAGACGAACTTAATGTTTATCGGCGACGGAAAGGGCAAGACGGTCATTTCAGGTGGGAAGAGCATCCAAGATAACATGACGACATTTCACACCGCGACATTTGGTAAATTTCTTTTGCTCTATCTTTTTTTTGTGCTTTTTAAACTTTTTTTTGTCACTAATTTACCTTTTCACTCTCTGTTTTTCTGTTTTCCTGTTTTCCTTTTAAATCTTCAATTTTAGTGGTTATTATTACTTCAAAATGCACGTGGCTATGATGCATACCTTTTTAATTTTAGATTCTTGTCCAAACCTCGTCAAACAAGTTAAATCTCAATTGACTAATCTGCCCTTGAAGTTTTCTTAGATTATTTTCCAACTTAGTTCTTTAATCTATTCTAAGACAGCGGTTTATATATAAGGTGACTAGGTGATGCATAATTGAGAAGCAAGGTGATGTATAAAAATTAGTCATACTGAGAGTGGGATGAATAATTGTGACACAAAATGTAATCTTGTCATTGTTGAAGTGAGCCAAGAGATAAGAATAACTTGGTTTCTAGAGTAAATTAGGGATAAAATTATTAGAATTATCCAATTTTTTGATATAGAAATATTGATTGGTTGGGACACTTATTTGGGATTAATAGAGTATAAAACTAGTTCTAGATTAATCTTATAAGCAATTAAATTCCTCTATCGATCTCGCAAGGGTGACTTATCTTCTAGTTTGACTAGTGTCAACAAAACATTGTCACAAGTATACACATCAATGATCAATGTATATGCACATGAAATATACTGATAATATTGAAATAAGAAAAACTATGCCTACATTACTTGAATTTAGTGAATGGCAATATTCTTGGACATGCATAATGTGCATAAAATGGACTGTCTGCTTAGAGTTGCTGTCTTGTTAGGACAATACACCAGCTTGCTCTTTTTCCAACATAGGATACTGACAAAAAAAATTTGGTCCTAGAATTCTAATGAATGTATTAATTTATTGAATCTTAGCTAGGATTTTTTTTGGACTTTCATGTGCAACTATGTCTTCGTGTATGTCCCTTTCAATTGGAGCTTTCATGGCTGTACAACAATAATTACTTTCTTCATGGAGGTTGGAGATGGTGATAGGCTACTTTTTATAAATAGTGCGCAAATTGGTCTTCCAATGTAGTAATACTGTTAATAGGAGAAATAGAGAATTAAAAGAAATTAATTAATTACTACTATGTTAGAGTTTGAGAACTATCCTTCAATTGTTATATGGAGTACTTTGTTCTTCTTTTAAGTATTAAGTGAAGCTGTGGGGAGAGTTTGATCATCTTATAAATAACACTACTATAAGTTGTCAAGATTATTTCACTAATCAAGTGTTTAGTGCCAAATGATTTACTTTAGTTAGGTATCAAATGAACTAGCCATAATCTTTGATCATTGTTACATAAGTGAGAGAAAGAGAGATTCATTTGTGATTCATCAAAAGAAAAAGAAAATACAGGTGGGGTTGGGATTTGGGAATGGTCAATACATTTTGTACTAGTATATATAGTTGCTCACTTGTCACGTTCCTTTTAGATTATGTATAGTATTTTTTGTGATCTTATCCCCCCTATTGCACCACTTTCTCGTCACTTATATAAATATAAAGTAAGTAATAGTAATAAATTGTTATAAGCCTTTTAGTGACGCTTGAGTAAAGAAGGTCCTCACAATATTTGTGGGTCATGGGTATGTCCTTGTTTAAAGCTTTTCACATGCAAACCATAAATGGATATTGGTGGCCAAAAAAAGCATTCCAAAGTTGAAATGGAATTTTATCCAAAGTTACTAAGTATAATTTGTTGGTATAATGTTTGTTTAACGAATAAACAAGATATTAGGTAAATTGAAGTGGTTATATTTTTTTAATGTAGCGGCAACCGGTGCCGGTTTCATTGCAAGAGACATAACATTTGAGAACTGGGCCGGGCCAAGCAAGCACCAGGCCGTGGCCCTCCGAGTCGGGGCGGACCACGCCGTCATCTACCGGTGCAACGTCATTGGCTACCAAGACACACTCTACGCCCACTCGCAGCGCCAATTCTACCGAGAGTGCGACATCTACGGCACCGTGGACTTCATCTTCGGCAACGCGGCCGTCGTGTTCCAGAACTGCAGCATCCACGCGCGGAAGCCGATGCCTTTCCAGAAAAACACCATCACGGCCCAAAACCGCAAGGACCCCAACCAAAACACGGGCATCTCGATCCACGCATGCCGGATCGTGGCGGAGCCCGACTTGGCGGCCGCGAAGGGCGCCTACCCGACGTACCTAGGACGGCCGTGGAAGCTGTACTCGCGGACGGTGTTGCTGCAGTCCTACTTGGGGGACCACATCCACCCGAGAGGGTGGTTGGAGTGGAATGCCACGTTTGCACTGGACACGTTGTATTATGGGGAGTACATGAGCTACGGCCCCGGTGGCGCGATTGGCCAGCGCGTGACCTGGCCGGGGTATCGGGTGATCACGGCCGTGGAGGAGGCGAACAAGTTCACCGTGGCGCAGTTCATTTACGGGTCGTCGTGGCTGCCCTCCACCGGTGTGGCGTTCTCGGCCGGCCTATCAACTTGAATAATAATAATAATGAAAATAATGTTTTATAGAAAGTTAAATTGTTTCTTTAGTGTATAAGGAAATTACTTGCCTTTAAATTAGGGCTCAATTTATTTATATGGTATATATAATATAATCCTTTTTAAATGCTTTTCTCTGTGTACATGTTGTGATTTGTTACATTTATTAATTTGGAGTGAATAAAGTGTGACTAATAAAATTACAAAAAAATAGATGAACTAGGTCTCTTATTTTTTGGGGGATTGACACTCTTTTTTACTAGGGCTTTTACTTAGGTCGGTGGGTGGAAGGATGTATTATTTTCTTCGATGCATGCATCTGTCGTAGTAAATTTTTTTTTATTAGAGACTAATATAGAACAATGTTTATTTATATTCATACAAGCACATAAATTTATCTAATCACGTGCAAGCATTAAATAAATCGACTGATATTATTATAATTAATAAATTTAATGTATGTCCAGAGCAGAGAAACAGTGAATAGAAATTCTTGTATGTCGGTGGGGTTGCAAATATTTATGAGTTAGACCAACTAATTATGTGAACCACAAGAATTGTGGGGCCTTGTGAAAGACTAGACATAGGAGTATATGCATTTCTTTGATAGTATCGTGAAAAATTACGCATATATATGTAAAATTTCATTTATATCATAAAAATTAAGAACACAGTTAAAACAATGCATTAGTTATTCGATTCACAATCAAATTATTTATTCCCGAAAATATAAAATGAAAATTTCGCTCCTTATAAAATTATATTCATGTCCAAAATTATAAAATGTAATTGCACTCATTTTATGAAACAAAATTCTTGTAGAAGCACATATGTATATGTGTATTTTGAATTTATGATGACTCTCAATGTATATGCAATAAAACATCATGAGATTATTTGAACCTCAATGAGTATCTAAAATATTAATTTTTGCACGAATCATCATTTTAAAATAAAAATACATTAACTCAAGAGGTGCTTAAGGCAAACGTTACCCAATAAAAGTTCTTTAAATTATCACAAAAATTCCAGAGATAAAAACAATAATTGTCATCTAGTATAAGATATGAATATTATATTCTGTATACTAAATGCTTCTTGTTAGGACAGATACGATTTATTATTCAAATAATATAAATATAGAGAGAATCATGTCATCTTGTCAGAACAATAAAATTTAAACACATTCATGGGTCTCATTCTTATTAATTTCTTTCAACGAAGGTAGTTGAAAATTTCAACTACAACAGTTAATGAGTCTTCAACATATTTCATTCAACCTTATTAGACCAATAAAATTGATTTTCAATCAAGAGATGATTACGAAAACACATATAAATATTTCTGCAGAATAATTGGTGCAAAATAATACGAAGAGGAAGAAAAACAATGTTAGGGGGTTTAGACAAAAACGTGAACAATTCGGATGTCCCGAAAGGCGTGAAACACTTTAGATCAAATCAATTTGGCGGTTCTATCAATATTTGATAGGATACAATTCAGGTTTCGAAGATATTCGTATGTTGATTCTGTGATTCAAACTTTGAACCGAAAATGATTAATAAGTAGAGGCAGAAACGAAGCATCGCGTCTGTTCATCAGTTAACCGATTTTAACTGATTTTTGGCGGGTTTATCAAATTGCAAAATAGTCCTTCAAATTTCAAAAATTATATTTCAGGATGAATTTTCTGTACTGCCCCTTGGACCCCGCTACTCGAGGGCGCTGCCCCCGAACCCCCGTCTAGTCATAACGAATTCAAATAAGTGTACACTCCGCACTTCCAACTTATTTATTGTCTCATTATGATCACTTTGATCAATCAAGTTAATCCAATTACACTAAAATATCCAACAAACAAGTCAAATTGTCATTGAAGATACCAGCTACCTAGATATACATATGGAATTCAAAATTGGATTGTACCTCAAATATTCTTAGCCAATGGATATCTCAAGTTCCAAATTTTATTCACATTCCATGTCTATGTTTAATGATTTATGATTCTACATTATTGTATAGCATTTAGGCCATGTTTGATTGCCAGGATTCTGTCTGGGAAAGAAATCTGATTCCTTAAATTTTAAATTCTTGTGTTTGTTTCAGTTTTTAATCAAACTGGGAAAATAATCAGAATCCAAGAACATGGAAAGTTAGTACAACTTTCCAGGATTCTGAATCCTAACTTTTCTTAGGTATTCTTTTTCCATGTTTTAGGATTCTTACATATTTAATGCAATATAAGTATAGTTTTATTATTACAATTGTTTATTATTATTATTATTATTATTATTATTATTATTATTATTATTACAATGTATTAAAAATGACATAAAATTATAAATCATACTTAATTTCGGTATAATAAAAAACTACAATTAATATTATCCTAATCATAACTATATTATTATAATATTTATATATTTTTATAATTATCATAATAATAATTAATAATTTAATAAATAATTAAAATATAACTATAAAATAGTACAAATTATATGATAATAATTAATAAATACTCCCTCCGTCCCTGAATAAGAGTCGCTAATTTCCTTTTTGGGTCGTCCCCCATTAAGAGTCACTCTTCATTTTTACCATAAATGGTAGTAGGTCCCACATTCCACTAACTCACTCCACTCACATTTTATTATAAAATTAATATAAAAAAGTGGGTCCCACATTCCATTAACTTTTTCAACCAACTTTTCTTTACATTTCTTAAAACTCGTGTCCGGTCAAACAACGACTCCTATTAGGGGACGGAGGGAGTATTATTTTATAAATTAATAATTAATCAATAAAGTCGTAGTGAAATTTTAAATTATGAAATTTATTCAATTATATTATCCGTAAATATTATAATTATAATTATAATAATCATATTTATTATTATAATCATTTATGATTATAATACTCCACGTAACTATAATTATAATTATATTATTATATATTAAGATGAATAGTGCATATTTAAACTAATAATAAATATAACAATATAATTATTATCATTTGTAATTAATAATTTTATTAAAAATTTTATGTTATTATTCTTTTTTATAAATAAAAATAGTAATAAGTAGGAGTATATTTTTAGTTTGGTGTTTAAATAAAATAGTATAAAATTTAAAATCTTGATATTTTTCAAACATAGGAAAGTAAAGTTATTATGAATCATATTTCCAGGATTCATTTTCTCATGAATCATTTTTCTTGTCAACTTTACTTTCCCGTCAACCAAACATGGCCTTAGAGTAACTTGTGACAACTGTTAAGGATTTATGATTATACATTATTACTACAATATAGCCTTTAGACTTAATTGTGGGAACTGTTAATGCTTAATTAAGATTCTACTTATATCATTTCGATAAAATTGTGAGAAAAAATAAAAAAATGGTTAGATGCCCTTTGGGATTAGTTTTATATATAGAGAGAGAAAAAATCAATAATGGTTAAATGATTCGACCTCGACATATTAGTTGGAATGAAATTATATTTACCAACTAATTGTGGTGCTTAATCGTATTAGAAGTAGTTGAGTGGTCATGTCTGAGAACAGATGACAAAATTCATGTAAGACTCGTTTGTTGTAATGTGATTACAGAAAAATACTATAATACTCCATGATAGATTATTTATCATGTATTCATAACTATCAAAGAAAATTGTTAGAATTTGAAGTGAATATTTAAATTCAATTAATTAATATCATAATAATTAAAAGCAGTTTTTTCCTAATTTAGTTCTTAATTTAAAATAATAATAACAATAATATTGAGAGCATCATAATAATAGTACTAATAAATACTAATAATTATAATTATACTGATTATTACTATTATAATTTATTATGATTTATAATTTTAAAAAATTAATTAATATTTCCTCAATAAGTTATTAATTAATAATATAATAAAATAACAACAATAAATAAAAAAATGTATATTAAAATTTAAATAAGTATGTACCAATTATCTCAAAATGATATCCTTAAATTACCATTATTAACTTTTAATTGATTCGGTATTATGTAATCCAAGAGGTGGTTTAACTTCGACGACAGTTTTTAAATTAGTGGACAATAATATTAATACACTCCTACATTGTAATTATGTTATAGAAATATCTAAAAGCATTTTCCAAATGTACACTAAGTTAAAAACACTGTATCAGAAAAATAAAAACACTATTAATTTGCAAGGAAAATTGGACAAGTATTGTACATTTGGGTTCACAAATCAACTTGATTTTCAACTTTATCCCCAAAAATTACCATTGAAAAACATTCCATTGTCACATGTTTAAATGCCAAAACAACAAAGAAGTCAACCAATTTGCTCAAGTAAAAAAGTGATTTATTTCATTAGAGAGGAAGTGAAAATACAAAGCAGAGTAGCAACCTTATAAGCTGCAAGTTCAAAATACATACCCAAAGTAGGATAGGATCATATACACTCAGACAGAAGCAGGTCATTAGTAGATATGTTATGACACACACACACACACACACACATTCACACACACACACATTCCTTTCGATGGGCTGGACTGACAACGACTTGTGTTGTAACGATAAAAGGCGATGACAACACTACACTCGTATTCATATCAGCAGTTTCTATGTACCTTCGTGTTGCAGTTAGGGGGGGACAGACCGTCAAGGTAACGGTCCATGATGACTGAGACAGACTCGAGGAATGCTGATTCGCTTGTGCCAGGTAGCACGGATTCTTCGGTTTCCTCCACTATCTTCTCGATAACAGACTCTTTCTTGACTGTCTCCCTGCACATGATGCTTCCGATGGCAAATGGAGTCAGCCCTCTCTCTGTGCCTTTTTTCAGAAGCATGGTGGAGATGCGGAAGACACGTGCACAGTTGTCTGGTACATTCCATCCATTGAATTTCAGAATTTCGATGTCTTTTGCAGCATCTAAGGAGTTTATGTATGCAATCTCCTTAGGAGAGAAAGGCTCCCGAGCTTGAGGCCAGTAGAGCCACTCAAATGTGCAATCTTCGAACTGCAATGCAAAATAGTCGTAAATGGAAAGTAAAAAGGCAACTGTGAACATGAAATCTCAAAGACTGTACAAGTTCACAATTAATGAAGTGCACGAGTAACAGGCACGAGCAAGTCAAAACTTCTGATGATGGAGGTATATATATGGTTCAGCTTTCTACCCTCTTAGCAAATTATCCCGAATCCATATTATGGATTTTATGGTAGGAACGAAACACGTTGTATTCGTAAAGATAATTAGACCAGATGTTCGATGGATATACAGAAAATTCTTCCCATGAATATCTAACAGGCATGATGAATATAGCTGAAGCCTGAATGATAATACACATTAATAATCAAATTTGGTGCCTAGAAATTCAATAACCATGCCAAGATTATGTATTAAAAAAGATGCATGTATTGAACATCAGAACGTGTTCTGAAATAATATTCATAATTTAACATTATTGAACAAAAAACGGAGGATAGAATTATACTTACATTCTCAGGCATACAGTAACCATGATCAATCGGGATAAGAACAATTTGACCCTCGGCATCTTTTTGGATCAGAATGTTGCCAGCATGTCTGTCTGCATTTGCCAACCTGATGTCAAGTACACATATCTTGTGAACTTCCTCCACAGGGAAAGCACGAGGGCCCATGTCCTCACAGCTACCACAGTTCTTCATGAACATCTGAAGCGACCCAAACTTACTCGATCCACAGTTAAAACCTTCTGAGTAGTGGAATCCACCATGCTGACACTTCACCATGACTGTAGGTGGGACGCCAGCAAAGCCTTTCTCTTCACTACAAATCGAGCGTGGACCTCCATGTGGATGATCCAAAATATAAGCTGCAACTTCCCTGAATGCCCCTTCCCCTACTCGTGTACCTTTCTTCAAGCCTTCACCATTAGGGGACAAGGGTAAGCCTCGAGGATTATTTACAGCCATGGGCTCCTCATCAACTGGCTTAAAGACAGAAACATATTTCTGGCCAGCTGAATCTTGCATGAAATAAGCACCTCCTGATCCCTCCGAAGACCTAATTGGCGGATTACCCTTTTCTAGCCCATAACAAGTCTCATGAATTAGTTGTTTAATCACAGGGGACAAGACAATCTTAGGGTTAACAATCAGTGGTTCTATTTGAACCTCACGTGGAGGGTGACTGGCAGCAACAATCGGAAGCTTCTCATTCTGACTTCTCCTTCTCCGCCTATTCACTTTATCACCTACCTTCTCTTCTACATCTGACGCAACTATCGACACCTCAAAATCTTTTTGAACAGGCACAACCCTGAGCTTTGCTGACTTACGAACCAGGAAATGAATTACAGCATCATTGCTCCTACATAAATCATCTATGATCCTCTGATCTTCAAGCTCCTCACCATCACAGAACAATTCTTGATCCTTGAGATTAAAAACACCATCCCCCCTCTCAGAAATCTTCTGTTTCACATACCCCACGTTCCGCTTTCTTTGAACATGGAACTTGAATTCCTTGCCGCAAACTGTCCTAACTGTGATGGCCTGGAGATCAGAGAGGCGGACAACCAAATGTAACACATTCCCATCAGACACACCATAGTCCCGCACCTGAGAATTGTTCCTTGCCAGTTCTTTCCCATCGAAAACAAGCTTTTGCTGCTTTGCAGAGAACCCTTTAGAAACTTGAATTCTGAGTTTGACAGAAGCAATTGAATCCGATTCAAGAACCCGCATAGGAATCACGGAACCACCAACAGTCAGGTAGATCAAGATCGAGTCACTAGACCACGGGCCATACTGCCCCGAGACACGGCCTGGGAAGTTCCAGTAGTCTTCATAAACAGGACAGAGAGCTACGCTGGCAATCGACATTGCAGCCCAAGAAGATCACAATCTTTCTCCCTACACACCAAAAAATCCAAGCTTTCACTACTAATTATCCATTAAAATATCAAGAACAAACACTTCCCTGAACCGATCCGAGCAAATTTTTAAATTCCACGAAAGTGGCAAAATAAACCTAATAATTTCCAATGCTTTAAAGAACCTAATGCAAGATTCCTAATTACTAGCAAATGACAAATAAAAATTAAAAGAAATGTCAAAGTTAATGTAGAATATCACCACTATCAGGCTATCAGCTAAAAACATTTCAACTCAATCACATAAATAAACCTAAAAAAACAGAAGACAAAACTAAACTAAAAAGAAAATGAGAAAGTGCGATCAAACTTATTCTCAGCAATTGAACATCAGAAATCAGAGCATTCCACAAGAATCATCAAACAGCTCAAAATACAAAATGAATGCACAATTAAATTTAAAGAAAAAAAAACATAAAACACAAAATAATAAAAAAAAAATCGAATCTCTAACCTGAGTGAAGAAAAAAGTGAAAGACGGAGCCAAAACTGAAAGAATCAACCGACCGACTGGAACGGAAATGCAGAAACAATGGTAGCCAATGTCCACTTCTCTACCTTCATCACTCACGATCAGCTCAAATATGTGAAAATTTTCCGGAAATTGTTAAAAATGTAAGTAAAATTTCCAGAGAATTTTTTAAAGGTTGATTGAGCTGAGAGAAAGTGAGGGACTGAGGGAATACGTTGGGCTATATAAAGGGCTGGTAGTGGACCCCACGAATGTTTTTTTTTGGCAGCAAAAAAAAAAAATTTATTAAGTTTATTTTTGTTTTTAAGTTTTGAACGTTTTTCCGCCGTTAGCAGTTCACTATGCCACGATTAAGATATGTGAAAGAAAATTCATAAAATGTTTCATTTTTATGTAGGAGAATTAATTTTATAAAAAAAATTGGATATAATAATTTAATTAATTTTGCTATTCACTTATTAAAAATAAAAAATATACTAAACTTTTAATTGTGGATACACTGAAATGGTAAATTATTTGGACGATTAAGAGATAAAACTAGAGAATAAATTTAATTTTTAAAAATTTAGTAAAACTTTTTTGAGAAATATATGCAGAGTAATGATTGTGCAGTGTTTCTAATATAGTAGTACTTTTTAAATATGTAAGTTTTTAATATAAGGTACAAATTCAATATATATTATAATGGAATAACTAGCAATAAAGGTTAATGGCTTATGAACATGATTAATGTTTAAATTTCTAAAACATGGAGTAAAATATTTTTATAATTTCAAGTAATAAAAAAAAATGTTTTGATTATTATTTAATTCAAAGTGTAATTTTGTGCATGTGATATTTTGTATACTTAACGGACGCAATAATGACATGTTTAGCCAATGGAATTCCTTCCTTAATGAGCTTAGTCATATGGTAATTGTCAAAATTACCCTCCGTTTTGAGAAAATTTGTATAGTCATCATACTCATACGACTCATACCCAATCAAGTTTTGCCACGTTAGGAAATGTATGAATACATCCCAATCAAGTTTTTCCAACACATTTATACTATGTTAATCATTAGGCAAAGGATCAAATACATTTTCAATGTTTACTTCAAAATCCAAATATATTATAAATTGTATTATAGTGCTATAATATTATCTTTAACATTTTTACATATAAAATTAAAGAGAATTTTAAAAAGACATGCTTAAAAATAAAATTAATACTATAAAAAATTATCACAAAGCTATTTAGTAGTGGAAATGGTAAACACAAGGGCATACATGTCGCAAACCATCATACTAAGGGCTTATTTGTAACTAAATGTACAATATAGTCTATTTCAATAATGGAATAAACATTAAGGGTGTATTTAACTCTTTTGTCTTAAATCGTTGTTTAATTAATGTAATAAGAATTTCATTAATTTTAAATGAAATTTAATAAATTGTTTGAATTTAGATTTACATATACATACATAAGGTGTTTAGACTTTAGATCTATTGGTTGGATGAGAATTATCTTACCAATTGAGTTGTATTTAGTCGTATTTTTTTTAATAAATTCCAAAAACTCTTATCTTAATTAAGAAGGTTCATGGTGTGGGAAGGTCACATAAGGTCTTGTCATTTTATTTTTATCTTGATATTATAGTGAGTGTATGACTCCACATCAAACACTAATTAACATAACATATAATGTGATCTTAGTCTATCTTATCATTTTGGCCGTTTTTTTTTTCTTTTATGGGATAAAAAGATTCGAATGTTTTTAATCTTGGTAAATTAATAATGTGGTGAAGTAGCTAGTATAATATTGGTACCGTGACACCGATGTGAATAGTAAATGTTGGAATTTTATAGTAAGATTTTCCTCGATGAAACAACACTTAGTGATTAGATGAAACTATGAGTACAAAATGCTAATTATTTAAATAATGCGTATTAAATAGTAATCAAATTTTGGTTTGTTTTCTAAGTATATGTTATAAAAGTTTGTGACAAAATATACATCAACTTAGACTATCCACTATAAGGCCGTCGTCTACAATAGCCACACCCCCTTATTTGTCCACAGCCCCAGTTTTTTTGTCCGCGCAAAAAAAAAGGTTTCCGTCTCTATAAGTGGACACTTCCAATAGCCCCAAAATTTTATAACCAATTAAATCAATAATAAACAAAACTTGTATTAAAAAAATTCCTCCTCCCTTCTTCCTTCTCCCCTCCTCTCTAAAAAATGTTGAAAATTTTTTAAAAAAATAAATCAAGGGGGTTGCCGGCGCGTCCTCGCACTAAACTCGCCGATGGGCGTTCCGCCCTTGAAATGGCGTCCGGCTCGGGGCGGCCTCTCGCTCCACTATAGCTCGGCGGGAAGGGGGCGGCCGGCCGGCGTGCCGTCCCTATAGTGATACCCTTAGACCACGTTTATAATATTCCCAAAATTCAAATTTCACCCAATTCAAAATTAAATTGAAACATTCATGTTATCAAGCAAATGTTTAAAGTTTATTAAAATTTCGGTGTCGGTAATTAGTTCCGATTTGAATGGAATTTCAATTTGGAAAAATTCTAAAAATAGTCAAAGTTGTGTATAATACTAACGTAAATTATATGATATAGAAAAAAATAAAATTTGATTGTAATATGTGACACAGAGCCAATTAGCCCTAATATAATTATTTTACTTTTCATGGTACATGCACAATAATAAAAAGTTTAGAGACATCTCATGTGAAATTCGTAAGAAAGTGTATGTGTATGTTTCCTTGGAAATTGGAATGCAACGTAGGATTCATGAATAAAAAAAGATAATGTGTGGTAGTACTACAATAACTCTATAATGCATTTATCATATTATTGTATTTTAAATTATCCTTATCAACATTTTATATTAAAAATATGATTGGCTTATCGGATAGATAGCAATTTCAGAAAAAGCTTGATCTCTCAAAATTGTTACAAAACTTTAGTGAAATAATTGAAAATTGGTTGTAGAAACAAAGTACTTACATAGGGTCATTGTTTCTAATAGTAATAAAGTTGGTAATATTTTTATAGGGACAGAAATACAAGTTTTTCGAAACATTACACCAAGCACTATATCTTGGATCATGCAAAGTTAAAATGGATTTCACAATTTTTCATAGGTATATACCCTTCTTGTCATGTTAGTTTAATCATGTGACTTGGTAATTGGTAAGAATTTCTCTACCAAATCTCTTGAATATTGAGAGAGGGATTTGGCTGAAATAACTTCTTTTTCAATTTTATTTTGTTAACATTCATTATTGTTCAATTTTTATAAATAAAGAAATAATAAATTGGTCAACTATAGAAAATAAAATGGTTATCTCACAACAGCGCCTTCGGTTTTGAATGTGATAACCCAACAATATATTCGTTAAAATATAACTTTCCCATTTACTCTCTCTCTCTCTCTTGAGGGGAAAATAGATTTTCATTAATAAATGATAATCAAGTGTAACGATATCATCATTCATTTGCTAGAATTAAAGAGATTTATTTCTTGGATCACCAGTTATTTTGAATGTTATTACGAGTTTTTCTCCTTTCTTCTCCTTGGAGATATAAAATGAAACTGTTTTTCCTTCCAAGGCTTCATCAACTATGTACACCACAAGATTCTTATTTCACATCATTTGAAACAAAAGTTTACGAGTGCACTCTATCTTCAACGAGCTTCGTCGAATCGACAAACCTGAATTTCCTCGTTTCTGATGCACCATCATCTACAAACTCCGTTCGATGAAATCCCAGATCCTCTCCTCCATGTATACGTGGTCCTTAAGTCCGCGAGGCATGTGGCGCTCGTCTGGGAATATCAACAGTTCATAAGGCTTCCTGGCAGCCACGAGCGCGTTGACAAGCCTCGCTGTGTGCCTGAAATGAACATTTTCGTCTATCATCCCGTGCACCAGGAGAAGCTTCCCTTCTATGTTGTCGATGTGATGCATGACAGAACTGTGTAAGTAGCCCGATTCGTTTGCAGAGGGCAACCCCATGTACTTTTCGGTATAAAATGTGTCGTATCCATCCCATGATGTCACAGGAGCTCCAGAAACTGCACATTTGAATACTTGGGGGAATTTTGCCAGTGCCATCGCTGAGAGATATCCGCCATAACTCCATCCGTACAGTCCAATGTGGCCGTCTTTAGCTAACCCCTGCTTGATGAGCCATTCGGCTCCAGTGAGTTGATCCTCAGCATCAATCTGGCCGCATTTGTACTTGAGCGCACCTGCAAACTTGAGCCCTCGTCGAGCAGTTCCTCTGTTATCCATCTGAGAAGGGAATAGCAGCCAGAATAAAGAAAAGAATCAAATTAACATCTCCTTTATAAAAAGTAAAACTAATAAAAGAAAAACAGTGACAATCAAGTGACAAAAATTCAGAGCATACAAAAACGTTTAAAGTATGCTTGTGATGGACCGCAGATAGCATATATTCCAAAAGTAAATAATAAGTGGCAGGATGAGATGCAATCCAAAACAAAAAATCCAACCTTCCAAACTAATATGCCTTTACTACTGAGATACTGAGCTCTCATATCGACTGTGTTTATCCAAGAATCACAGACTAGCTGTACGCAGGGACCACCGTAGACGTGAACCATTGTCTTGTAAGGTGGTGGTCCGAATCTTGCAGCATCAGGTTTATATAGTGCCCCATACAAGGTAGTTCCATCCTTAGCCTTCACCTGAACTATTTCAGGAGGCACAAGTGCGAGTTCCTTAAACCTGGGAACGTTGACGGGCTGCTCATAAACTGACGCAATGAAGCTTCCATCCAGCAACGAGTGTAGGGTGATTTTGGGAGGTGAATCCAAGGAATCGTAGATATCCACAAACTTTTGCAACTGGTGATCAAGAACAACAACATGCCTTCCCTTTCCCTGGGTCAATCTTAGGGGAGTCTGTAAGGAAAGGCTACTATCTGGGAACAACTCCGTCCGATAAAGATGTGATTCCAAAGGGCCATCCAAGGTTCCAGTGAAATATAAAATTTCAGTAGCCTCGTTTACACCAGCAACGTGCTCAACCATCCAATCACCTTGAGTAATAGGTCCTAAACACTCACCAGCAGCATCGTACAAATACAAATGTCTGAATCCAGTTCTTTCGCTTGCCCAAATGAATCCTCCAGATGATCGATCAGGTAATTTGTCTAAAGGAGTGAAACAATCATGCAAATTGATCCAAGTTTCACTATCTTCTTGCAAAATTAGTTCCCTCTGGCCAGTTTTAATATCAAACTTGAGGATTTTCAGTTTTGAATGGGTTCTATTTAACACCTGAGCAGTAAGAATGTTTCCATGCATCCAATTGACTCTTGCCAAATATTCCTCATCTTCTGTCTGCTCACCTCCGCAGAGAAGATCCATCCAACTAACTGGTCCACCAGTGGCAAGAACAACTCCCAAGCGGACTTTCACGTTTGGACCGCCAGCAAAAGGGTATGCATGGTCTTCCTGTGCATCCGAGCCTACTGAACTTTTACCCTGGTGCATGATCCTAAAAAGAGGTACCTCTGATGAATCAACCTTGGTAAATGCAATAAATTTGCTATCTAATGACCACCAGTAACCATTCTTCCGGTCCATTTCCTCCTACAGCAAAAAAAGATATATCTCGGTTAGCAAACACATTTATGAGTTTTTCCTTGTCATATTGGGAATGGGAGAAATGTTATGTAAACCAGGCAATAGTGGCCCTCAACATGTTTCAACAGTAATGCACCTGTGCAATGAACTCAGCAACGCCATGTGTCTGAAATAGCAACACAAAAAACTTGCGTTAGCAGTTAACAAATGACATAAATATCAACATCCAAACTAAAATAATTGGGGAAATGATAATGGGTATGCATTTGTGGGGATAAGGGTGAGAGCAAAGCATAAACCCTCTTCTATGCAATCAGAGTTTAATCTATATTTTTACTTATTCTGAGGTTCCTACGTCTATCATTGATTGTTCTTTGCGAAGCAACAAAAGTACAATATTTTTACTTTGGTAGCACTCATTTTGAACTCCTAGCGAGGGATGATGAAACTTGTTAAAAAGAGATCTTTTTACTCAAATTCAGAATATAAATGGAACTCAAGGCGTCTTAACAGAGGCAATCAAATCAAGGTAGATGGAAAGGTCAAATGATTTAACTTGAATATGTACTTGACAAGTGCTTACAATTTATTAAATGATACTCATATATAGTCTTTCCTTGTACAAATCTTATTTAATTATTATTTGTTCTTATCTTTGTGTTGTTTGACAAGATCAGTGATGGGGAAGACTGCAAAAATCTAACTTCTTAACGATGATTTACAAAAAGAATTGGGAAATCTATGATAATTAATCTGACATAAATACAATTCACTAGGCATACACATGTAGTACTCAGTGGTGCAAGTAGCACAAATACTAGTAGAGAGACTAAATTAAACATAGTATGGAACATGCTGCTTACTATAGTATTGTCGTTAGCGCCCACAGTCAATTGCTTTGACACATTGTACAGAAGGTTAGACACGTGAAGCTCATTATCCCTCACATAGGCAAGCATGGTTCCATCTGGGGAGAGATGTGGGTCTATAATCGGCGAACCAGAGACACTTGGGATCAGAAGTTCAGTCTTGCCATCATTTGTCTGGCTATAGATCTGCTCACATGTAGCAGTTGTGCTTTAGTTCATGGTAAGTACTAGAAGCCTTAGATTTTTAAGTCATGTAGTACAGTAAACAAGGCAACAATAAAAACATGTACAGAACTAAATTTTATAAATAATGAAAATGACTAGTTAATGCTGCTATTCATGTTTCATCATAAACTTTCCTCAGTACGAAAACTGCAACCAATGAAGAAACTTCATGGTTTCTTTCATTAGTCACTGCAACCAATATTATTAGAAAGCTCATATTTTCAAGCACTGTAGTTAATCTCATAAATTATTCAAAAAAAAAAAACAGTTTTGCATTAATGTCTGATTTGCTAATCAATTTAATTTTCATGAACAAATCCTGACCAGAGAAGAAATACGGAGTGAATGCAAGACATGAGTATTTGATGATCTCCCTTTCACCAAATTAGAATGGCAAATGTCCAGTATGATGAAATGCATAGCACATGAACAAGATATAAGATGTTAGGAAACACACCCCGGCTGGCAAAGGCACAATAAGTCGTTTTCTCCTCGGGCTGGTCTTTGCCCATTCATAGCATGTCACTCCCAAGCCTCGCTCTCTTAGCCTCTCCCTTCTCAACTTCTCCTCAGCAGATAAATTATTTTCATCAAGACCGCCATCTGGTGGTCTAAAGAACAGCTCACATTTCCCAATCTTGGGATCAAATACAAACAAGTTTCTGTTCAAAGTCTGATCCTGACTGAACAGGTACGCTATGAGACTATTATCGAGGCTAAAACTAATTGCAGTCGGCACTCCATAACCCGGTAAAGGATGCTGGGCTATCTCTTCAACAGGGAATATAGTGCAATTGTCCAGAGCATTTGCAACAGTTGCATCGGTTACAGGCATTTCGTTAAGAAACAACCACGAACGTTTCAGATTCTTCTTTTTGCCACTCTCATTCAGTGATTGCATTACAAAATAAACAATCCAAGATTGAGCAATTCATGCATCAACGTGCACATACTGTACAAATCTGCCAACGAAAAGGCAGCAAAAATCGTCAAAACATGCCTTAAACAGGAAACCAAACAGATCCCAACTCTTTCAATATGCACATACTTCATCACTTCAACTCATAGAAAACAAGGAAAATACAAAAATGATACATTTAAAAAAATCACATTGCATACTAAAGGAAAAATTATCATTTTTCCATTGAAATTAACATAAACTGTACGTAGGATTTCAACTTAACGAAGCTTAAACCGAAAAATTTGGACAAATTAAAGCTACTTTCTGAAGCTGCTTTTTCAAGCTGTGAAAGAGGGGAAAAAAGCTTCTTCACTTTTCATTCCTCCACATCGAACTCTGCTTCTCAATCTCAATCTAAACTAGTACACAAAACAGTGGAAATCAAATCTTCACACATTGCGATCCAAACACAACAACTTAGCAACCAAATTAATCAACGATTAGGGCGATCCCTCTATACAAACTACTACTAATTAATCGTAATTAGGAAGTATTATGAGCTCTTAGCAATAAACCACGAATCCAAATATGCAATCTGACCTGTCTCTGATGATCCGGCAATGATGAAAACGAATTCGGATTCCGGAATCGGATTCGAATTCAGATTCCTTCCAATAAATACAAGTGATTAAATCAACAGCTGAACGCAGATTTATCAGAACATCACTGAATTTCGGAGTAAATTCAGAAAGCAAAAGGCTTTGAAGGGATTGATGTGAGAGTGAATAGATGGTAATGTGATAATTGAAAACAGTTTTTGTGGGAGGAGTGGCGCGTAATTACACCGTCATCATACGCGCGTGCGATTATTGGAGTTAATCTAGCTGGGAAGTTTTAACTTTTTCTTCAATAATTATCTGATTATTGTTATCTGTTGCAATCAATAAACATTGTTTTTACCGTAAAATGCTGAATTTTATTACACAAGTTAGGTAGTATAATTTTAGAAAAAAGGTTATCGGTTCATGGAATTAATGTATTAATCCAATTTATACTTATAAAATAAGTTTCTGTATGTGTTTTTTTTATAGATTTAGAGAGAATATTTTACCATTAAACATAAAATTACTACTACATAAGTAACATAACGCATTGAAGAGATGCATCAATTCATAATGTAATATTAATATCGATGAAATATTAATATTTCATCTTGCAAATGAAATATTAATATCGAATTTACTAAGTCAAGAATTAATTATTGTTCACAAACGGTGACACATGAGACATTATAATTTTAGCTGTTAATTTATAATCCCTCCGTCCCACAAGAATATGAACTCTTTCATTTTTAGTTCGTCTCATAAGAATATGCACTTTCTTATTTTGGAAAGTCGTTTCTCTCTAATATGGTGGGACTCATTCTCCACTCACAATACTTTAATTACTTTTTCTCTCTATGTCTCATTACTTTATTAATTTTACATTAAAACTTGTGTCGAACCTAAAGTGCATATTCTATGGGGACGGAATGAGTAAATAAATATGCTTGATATGGGAAATGGAACATTCTATATGAAAAAATGTCACATTAAATATGCACATATAATAATATCAATGATCCATCTAGGGTGATTTTCTTCTTATTTAATATAATTAAGTAAGAAGGGCTCTATCAACTAAATATAATAAATTAGTAATAGTAATGAAATCATTGTAATGGGTCAATTGGAAATACAATAATGTGTTTGAAATACAAATTTCATTTTCTCCCTATTTACTTGGTGCATACTGACTTATCCACTATGTGTCACGATCGAAACACGACCTTAAGTTTAAAAATGAAAAAAAAAGTAGATTATTATTGGTAGTCGCTTTTAATCAATGATACACATAGAAATTGTAAAAAAGATTAACATTACATCGTTTTCTTGAGAAATTATTGAGCCACGTACATTTGTTATCTTAAGGGTGTGAAAAAGGGAAATTGTGTGACATTTTGTCCCTTGCCTAAAGTTTGTAGTATAATATAGAATCAATAAATTCCAATATTCATGGCTACCATATTTGGTTGTGACAAAGTGATTGTACCTCGACACGTGACCACTCAACTAGCATATGATAATCAATATCCATTTCTAATAATGTGCATCAATTTGAATAAAATTATAAGTCGGATCAGTTCTATATATAAAGCCACAAATAACAATATTTCTCACCTATGTATGCATGGATTAGATATGACGAAACTTGGACACTATGGTTACCATACACATAGTCTATGGATGTATATACAAAGCCTGAGACCTAAGTGCTAACCAATTGCGCCCCCAAGCCATAGTGGCTCTGCCTCTGCCTAATGACTTACATATTTCTTGATTTATGTTTATATCATTGCAAAACAAAATACAATAAAAGTAAACCACCTCATAATTTGTATATTTCTTTTGTTGTTTATGCATCTACCATTGCAAAAACAAAACAAAAGTAACCACCTCATATTCAATTTCACTAATAGAGTTGTATTGTGTAGGAATAACATTATAAATGAACAATAATAATACTCCCTCCGTCCCGGACTACTCGCACATTTCCTTTTCGGCACGGAGATTAAGGAATGAGTGTATAGCAAAGTCAACAATTGCGGCTATAGGTGATAATTTTTACTAAAAATGGAAAGAGTGCAAATAACTTGGGACGCCCAGAAAGGAAATAAGTGCAAGTAGTCCGGGACGGAGGGAGTAGCATTATACTTATACCAAAACATTGCATTTTCTAAAATAAATACAGTCCAACTAATAAAACTATAAAGCCCATACTTGAGTTACAAAATATATATGAATCCAATTATGGCCCAACTAATAATTAATGATCTCTGAAACATAAACCCCAAAACCCCTCTCTCATTTTCACACACAACACACAGTAATCAATCCATGGCGCTTTCCAAACCCTCATTCCTCAATCAGCTCGTCAGAGCCCTAAATTCCCGCCACCACGCGCCGCCGCAGGCCTATCTCCTTGTCCGCCGCTTCTCCTTTGCCACCCCGGAGGAAGCCGCCGCCGAGCGCCGCAAGCGCAAGCGCCGCCTCCGCATCGAGCCGCCACTCTCCGCTCTCCGCCACCAGCAACAGCAGCCCCGCCCCGCCCCGGCACCGCAGAATCCAAATGCCCCGAAGCTCCCCGAGCCCGCTTCCGCGATCTCCGGAACCCGCCTCAACCTCCACAACAAAATCCTCAAGCTCATACGCGAGAACGATCTCGAGGAGGCGGCGCTCTTCACGCGCCACTCGGTCTACTCCAATTGCCGCCCTACTATCCACACCTGCAATGCGGTGATGGCGGCACAGCTGCGCCAGGGACAATTCGCCGAGCTCCTCACGTTCCACCGCTTCATCACGCAAGCCGGCATAGCCGCTAACGTCGTAACATACAATATCCTCCTTACTCTTTATTTCGACTGCAGGAAGCTAGATTTAGCCCTAGAGCAATACCGACAGCTGATTAACGATGCCCCTTTCAATCCATCGCCTACTACATATCGCATTTTGATTAAGGGGTTAGTAGATATTCAGCAAGTTGAAAAAGCAATTGAGATTAAGAACGAACTGCAGACAAAGGGGTTTAAGCCGGATCCTACTGTCTATTCCTATTTGGTGGAAGGGCAGGTGAAGAATTCGAATGCAGATAGTGTTTTTGAGTTGTATGAGGAATTGAAGCAGAAATTGGGGGCAGATGAGATCTTGGATGGGGTGATATACGGGAATTTGATGAAAGGCTACTTTTTGAAGGGAATGGAAGCAGAGGCCATGGAGGTGTATGACAAGGTTCTCGGTGAGGATTCCACAGTTAAGATGAATGCTGTTTCGTATAATTATGTCTTGGAGGCTTTGAGCAAGAATGGAAAGTTTGATGAGGCATTGAAGTTGTTTGAGAGGATGAGGAATGAGCATGATCCTCCGAGGAAATTGAGTGTGAATTTGGGTAGCTATAATGTTGTAGCTGATGGTTATTGTGCAGCGAAGAGATTTGATGAGGCTGTTGAGGTTTTCAATAGCATGGGAGAGAAAAGATGCAATCCTGATACTTTGTCGTGTAATGTGCTGATTGATCGGTTGTGTAGTAACAACAAATTGGCCGAGGCGGAGGAGCTGTACCAGGGGATGGCTGATAAGAATGTGAATCCAGATGAGTATACCTTTGGTTCACTGATGGATACTTGCTTGAAGGAGAATAGGCTAGGTGACGCGGCTCACTACTTTGGGACAATGGTTCAGTTGAAGCTTAGGCCAAACCTGGCAGTCTATAACAGGCTTGTTGAGGCATTGGTTAAGGCTGGCGAGGTTGATGAGGCGAAATTTTTCTTTGACTTGATGGTGCCAAAGCTGAGGATGAATGATGATACATACAAGTTCATCATGAATGCACTGTCTGGGATAGGGAAGCACGATGAAGTGGTGAAGATTGTTGATAGAATGTTGAGGGAGGATCCCGGGGATTTCACCGAGGAGTTGGAGGAGTTTGTTAGGGAATTGTTGAGGAAGGAAGGGATAGAAGATGAGGTGACGAATCTTAAGTTGCAGTTGGAGAAGGAGAAAGCTGATGCCGCTGCTAAAGCTGCTGAAGAAGCTGCAAAAGCTAAGGCTAGCACTAGTATAGCTATGGCTGATCTGTTGTCTTCTAAGTCGTTTGGAAAGAAGCTGGATGTGGAAGAATTGTCATCTGAAGGCAAAGAGGAGGATTCTGTTTCCACAGCTCCGGAAGTGGAGAACATAATGAGGAATGATGCCGCAGAAAATGAGGAAGAACTGTCAGCTGAAGGCAAAGAGGAGGATTCTGTTTCCACGGCTCCAGAAGTGGAGAACGTAATGAGGAATGATGCCGTAGAAAATGAGGTTATTGGTGAAGAATCAGCAGAAAATGAAGGCAGCAGTGTAAATGAGAAGTAACTGCTTGACTTGGAGGTATACTAGAGAGCAAGTAATTGTTTTATTTCTCAATTGTAGATTTTGAGAATCTCTCCAATTTTGTGCCTGCACTGCACCTCAATCATTCCATATTATATGTCATTGAATTTGAGATGCAAGGATGATTATTCGTAAGGTATGATGTGCAGTCATTTTAGTGTAATTTGGGTTCCACTTCTCATTGCAAATTGTTACCAAGCATTGACCTTAATATCAGCATGTTAAGTGTTGAATCTAAGCAATGGTAAAAATCTTTAGCAACCAAAGGTAATGGTATTAACTCTGGTAATACATGCAGGAGTAGAGAAGTTAAAAATTTACAGGAGTGAATCTGATCAGGTAGAAAGACTAGGTACACAAGCCCCAGCAGAATCTGGATTCTGATGCTCCTTCCAGATCCTTCCGGTAACTCTGAGCTTAAGCTCCTTCTTGTCGCCTCCGGAGAAGAAGAGTGCCATGTTGCGTTGGATGATAAGACCGTCGTGGCTATCCCTAACCTTACGGTGACTATCTCTAATGCTTCGTGGGGTGCCTTCCCACGTGAGCTTTCTACCATTTCCTCCTACCTCTAAGCTGTAGCTATAGTTTCGGGCTTCAACTTCGTCGCCCATGAAACGTAGGAACGCCATGTAAACAGGTGCCATTCCCATCTGAAATGCTTCAAAGTGAAGGCAGAAATATTGCCCAAAACAATTGAATACCTGATCAAACAGTGAAAGAATATCACATAATTAAACATTCCATGGATGCATTCTTACATCAATCTTTCATAAGACTTCTCAGAGATGATTATGAAGAAAAGCATTGAACTCACAGTCAACATCCATGTCGCATTTTCTACTTCACGAGGATTTGACTTCACGTATCTGTGATTGAACGTGCATCCTGAGTGCATGTCCACTTTATGGTCGTCTCTCAAGTGAGCAACGAGATCAGGAATGTCTCCTGTTACTATACACTCTGATCCAGCATATGGACAACTATATGGTCGGAAATCGCAAACTGCTTCGTGTTTGGGTTTGCTGTAGTAGGGGAATATCTCCGGGCAGCCTAGCGAGTGGTACCTGCAGGGCAGCTCCAGCGACTCTGCAACCTTCTCGAGCGCCAAGCACCTGATGTCCCCTAGCTCTTGTCTGCAGGTAGGGCACCGGTTATGCACCCGTGCCTTACATGTCGAACAGATAGTGTGCCCATTGTGACACTGCAGAAAAACAAGAACAACATATACCATATATCATTCATTCTGATCAACTATACACTGTTTCTATCTAAAAAGAAACATACTCCTACACTGTTTCTATCTAGAAAGCATGGAAAACTGTAGTTTCTAAACCATGTGAAGAAACTAGCATTATCTATAATCACATCTCATTCAAAATAACAAAAAATGTCTCAAAATAATCAAAACCTGATGGATTGGGGGGTACATGGAATTTGTGCAAACAGGGCACTCCAGCAATTCATAAACACTAGTAGGGGTAGTAATCACAGGAGATAACAAATTGTGAGGTTTTGAAGAATAATGTTTCTTGGGGAAAGGGTGTGAAGAAATTTCTTCATCCTCAACTCCATCTGATGCATAAACACACTCCACATTTTCTGTTTCAATTGTTGGCATTTTCAATTAGGGAAGGGGAAAAAATCCCAAAATCCACCCCCAATTCAGAAGACCTAATTTTGTTTCAAAATTAGCACCAAATCCCGGCTTGTGAAATAAAACTCCAACCTTTGGTATGACATCAACATCCCATTTCAGGAAATCTAATAATTTGATGAAATATCAAATTCGTACTTCTAAAAATTTGATTTTTTGCAGAAATTTGAGACCCCCACTTCCCAAAAAATACAATATTTTCTGGAATTAAGGGGTCTGCTTCGTATTTTTTGCCCTGTTTTCCTCCTCCCTTAACTTTCTGTTCAATTAAGGGAAGAAGAAACCAAAAGAATTTTGCAAGAAAACTCGAGGAAATATTAAAAGAGATAATCAGAAATGATCACCCCTGAAAAACAGGTTCTTTTGTTATCTCTCTCCCTCTCTGGATCATGATATAATTAATTTTAGAAAGTTAATCCAACGGTTATGTATAAATATTTATTTTAGTACCTTATTTGTTGGCTGGGATATTAAGCATAAAGAAGTTTGTTCATGTATCTAATTATATAATTTCAAACTAATCTACACCTGTGTAAAACAACATTTTCATAAGATTTAGCCTGCCTCCTATTAATTTTTAGAATAATTTTGTAATTATGACATAATTTCATGGCGTTTAAAATACAGATGCAGTATTTGGATAATTATTAGGATCTAAATATTGACAAAGAGGTTTATCATTAGTTGAGCCAACCATTCAACCCAACCAAAAATATTGTTATCTGTCTCAATCGGAATAATCTGATTGAATTTTTGTAGGGGTCTATAGATTAGTATAGTTGGAAACAAAAACAGTTCAATTTAATCTATGATGATAACCATAAATCTAAATCTTCAAAACAAAGTTAAAAAGACTAGATTTGTATTCCAACTTACGCCAAATGTAACCATTCCTATTTACAAATAAATATTATGAATATACTATAATTAACTTAGGAATGCTTATTTTTAGAAGCTTACAAGTTACAAAAATATTTGGATAATTAAGCTTATAAAAAGAAAGATAAAAGAGGCACCATATTCATGAGAGAATGAGAGATCATCATTCCTTCCATGTACATGTATAAAGTGGCAACAAATAAGAGAGAAGTTTGCTACATCTGCTAAATAAATTATTCAGTTTAATTATATGCTGCTGTACATGTCTCCTTACTACCCAAAGTTTACAATGCTGCAATGGAGGGAAGCTCTTGCTCGGCCTCGCCCTCTCCTTCGCTCGATTCTGCAGGCGTCGCCTGCACCAGAAAGATGGCATCAGATATAATAGACACGAGAAGACGAGAAATCCCTACACTCTCGCGCCATCAACAATACCTGCTGTGACTCCTTCCCCTTGTCTTGTGAAGAGTATCGCTCGTATGATCCCTTGCCGTAGAGGATTTTGGCCCCACAGCCACGCACCTCAGATCCAATCGACTCTCCATCTACCACGACTGCGTCTATTATGTCATCTCCGGTTCTAACATCAGGGATCTGCACAATGCATTATCTAAGTATCGATGGAAGATATTTGAAACTAGGATGTATCATAGATGTGTGAAGCTACACGAAATCACGAGAGGGGAGGATCACAAACCTCGTACATTGCATCCATCAAAACGTTCTCCAGCATCGCTCTTAAACCCCTAGCTCCGGTGTTCTTGGTTATTGCTTTCCTTGCGATCAATCTCAATGCATCCTCCGTGAAGTGCAGCTTCACCTGAGAAACGAGTGCATAACGGCGTGGAATCAAAGGAGAGAAGACGTAAAGTGATCTTGAGATTCATGTTTCTCGATGGAGGAGGAAAGATGCCTTACTCCATTCATATGGAACATTTTCTTGTACTGCTTCCCTAACGCATTCTTAGGCTCCGTTAGAACCTGAAAAATAATTCGATCAACACTGCATAACACAAGACATTACAAAAATTATCGAAACCAACAACTAAGGATGTCGGTCTCCACGCTCTTCAAGAGGTATAGACTAGGAACATATGAAGGAACAAAAACCAAGCACTTCGTCATTCAGCCAAAAAAACGCACCTGAACGAGCTGATCCTCAGTAAGAGCCGACAAGTTCACAAGGATAGGAAATCGCCCAACAAACTCAGGTATTAGCCCATATGCAATAAGATCGCTACTCTCAACCTGCAAAATCGATAGAGTCATCATCAACATCAACATTATGTTGTACTATATTTCAATAAGAAATTATAAGAATATGTTAGGAATCTTGATTGCGAAAAAATGGCTTCAGCCTAATAACTCAATATTCTGTCTGTGGAGAATTTTACACTACCAAGTAGCACATTCGATGCTGGTTTTGGATATGTTTCTCCAACATACAAACACTGTCGTATGGAACAATTGCTGTGTTTGCATGACAATATAAAGAGCTGAGCACAGTTATGAAAACTATGTTGCTATTGAGCTTACAGTTTCTAGTAAGGATGAGGTTACAGCAGCACTTGTAACACCGCCTGTTCTCATATTAGCCCGCACAGGAGCACCAAACCCGATAGAGGAATCATGACGTCTGAGATGCATTTCCACAAAACTATCAGTTTCAGACTTTCGGTAGGTACAGAGATGGTGCATTTCACTTTGATAGGTGAAGTCAGATTACCTTTCCGAGATTGTTTTTTCCAAGTCAATAAAGGCTCCGCCGCATATAAAGAGGATGTCTTTTGTGTCAATCTGCACAAGAAAGCATAAAAAGAGAGACAATAAGAGGTGGCGAAAAATCGTAAAACTATACATTTTGATCCTGTTATGGTTTTTATACTAAAAAAACAATTACCCTTTTGCCCTCTCTTGTAAAAGATACCATTGTGATATCGAACTTCGCATGTGATGCCAATTAGTATGCTGGGTAATGATGTTAAGTTGTTACCTGAATATTATCACCTCTTGGATGTTTTCGAGCACCCTTCTCTGGGACATTGACCACCTACAGAGTAAAATGGTAGATGGTAAAAATAGATCTCTTAATTGGGTGACTCAAATACTCTGAGTTCAGGAACATATCACTGACTTTACAATCCATTTGAACAATGAAAGGACCTAATAATGAAGGTGAATTCATCCAACATCTAAAAGAGACCATATTGAGGAAGCTGATGTGTATACGACAAAACCAAGCCTAAACTGATACACTTTATTAACATGAGATTTATGTTTCAATGCTAAGATGAGGCATGTTAGCAACATAACAAAGAATCCACATGATTCCATAACATGTAAAAGTACTTACAGTTCCCTCGAGCATTTTCAACAGGGCTTGCTGGACACCTTCCCCGGATACATCCCTACTAATGTTTAGGCTCTCAGCCTACGGATTAAACAAAGAACAAGTTGGAAATTAGAAAACTATATAAGATTCAATATGCAGTTGACGATTTTGGAAAATTAATCAGTTGCCACAGTATGCGACCTTTTTTGTTATCTTATCTACTTCATCAATATAAATTATTCCCTGCTGAGCTGCTGCAACATTATAGTCTGCAGCCTGAAACAGAAAAAGAAAAATTTTATAGGTACTGCACTTGGCAAACATCTTAACCTTGATAAATATTAAAATGAAAATTCTGAAACATTTTGAACACAATGATGTAATTGGCATGTTTAAATTTTTAAAAGAAACAAAACTTTTCACTTATCCTTAAAATAGAGAGAGCTGTGTTTTAGTGACCATCAAGAGTTGGAGAAGCCGACAAAAAAAACAAGGAATACCAGACGGAGAGGAATAACATGCATAGAGATAGCCAACTGCAAAATGTTATCTTTACCACTCTAGAAAGATCACAAAAATCGACAAGAAATTCCATATTTGGGATATAAATCACAAGTAAACTGAACCCAGAAAAGGATCTGAATGCAAACACATTCTGGAAACATTATACTATGTGCTATGCTTACCGTAAGCAGCTTGTATAAAATGGACTCAACATCTTCCCCAACATATCCTGCCTGAAAAATGAGACATACTTTTTGTCAGAAAAAAGAAACGATATAACATGATTTTTGTTCAAATTGTTGGATCATATTGTAATTGTTTAATTGTTAAAGTTAGAAAATTGCTGACTTGCAATGGGAAAACCCTCTTCATTACAGCATCAAAACATTCAATCATTTTCCTCATGAGAAAAATTCTACCAGTCCAAAGTTTGGCAATACTTCCCTAACCAGATCATGCCAAATAACCAAACTTCCAAAGTGAAATGTGGAAAAGACGTGCCTGAGTAAGTGTAGTTGCATCAGCTATTACAAAGGGAACGTTCACCAACCGTGCCAAAGTTTTGGCGAGTAGTGTCTTCCCTGTCCTTAAGATGACATCAGAAGATCACAGTGAAACAGTAGAATTGGAGAGTTGGGAAAATGAGGAACCATTATTGATCCGCTTCCAAAAAAATGATTGCATACTTTGAAGTTCAGTTCACTAAACTAATTTTCACAAGTCCTACTGCATGCTCACAATTTCATGAAAGACTCGAGAGGAAGAGTTTTTCAACTATCTCTACATAGCGAAGAATACTAGAAATGAACCCAGTCATTCAGTAAATTACCTGAACCGGTTGGCCCCATCAAAAGAATGTTGCTTTTCTCAAGTTCAACATGCTCATTCTCCTTCCCATCCGTTTTGTTACCATCCACACTCTCAGCAGGCCTAACTTTCAAGGCATAGCATAACATCAGATATTCGTATATCAACATAAAAGAAATCAGCATCATTCTGGTCACCTAATCCACACAGAAGAGATGGATTGCAATGTAAATCTCTATCAACACACGAGCCCTAATTGAGCTAAAGTAGACTAAAACTTATCACAAAATCAATCACCTCTGCGAGGAGTCACTATATATCCTCTTGTAGTGATTATACACAGCAACAGCAAGAACCTGCAACAACGAAACCCCATTAGACCCCATTACATCAAAACTAGATCTTCCAATCCTAAATGGAAATTGATAAACCATGAACCTTTTTAGCTCTCTCCTGGCCAATCACAAACTTGTCAAGACCTCTACATATCTCCTTAGGGGTTGGGAAGTTCGACCCGAGGTTCGACCCACCCCAGCACCTGTCCTTCTGGCCTTGTCCAAACCCCCCACCCGAGCCGGAATTGGAGCCATCATTATCCCCCACTTGAAACAATTTTACCCCTGGCCTCACCACAATCCCATCACCCCCTGCTCCCCCCGGTGGCTGCCACACCTCCGGTGGCTCGCCCTGAGAGCTGAAATTCTCAATTCTCCTCCCATTCTTGAAGAATATCGATGTATTGTTGCCGTTACCGATGTAGAGTGGCTTGAATGGGGTAAAGCGCGATAGAAAACTCGAGCTCCGGTGATGATTGCTGCCGGAAACGGAGCTCCACTGGAAACGGTTGGCCCGACCCGCTTGCTTATGGGTCCGGATGAAGTATCTGAATTGCGATGCAGCAAGTGAAGCTGTATCTCTCGATGACTTTGACCTCAGCGCAGCAGCCATCAAGAATCTTCCAGGAATCAACTAGAGATAAGCTAAATAACAATTTGCAGCAGATACTTATTGATATACACTGAAATATGGTACATGAATTTTGTTAATTTTACAGTGAAAACAGGAAATGGGTTTGGGATAATAAAAGGGAATCGATCGAGAGAGGGTCGCGCACAGATTCTCCAAATTGACTGATCGATGAAATTGCAGTAAAGATTGGATTTTTAGGGTTGAGGAAGACAGATTGAGAGTGAATTTAGACAAAAAAAAGGGGGTTATTTCATCAGGGATATGAAACATGATTGAATTGTTTCGTTGTCGATGACTAAAGATTAAATCTTTTTACTGTGGGTCGAAATATTGATTATTTATAGCAATATTTAAGATAATTATAGTTACCTCTAGAAATATCCCGTCTTTCTATGGCGAAAGAGCTAGGAAACAAATGTATGAAAATGAAACAAAAACAAAGCTTTCTTTGTAACAGATTTCTACAAAAAGTTGCAAGAAATGGTGTGGTTACAGTGAGGACAAGCAAAAATACAGCAAGAAAAGGGAAACAAGATTTAAAATTTCAATATTGCACGCATAATACACATACAACAGAAAATTCAATACAAATGTCGCCTCATTTCGAATCTGTGTTTATTGATTTAGTAATAGAAAAACTTCCCAAATGCATGATACAATCATCTCTACACAAATCATGCACACATGTGTTACTTTATGTATTTATGTTTCTATTTTTGTGTGTGTAACAGAATGTAGAAAATCAACATTAAAATGGCATTTATTTGACTCAACAACCAACATTAGTCCTTTTCTTGCCATTCATGCTTACATTGGAGCTAAATCTTAGCCCCTACTAAAACAAACAAGGTTTTTTGTGGCTACTATGGTACATTCCAATCCTTATATATATATATATCTCTCTCGATCCTCGAGAGAACTATATATAGGACTCTCAAACGACTAACTAATGAAAAGAAAAAAATGTGACGATAATGGTCATACTACATTAGTTAGTAACTCCTCTCCACTTTACATTAAGATATGGTAGCTTCTGGCATAAACAGATTGCATCCATAGCTAAATACGATCTGTGCTGCTACAATGTCGAAGAGTTCAACTATTCAGCTGGAGTACTCTACATCATCTAGCTTCGATTTTTTTTTTCTGGTCTGCTAGAGAAACAATGAAAACAACTAGCTTTGATGCCATGAGAATGAACAGTAAAGACTTGAGAATTCAACAGTTTGTTTATCGTAAGCAAATCAAATCCAGATAGTAAACTAAGCATATAAATCACCAAAGTCTGCAGCATATACCAACAAGTCCAGCAACAAGAAATATACGAGAGAGATGATAATGGAGGGACAACTAGAAGACACCATATTTAACCTTTGACATTAAATTTGTGGCGTCTTTAATGGCAGCATCTGCAAGCATATACAGCCAGCTTCTTAGACTATCAATAGTACACTATTATTCGTTTGTGTATCGAATAATTCAATAAGGTTATAGACAATGTGCTATAAAACAAGTCATCGCACAATTAAATAAGCTTAGATGAAAATTGATACTAGTAATTTCATGATAAAACAAATGGACTATTAATTCATAGATAACATAACTACTCCATATATTACATACCACATCACTCTCACAATAAGTGTCACATTTAGCCATTTCGGTCCGTCCCGCAATAAGAGTCACATTTCACTTTTACAATAAATGGTAAGTAGACTCCACATTCCACCAATCAATTCTACCAACATTTTATTATAAAACTAATATATATATATATGTGTGGGGGGGGGACTCATAATCCACATTGACATATTTCTAAAAAACTCAAAACTCTATTTAAGAGAAGAGATGAAGGCTAAGAAGATACAGTTTCAACCAAGCAGTTTATTTCCAGCATAAGAAACCAATGCTGTTATAAATGAATCAGATTCAATCATCTTCGTTTTTTTGAACGTATAACCCGTTGTGTTTGATATACTTGATAACTTCATCTCCTGTCAAATACTTGACTGATAATCCTCTCGAAATGCAATCTCTGCAACGAAGAATCGAAAATTGCAGGGCATATTTAATATCTCAACATCAATTTCTCAGATTCAGCCTAGAACATCTATAGAGTGGCATTCAACATTTGTTCTTACCTCAATCCAGTCGAACTGATCCCATTTGGCACCACTTCATCCACGACCATGATATTATTCTGCAAAATCAGAGAGCTGACGTTCAACAAATGCAACTCAAATATGTAGTTGCAATTGAGAAAAGGAGTACCTTGTATTCATCCAAAATATCATCCTTGGATATAATATGCTCGACGTCTTGGCCCCCTCTCCTTATACATACCAATCCGAAGTCCCTACAGATACTCTTGACCTAGGAAAATATTTGTACCAGTAAGAATTAGACTTATAAGTTTTTTCCCTAAAAAGTTGAATTTACCTGCTCGCGGACCCAGAATCCGGGAATGGCGAATGATTCTAAGAGATCAGAACCACATACGAGCATGACTTTAAGTGACTCTGTGAAGAAAAGAGAGAACTCGTAAGCTTTTTACTAACCAAAAATGGCAGTATATTTAGAAGTGATTGATAAACCTTACCGCTGGATACAATTCCACTGTCGCATAATGAAGACCTAACTCTAGACAGAATTGTCAATGTGCGTTGGTACGAGCTCTGACTTGCCTGTTCATCAATCCGACATGCGTGAGTGACCTCGTGGAAAGATGCTAGCAGAGATATCAACAGTCTGGTAATATAAGTGTTTAGAGAGAGAAGCTAACCTCCCATGGATCCACCATAACAAAATCAGAACTTCTGCAAGCAAGATTGCACATAGCAATACGATGCTCTGCACGGATAAGACCCTGAGAAAGAAGATGCAAAAATGTTCATAAAAGGAAGAGTAAAACCTCCTATGAAAAAAAGCTTCTACACCGTGCAGACTGCAGTATATCCTAAACGTGAGACATTTACCATTAACCATAATTCAAGCCTCTCAAGAACGGAAACACTACTTTCGTGAAAATCTATCCCACGTTTATTGTTTCAAACCAACTCACAGAGCATATATCAAACATAACTCTGCCTACAGACAATATATAGCATAGCATGATCATAATATCCAAAGTACCTTCTTCTTGTACGAATCGTTTACAGGTGACATGTAACCTCCAATAACACAAAACCCTTGAGAATTTACAGCATCTTTAGCCAACTCTGGGAATTAAGTCAGTAGTCAACACACCAACACATCAAAAAAGAAAATTCAACGTAGATGGACAACTAATTTTAGCATTACATTCACGTATCTCGCATTCCACATATCCAAACAACACTATTTTTTTGTAAGACAATTATTCACAACCTAAATTCAATCATCAATCATATCTCCACACACACACACAGTTAGAAAAGATTAAAAAAAGTAAAATTTTCTCACCGAAACAACGCAAGTGCATGTTTGTAGGAGGATTGAAACTTCCAGTTGAAACCAAAACTACAAAAATCTTCCCCCTATTGAGAGAAGGCCAAAAATTCCTCATTCAGTGTCACAATTTGAACTTTCTACCTCAAACAAAGGCCACAGTATTTCAAGAATCGGATATGACTGAACGTATGTAGACTTACTTGGCAACAGAGCTTGATAAACTATCTTTCTCGATAGATTTGAGGGATAATTTATCTAGTGGCAGCGGTATATCTATAAAACCAGGTAAAATTCATCATGATTTTCGAGCAAAGATCAAGTTTTTGAGTGATTGACAAGAAGTATAGAACGTGAGCTGATTGAATAAGCAGCAAATTTACCTGGGTTTGAAGCTTCCATTCGATAAATTCTTGAAGAGTAAGGAATTCCGCTTGCGCAAACACACAAACAGTTTATATGCAATCAGAACGCAGTTGATTTCTTAAAAACACAGTCTTCACAACTCACTGCTTAGGAATTTCTTTTGAATTGAATTCGAGTTGTTGTTGGAGCGTGTAGAATCCGGTGGGATATAAATGGCAAATCAAATCAACCGGAACTAATGGGTCACGAGGTAGGATTATTGTAAAAAGAATAAATAAATAATTTTATAGTAGAAAATTAACTTACTGATAGAATAAAAATAACTAATTAAAAAATACTAAAGGCAATTAGAATTTATTGATTTTTTGCTATATAAAAGAAAATGACTTCAGTACTACACCAGTTGAAAAAAGAATATAAACTCAACCACATTGTGACGAAAAAAAGTACTCCCTCCGTCCCATGCTACTCGCACTTTTCATTTTAGGCCGTAAATTTGGAATTGATTTTTTGTGTAATTAAAAAAGAATTTTAGGTGTAATGAGACATAACTTAATAAAAGAGCTCTTAACTTAAACTAACATATTAATTAAATGCATTAATTCTAACTTAAATTATAAATAGTGTAAGGACTTTTTGACGAGCCGAAAAGCAAACGTGCGAGTAGCACGGGACGGAGGGAGTACTGTTTGATGGCCTTATAAAAAAGAATATTCTACACCAGTTGAAAAACAAATATAAACTCAACCACATTTGTTTCGGACTTAGGATAAAATTCCTCGTTATTTCCTCCAATTAATTTTATAAGGCCCAAAGATTTAAAATAACAAGGCCCAAATCTGAAAATAACAAAGGGCCTCTTAAACCCACCATCTCTACGTCTCTCTTTCTCTCTCTCTTGGCCCAAACGCAGAAGCTCTCAATCCGCCGTCGCCTCCTCCGACTCACCTCTCGACGCCGGCCACTGCTCCCCGTCGAAATCAAGATGCCGCTGCTGCTGTCGGAAATCGCGACGCCGCTGCTCCGTCGCCGCTGAGAAGAGCTGCTGCAGGCTGCGTCCACGCCGTCGCTCAGAGCCGGTGCCGTCGCCGTCGTTCGGTCACAGCAGGCTGCGGTCAGCCGCCGCCTCTCAGCCGTTCCTCCGTCGCACGCCGTCGGAGGTTCGTCACAGACCGTTGTCAGCCCCGATCTACCCCGAAAGATGAGTTCTTTACCCAATTCTAAAATTCATTCGGTTTTGAGTTTGTTTTTAAGGAATTTGGAGTTGATTTGGTTTCCCATATACTTTTTCAGAATAAACATTGAAGCTTTGACTATTGATGTGGTACTCAAAATGATTTGCCGTGCTCTACTAAATTCATGAGTGACATATTGAATTTATGGGAATATGCCATTGAAAAAGACATGAAGAATAATCAGAATTTAGAGGATTATACATTTTGTTTATGAGAGAACTTCAAATTGCATGCTTGATGAAACCTACACTTCCTCTGTATCTATTTCTTTGGGAGTTAGAGAGAATGATTTAATTTATATATATATCATTATGGGTGTGTATCTATAAAGATTGGATTTGATTTGATAGAGATATTCTAGGGAGGGGGAGATATGGATAAATCTTTTGTTGATGGGGTTTGGATAACTATATTTGATTAAATAATTGACTACAAATTTGAAATAAATAATTAATTTTTTTTTTTCCTTTTTTAACGGAGTCTTACAGCACGAGAGGAAGGCGCGAAGCTGATGTCGAAGAGAATGAGTGCATCAGCATTTGTTGGGGTCGAGAGATGGAACATAGACGTCGAAATAGCCAATACAACAAATCATTAAAGCATGCAGTTTTGGTTTTCGCAACTTGTGTAATGAAGAAGCTTGGAAATGAAAACAGTAATAGCAAATAACAATCCCAGATTATGCAAAAACTGTTTTAACAAAACATCACTACACAAAAGTTTAACTATTAATTAGCGGACAATTCCATTGGTAATTGTCACAATTCTGCTAGTAAAAATGGCTTGCAGCGGATTAGCAATAATTTTACGCCGTTGGTAATCAGTATATATAATATAACAAAATATGCAACGACCATAAAAATGGAGCTGGTATTAACATGGGAAGGGAAGACACTATGATCCCATCTGAGTCTGAGAGATGTAGCTGTTGTACTTTTGTTGGCAGATGGAAAACTTCTCACGGCAAAGCCGAAGCGCGTCTTCCTCCTCATCCACGCGCTGCTTTATCTTCACCAGCTCCATCTCTTTTGCTGCCAACTTTCTCAAACTCTCTGCCGGCGTAGCTTTCTTCATCACTGGAAACAAGATTGTTGGTTCCCTGCATTACTTAAAATATTAGCATAATCAAGGAAAAATCTTTCGGTAGAAATGGGATTGCAGTTTATAGATATGCATACCGAAGGCCTAGAGAGAGGAGTCCATTCCCTCTCAGGATACCTCCATCTAACGAGACAGCTCCCTCAATGCAAGATTGGGCTGCCGCCATCATGCAGTCCCTGTCTTTATAGACTTGAAGCTTCCCAAAAAGGCGATGAAATAATGTCTCGCGGAGGCCATGGCCGCTTGTGGTTCTCCAATGTAAACGGTCCGGTTCTATGTTAATCAAGTCAACTGCATAGCCAAGGAAACCATGAGGGGCGCTGCGATTTGGTAAGGTCAGTTCCTGCAATGGTAGAAGCTCACTGCTTGTCTCGTTGGATCTTGGCCTGTTGATGCATCAGCATTTTAGAATCAAATGGAGACAAAGGCCAATGATACTAGGAAAACATTTTAACAACGTAGTCTTGGCAAACCTGATGTCCTCGAGGCAAAATGCATTGTAGCCGGCCAACTTGTGGAGGGTGTTGGCGTCTAGAGATTGTGCGGCTGCGTAGTTTCTGCAAACAATTGCAAGCATTTGACCCTCACCGAGAAATAGTGCCAGCATCCTACATCACGAAAAGGTAACTTTAGTGTTGCTGAATTTGTCCTTCAGACATGGGGCAATCAACTTCAGGAGATGAATAGGAAGCAACCTGCTGAGCTCGAAGCTTTCAACTGTTCCCAAAAGTGCCACCACGCCCTCAATGCCTTTGCATGCTAGATCATCTTCCAGCATTTTGCAGATTGCAGCAGCTGCTGTCTGACTTCTGCTTTCTATTTGTTTGATAGTCGGGTATAGGCCACATACGTTCAATGCATTGGTACCAAGATCAGGAGCTATCACAGCTGCAGGAGTAATGTAGCCACTCAATTATAGAAAGTTTTGAAAGTTCCACACATCAGAAGTTGGACATAGGTAAGTTTTTCTTTTAAAAACAGTACACAAAAGGAAAAAAGCAAAACGGACTGAAGTGTCTCAATAAATGCTACTACTATAGTTAGCAGACAAAGATTTCAGATTAACTTGGACAAAAATAATATTGAAAAACATAAGCATGGATGAAGTTATCAGTAATGGAAAATAACTAAAAGAGTATCAGAAAACCTTGTAACTGCGATATTTCTAGCTGGATTTGTGACAGAGTACTCCGTTGTATCTCTAACTTCTCCATTTGACTTGAAATTTGCATTGAACTGTTAATAAGATTATCCTCTAGCTCCTGCTCCGAACAACTTTCCTGATAAAGAAAATGCATGTAAATGAAGTGACCAATTAGAATAAGAAATATTCAAATAATCCTTTTGAAGCCATGTATCAGTTCATAAACAATAAATAAGCAGCATTTTTCACTCTTAGCATGCTAGTAAAGAGAAGGCAAGTGTGAGTTTAATTTCGGACAAATCAAAGAAGAATTAGTTAATATCATGAGAAGCAGAAGCTACAACCTTACTACATAATGTAACTGGACTTCTGCTTTGAGTGTGTGTATCCAATATCGGAGTCTTCAAAGGGGGCGAATCACTGATGGGCGATACACACCCCTTTGAACTGTGCGGACTTAAGATCTCGTTCTTTACTTGTGGTACCCTCAAGGAAGGTGAGACCGGGAGGAATCCTAGTTTGGATGAACTTGGGGTTGATATTGAATTACATGAGCTAGGCAGAGAAAAGGTCGTGTTCATCTCTTGCGAAACCCTTGAGGGAGGTTTGATTGGGAGGACCTGTCCATGTCCAGGTGATCTTGGGATTGATAGGAAGGGACTCCCAGAACTATGCGGTGAAAAGGTCTCATTCATAACTTGTGATGCCCTTAAGGGCGGTGAGACAGGGAGGTTCTGTCCGTGTTCAGATGATCTTGGGGTTGATAGTATGGGATTCCCTAAACTATGCGGAGAAGAGATCTCATTCATAAAATCTGATACCCTCAAGGAAGGCAAGATATGGAAGTTATGTTCATGTTCTGATGATATTGGAGTTGAAATTATTGGGTTTACTACACCGTCGGGATTCATGGCACTGTCAAGTTTCTCTTGCTGCTGTTTCTCAATATGAACCTAATTCAAGCATCAAGTTAAACACAGTATTAGTTACTATTTTGCCAACCAGTGCAGAATCAAACAGTTTCTGATACACTTGAGAGTAACCTGACTCCGCAGTATTTCTGGAGCTGCTTCATTTTCAGATGAATATTTGGGCTGGTGTATGTGATTCCCTATATCCGCATGATTTCTCACATTATCACGATTCTTTTGCCGCGCCTTCTGAACAATAACCTGCATTTAGTATAAAATTGTGTTAGTACCACACCATATATTGAGCAGGGAAAAACTTTCTGAAGTTACTTAGACCTTTATGGAAAACTTTAGTTCCGGATGATGAGAATGCACAGCTTCAAAGAAGACAGCTCCTTCTTCACGAGGGAGACGAATAGAGGGAACAGTGCAACATCCATTGAGGAACCTGTATGTCACCGACTCATCAATGCGAAATGATCTGCACTTGATTACCAGAGTATGAGACTGCCCATGTTTATCGTCATCGTGGATCCTTTCATCAACCTTTCCTTCAGAATCAACAATCTCAAATGCAACATTCTTTAACAGGGAACCTGCTTCATAGTTCATGAAAACCTGCCACCAAGAAACAGTTAATGTATAGAAGCAAAAATATTTTGGAAATGTATCTTTAAATAGAATAATTTAGTTATGTTATTTTTCATTTTCCTAAAACAAAGCAGCTCAGATGAAAAAGGTACAAACCTTTTGCAGTGCTCGTAGCTCTCTTACTTCTGTCTGAAACCGCAGCTCAAAAATAACTCCGTCTTTTGACATTACACTAAGCATAACTTCATGCCAAAAAAGTAACGATTACTACTAGTCTACATGATGATTGATGTGTATAATGATTGAACAGGATATGCATAGATAGTGAGTCTAATGGGATTTTAGAAAACAGACAGGTTCCGACCTCTTTTGCCATATCCTGCGGAAACTTTAAGAAGATTGCTCAGATCAACGCGGCCATTAGCATCAACCTATCGATGAGAAATGTCAAACATCAAAAGTATGGAAAACAAAAAAGCTGGAGAGATGAGAAGTAACAAGGGCAGGGCAGGTCAGAGCAGGGCAGGGCAAATAAACTCTGATAACCGAGTTATACTATGTCCTTATTAGGTCAATTTGCAGTTAGTGAAGAAACATTGTGATAGGGTTAAAATGTTTCAATCATATACTACAATTATTTCTACCAGATATACAGTTAATTGTTCAGAACTCAGTTCAGCATTTATACCATAAGCCAAACAATTTATATTTGACGTTGCCATTGGTGAAACTAATGCCGCGACTTTCAAATTATTAACATAGATGGTGTTTTGTTCACAAAGGTTATAGTAATAAAGCAGTTGAATCTGGAAAGGGTAGTTGATATTTGATAATCGAGCAGCCCTTTGAAACCAGTTAGCAGACCTTCTTTTTACTCTCCATAGCAAGACCACAGTTGATTCCACTTCCATCTTGAATGGACAACCCATCTAATCTTAGCAAAATGAGGTCATTTTCTTTTAGATGGTTGCCATATTCATCAAACACCTACAATATGATGAAAATTTCCATCAGCTTAGCAGTTGAAGCAATCCATATATTAGTTAGCTACACCATTCACCTACTCAAAAGGAAACGGAACATGAGAAGAATAACATTAACTGTAAATCACAAGCCATGAAAAACTATAGTCGTGACAGGCGTACTTCTAATACAAGTTCCTCGATAATCTGGCCAGGAAGTAACTGTTTTCGTAGTTCAGTTGGATGAACAGTGATCTTTTTTGGAGGTGCAGGCATAACTGTCCAGAGAAAGTGCTCCAATATTAATTAATAATGGGAAAAAATCAGAAAGGGACATTTTACTTCACATTTTCATATAAATATTCTTTGAAACATAGAATCTAGACCAAGAAAAATAAAAAAACAAAGATACCTTGACATGGTAAAGCAACTGAAAATGCTTTATCCGGTGTGCTTAGGAGTAACCTTGCTTCGTAATTTGGCCTGATATGATCTAATTCACTGCTTGAAATGGAAATATCCTACAGAATTAAGGGCTCATGAGTAAAGGCATCAGCAAACAACCACATCAGGAGGCACTTAAAAACTACCTTAATTTTCATAGTTAACTTGTCTGGTGTAATTTCCACTTTCTTTCTACAATCTCGAGCAAGATTTCTACCATTTGAGGTGAGCTTGATGAGCAAGTTTGGAACACCTTTAAATCTGATGCGTTTCTTGTGTTCATCAAGGCAAACTATCGATAGAGTTCTGCAACAAGAACCCACCCTGTCCAAAAAAATACAGTTGGCAGTAGATTAAAGGTTCTAGTTTTCTTCATTTACTGAAAGTTCCAATTATATTTTGTAGTAGTTCTGTTACACAAATAGAGATTATTATAGTTCGAGACAACTTTTGCACCAAATCTAAAATTAGCTCTGTTAAAATTTTAAATATCTTGTCCCACATCGACTTGGTAACGATCCTAGCTCACCTATAAAAGTATGGATAATCCCTCCCCTTATAAGGCCTTTTAAGGGGTGAGTGGCCCATTTTAGTAAGTATGGATAACCCTCTCCCTTATAAGGTCTTTTAAGCGGTGAGTCGCCCATTTCTAATAAGCTCTACCACATTGTACATTAGATTCATGAAAATACACTAGGAAGAAGTACTGTATAGAACAAGTTTATAGTAAAACAAATAAAGTGAAATTGCAGAAGTAAGATCAAGGAAAAAACATGGCCCTATATACAAGATGCCACCATGAACTGCACCAAGCATGCCAAAATGACAGTTATAACTGCATTTATAACTGTTAAATGTTTGTTCAACAAGTAAAGAACAATATAGAAATATTATTAAAGAAAAACAAGATAACAATTCCTGATATATTAATGACATGTCCATCCCCTACCTTACGGTGTACGGTTCATTTTCATCATGATTTAGGACTACCCATCTGCCTATTCCATATGGCCCCTGAACTTGCACCTTATGTTCAAGTTTGATATCCTTGATACCTTTCTGATAAAAGAAATGAGCAACAAATTAGAGCAGATAAGATTGGCAATTTCATTGTCATAGCTTGAGAAAGTTGGCTACCAGTGAAAATGAACAAGTTAAGATGCCAGGCTCCTCACATAGCCGGCGCTGTCTCGAGCCCAATGGAAATATATATAGACCATGAAGCCCCTTATAGGATTCAGGTGGATGCCTCACAGAATAAGCATGCTGCCTACTTCCAGCTTCACCATCACTAGCTCTATGTTTGAAGATTTCTAGAATCATTTCCTGATTATCTCTAACAATGAACTTTTGGTCCAATCTCTTAGAGCTATTTCCATTATTAAAAGAACACGGACGTACAACAGCAACAATGTTATCCGGAAGAAAATCTCCGGCATTTAGTAGACTAGGCATTCCCTGTAAAAAGAGAGGATAAATGTTTTATTTTTAAATAGCCAAGACTACAAAGTTCTAATGTTAATTTAAGGCATTAATGAGGTGTTCAAATGTCATACGCAACAAAATTAAGATATGGAATGTGACTATGACAGTGTCTTAGTAAGTCAACGGAGAGGAAGAGAGAGGACAAATAGCTAATCTAAATATGAAATTACATAAAACAATTTCATAGCTAACCCCATCAATCTCCAATTCTTGGCAATCGGCCTGACTTAATAAATCTATGGCAGCAGGCAATTTCTGCTTGAACGCCTCAAGCTTTGCTTTCCATTCAATGTCATCAACAGGTAAGCACTGCATCACAACTTCATTAAATTTCATACTACAGATGGAATTAAAAATCACAAAGCGAACAATATTCAAATTACATGCCTAACCTTATCAGAATCAATTATTCTTATTGGAAACACGTAAGAGTCGTTAATGTCAATAGTGCAGTTCCCCTCCCTTACTAAAAGATGGCATGATTTTTCTTCGGGAAGACCAAGTGGCCTATTATCAGAAGGAAAGTCCCAATAAAAGGAACTATGTCAAGTTCCACTTCAGCCAGAAATGTACAAAAATGTATTGATTATTTCATTCAAATATAATTGAAATCACCTACCTGCAAATTAGTCGAGCCTCACCTGATTTGATACAGATACTCATTAGATGACGATAATAGAAAATATGAAGAAAGAATGATCTTTAAGCATTATTTTCAAAGCACCTAGTTGACTGAGATAATAATGATTAGCAATTCATTATGATCATGGACCACAGCTTCACCAGTGAATCTCTTTGATAGTACTTGAAACAAATCACTCAAAATTAAAATGCACTAACCAGAAGCATCCCCTTGAATCCCTTCCAAGATGACATACTCAAGTGTGGCATACACATTGTTGTTATGGCATCCAGCACATGCTCCCCTTAAAATTTTGATGTTCATACCAGCTTTCCAACATCTTCCCTTCCTCTGGATTTCTTTATGAACCCTCAGCACTAAAATGTTCCCGATAATAATTACATTAGTAGGTGACAAGACACAACAAGAACTTGGAAACTGAGTCCACGGCAATTGGATCTCTATGCAGAGCACAGAGCGATTGATATCACATAGAACTAAAATGAAGGACTATAGAATTGACATAATTGCCATATATAAAGCTTACCACTAGATTTGAGGTCGAGCTTTTTATTCTTTTTCTCCTTCGAAGCACCAACAATAAGCATGGGTTCATCCAGGCCATCATCAGTTTCCTCGTCATAACGATCATGCATTTCCATAACCCAATCATTATACAGCGTCTGTAGCTGACCAAACGTCAAAGCCTTTCCATCTCTAGAGATTTTGACGTGCACCTCTACATAAAAACAAGATAAAAGTCTCACACATGTAAACACAGCACAGAAACACTTGAATGTTAGTAGTAATATTTTTCTTTCAAAATTGTTTATCAATAAGAGAGGAACATTGGGATATGAATTGCCTTTTCTATCATCATCTGATCTCTTGCCAAAGTTCTTTAGAGCCTTGGTGTAGGGGTGATGGTGGGCTAAATCTGTCTGAAACATATAAAAAGTGGGCTGAGACATAACAGTAGGTTGCATAAAATTGAGTACCAAATGAGCCTTCAAAAGTATGGTTAAAAGGAATAGGTATCAAAATCAAACTTATTTTGAATATACATGTGTACACATACATAAGTTCATATCAGAGAAGGAATTAATCAAGGATGAGTTCCAATATGATTATACTTTAAAATTTAACTATGGATTATAATGCATACTATTTGTTAGAAACACAATAAAGTCCTTATATGTGATGAAAAGTGAATACTGAAGCTTGGGAGAGAGATGATAAATCCATAATAATGGAAATAAGTCCACAATATATCCAATAACTACTTAAAATACTAAGTTTTCCCTAATGCTCAGTGAGTATTCATACCTTATGAGGTGTTGGATTGAAGCCGGAATCAGTATCTGCATCCAAAACCAAGTTCACATTTTTTTATCATACACATACATGTATAATACTTTTGATACCATGTATATCAAAATGTGCAAAGAAACTCATGTATCCTAAAGCTCTGAAAATTACCTATGAAACATTTCACTCTAGAGCAGAGTCTCATAAGAATCTTAGCTCTTTCACCTACTTTATGTTTGGGCTCCATAAAAGGAAGCAAACCCTGCCAAGAAGGAAATGTCAGTTTAAGCCACGTAACTCACCAAAATTTGAAGTTCATTTTCTGAAGTATAACATCATTCACAATTTTGGGCGGATTTAGTTATCATAACAGTAATACGGCTCCTTTCACCAAATGCCTAACTTTCATCTCAGTGAGGAAAATAATAAAGGTGGGCCAATGCAGCAGACCTTATTCTTTAAAGTAAGATAACCAGTACAAATTTTCCAAATAAAATGAGAATTAAAGATATCCTCAACTAACCCAGCGAACGTCTGGCAGGAGACGGCCCAACCTTCGAACAGATACACGACTGAAGCTTTCAAAGCTCTCTTTGATTCCACAATGATCTTCATTTAACTTATCAAGTATCATCTGTATACTTTCTGTACCCTGCAACCAACCAAATGCAGAAATATCATATGCACAGCACAAGTATATGATTACATATAATGCCAATAACTGAAAGATTATGCACAGACCCCAACTATGGGAAAGTAAACACACTTCAGCCTTGCATTTGCTGTAGCAGACACTCTTTGATCTGGAGATCAGATAATTATATGAAGCAATAATCAGGTATCATCATTATGTGACAAAAACTAATTCCCAATGTTATCGGACTTGATATTATAACATGAATATAATCCTTTGATAATAACCAAATAAGTTAACTTACTTTGACCAGCCACTGCAGAAGAATCTGCAGTGGTACTAAATTGAACTTGCAGAATAAATTCTGGACCATTACATGAGTGCATGTTTGTAGTGGCAACTTCCCCGCCTTGTATTCCAGCTAAGTCCATCTCATTGACCTGATGCAATCCCAGTTTTAGAACAAACAATCCCAAGTAGGAAGCATGTACTAAAACAAATTGAGCAATCTTAACTTATGGACATTTAACTCAATTCAGTAAATAGGATGATAGACACATTTCAGATGTTCAATGTCAAGAAAACCATCGAGAAAATATACCCCAAAAGAGGAAAGAAAGTCCTAAAAATCACCTGAAATATAATCGGTCTACATGTCTTTCCTGACATTTCATCACACTGTTTATCCAGAAAAAAAAATCAGTGAACTATACTATATGAAAAATGAGGTCATTGATCTTGAAAAGTAATTTAATGAATACACAACATTGGAAAAACTTGTTTTATATAATGTTACAGCACCAGAAATACATCTAATGATGATGTCCCTTTTGGTATAAAGACAATTAACCTGGATATAGGGAAAGTATATGTCCTTCAATTTACGTCGCAATTGCCTTATGTACAGATTCTTCACTTTTGGCTTGGGATCAAATATTTCAACCTGGCAAAAAAAAATAACACTAGATCAACAATGAGTAACATAAAGTAATGAACATTAAATGTTCTCATATTGGAAATATGGACTGTAATTATTACACTTAGATAGAAAATGATAAACAAAGGTTTTTTAAACTCTACAAAAAAACTCTCTGTATGAAAGAGAAGCTCACTTTTGTGAAGCTTCCATGTGGAGATTTCAGATTTTCATCTTTCCAAGGATCTCTAATACCTCCTTTGGTCTACAGGAATCACATGAAAGCTTATCATACTAATAAATTGTACGAGAACAATTGGAAATCTAATAAAGAAAAAAATGTGCAACAATCGATCACCTTCCAGCAGTTTTCCAGATGGGAGGCACTCACTAATGCTTCTCTTTCCATGTGTAACGTAAATACCTTGTTACTTTGCTTTGTCTTTGAAGAAACAACAGCTCGCCTGCAGTAGTGTTTTAAAAGAGAATACAAAGAAAGCAAAGAAATAAACAAGAAAAACACTGTGACCAAGATGCTTCATATTTTTATGGGTAAAAATGAACAGTTCACATAGCTTATACCTTCCCAAACACATTGCCGCTACTGGACCACCATAACCAAACATTCCAAAGAAAGGCTGTGATCCAATAAAAATGCAAATAAAAACAAGAGCCTTTTGGAAATTTAAAAAAAATGACAAGAAGCTGGTACCATTAGATATGGAGGTTCTCCCCCTATTGCTTTTTCTCTCATCGAGCGGTGAAGAGATGCTCCCATTTTTCCCCTTGACAATAAAAAAAATCCAACAATCATAAGCAGGGAAAGCACATTAACCATAAGTAGATAGATGGTAGGCATCAAACTGTATGTTTGTGTAACCCTTGCTAGGTGCACAAGGAAGTGTTAGAAATCCAATTAAGTAAAGTTCTTGAAGTTTTAGAATTATCACCCAAAGTACTTGGAAACATGAGTAGAAGATATAATAAAATTGTAAATCATTGGTTTAACTATTTACAGACAGAGTTATTCTTCAAAATAGCCAAGGGTAGAAACACAAGTTTCTATTGATACAGGAAAATAAATCTAGTTATTTTCAGCATGGCCTTGAGATGCTTGTGATTCATTATTCTCCAAGCAATCCAGTTATGCAAATATTAAGATGCAATCCCTTTTGTTCTTATTATCTTTGATACTATAAACAGGAACAATGCTAGTGAATCAGTAGAAAATATTGTAGCATTTGAACCTTGCATAATGCACCAAAGAAAACTGAGAAGGCACTAGAAAATGTTGAAATAGAAAATGAAACGTTCTAGCAACTAAATATATAACTGCCCAAGAATTTATGATATGCTATACCACTTGACTATGTTCCCATTAGCACCATCCATTCCTGGACCTGAGTCAAAAATGGAAATTTTCCCAGGCTCCAATTGCACACTGTAAATAAGACAATTACTGAACAAGATCAGAAAAATTGGAAGATATGAGAAATCTGAATCATGCAACATTAAATAAATGCAATTGACCATGATATAATGCACAAAAAATAACGGAACATTTAGAGCCTATGATGCAATAAATTACCTAATTAGTCTTCTTTCTCCTTTGCCATTGGACCATAAAGCTTGTAGGGAATTATCCTGATAAAGAGATCAACTTAATCACAGGGGGAAAAAAGCAAAACCAAATTTCATGCTTACTATCAGGTCAGCCAGAGCTGTTTCACATGTATAATCATCAGGTAACTCTTTAAGCAAATCGGTATCTGGGGTAAGATCCCACATATCCTGCACATCCAAAAAATAAAGTGACATGATCAATCTGAAAGAAAAAGTTAGCAACAAAAGCACTTGGTGATCATAAATCAGACCACCTTAACAACCATGAAAAAGTTTTAATGATTAAAAATGCAAAACTAGAAATATACCTCATATTCATCTGGCTCTAGGGATCCATCCTGCATCAAGAAGAATACACAAATCATAACACCATTACTTACAATAAAAGTTAGCAGAACAAATTGTGATGACAAAATCTCACATGAAGCCAAAGCAAGTGCCAGATGTTGGGCAAGAATTTCTGGAAATCTATTTTGAGTTTTATCTTATTTTCTTGTGTATCTGTGAAGTGTAGGTCCTGGTAGTCCCAATTGATTCTTCTCTTTTGTCCCAAGGACGTCTTCTGGTTGGCTAGAAGAGAATATTCTCTTCTGACTATACCAATGAACTTCTCAATTGGCATCTCTTTGCGCAGCTCACTCATTTTGAGCTCCACAGCAGTGCCGTTCGGAAGTAGTACACGAAACCTGTATACCATTTCACGCCCATCATCTTTGGCTTGAACAGTGCCACTTGAACTTTTTCCCGGTGTCTCTTCGCGGGGCCTTTTGTTCAACTTCATGGGGGGTGTCATTACCTGTCATTCACCAAGAATTCATTAGCAACCCTTTTCAAAATTACATCTACCTTAATATGAACTAAATCATTGTATAAATTTCATGAAGTAACACCTCATCAAGGTTCGCTATGTGCACGAAAAGAAAGGAAATTACTTGGAACGGTAAAAAATAAGTTGTTTATATATTTCAGTCAGAATATGACATACGCATAACGGCGATGCCATTTGCAAGTGGAACATTTTTAATCCTCATAGCTCAACCTAAAACAATTCAGGGAAATATCTAAATTGAAGCTAAAAAAAACTTTACCACATTCACAAGAAACAAAAAATAATCAAGAAACATAGCATAATTCATGATCAAGTAACAAGCATAAACATTCACGTAAAAGTTCAGGATACAGAGCTTCAGCCTCTAGATGAAACTCCCATAAGGCCGTTAACTCTTGTGTACGACTTACGCACCTTCGCATTGTCAAAAACATCACCATACACATCCACAACAGGCCGACTCTTTTTTGTCCCCTCCACGCCCGACGCCTCATGAGGCCTCTTCTTCGTTCCGCTGAGAGGCGACTTCGAGTACATCTGCCACAACAATGGTGCTTATCAAATCAACGCACAATTTCAAAAAGTAGCACCTATTTAGTTTATTTGACATTTCAACTGTAAAACAACACGGAAGCATAAAAAAGCTTCGTATCTACCATAGAAAACAACCTTTTGCCGGAAAAAAAAATTTTTCTGTCAAAGCAGCAGCAGCTGCAGCTTAAACGAGTAATTATTTGGATGAATCATTTTTAACCAAATCAATGCACAGTTCCAAAAGGTAGCAGCTGATTAAGTTATTCAACATTTAAACTAAAAAACAACACAGGAACATTAAAAAATCTTCAAATCTACTACAGAAACAACCTTCAAAGCACCAGCAGCTGGTAATTATTTAGATAAATCATTTTTAACCAAAAATTCTTCAATAAATCAAACGATTATGCTAAACAGTTTAATACAAAAAGAAGACAAACAAATAGCAACAAAATCGGGTCACAATTCCGCAAAAACAAACCCTCTCCTTTACCTGTCCTTTTTCTGATCTTTTCTGCGTGTGTTTGGGAGTGATTGGAGAAGAGGATGTGTGATTTTAGTGAGAGGAGGGTTTTGAGGTGAGTGAAAGTTGGGGTGGTGGTGAAGCTTCCTCTGCATGAAATGGGAAGAAAAGACAGAGAGAAGATGGAATGCGAAAAGCTCCTTTATATTCCATTATTAGTAAAAATTGGATTAAGTTTTAATCCCATATTAATCGGCTATTGGCTAATTGTCTTGTCGAATAGAATTTGTGGAAATTTTGACAAGACTTTCTCTGCTTAATTTTTTTAATTTTTATAAGATAATGAAAAAAAGTTAATGAAAGATGAATTTAGTTGTATATAGAGTATTTATTTTATAACACAACTGGAATAGAATTAATTAATGAAATGTATAAAAAAAAGTAATGTGGAGTAATTAATTGTGGAGATCAGAATGATTTGTGTAATTGTGCAGAGGGAACAATTGATAGATGTGATTGATTATATATTTTTAGTTTAAAAATAGTGGCGTATCTAGGATTTGAAAAATAGAGGAGTGGATATAGCTGAATTTATTATCTTCAGGATTAACGTTGGAGGCAAATGATAGACGGACATGGAAATTTTATGTTTGGGTCAGCCCCTGGATCCGCCATTGTTGTAGTTAGTAATAACTACGATAGTATTTTGCAATTTATTTTTATTTGCCGATAATCTTAAGTTTTATGGACGTAACGGTTTATTTCCTTTGATATATTTTATACGAGTGATAGTATCTGATCCAACTTCTTTTTTGCCGTGAATGGCACACGTAAAATTACATTCATATCAATAGTCGGAATAATATAAGTACGTATAAAACAAACAATATTTGATTGATTGAATAAATGATCTTGTTCTACATACTTCCGAAATTCTATTCGGACTACTGATATTAATGTAATTTTACGTTTGCTATTTGCGGCAATATCAATAGTCGGAATAAATAAATAAATACAAATAATGTGATTATTTGAAGGAGAAAAAGTAATGAATAATTGGCCACAGACACCATTGTTTTGTAATTTCCAAATTTTGCTAATACAAGTACTACCAGTACTAGAAGTAAAAGTGGAACACACTAGCAAATATGAGTGGCAGTAGCTAGTACGGCTATGAACGAAAGAGGAAAGGTCAGTGGCGCAATGCAAGGGGGAGGATGGGAGAGGATCCTGTTGTGTTAAAATCACAGTGGGGCCTGCTGCCCCTCACAAATAATTTAAAAATATTAAATTTTTTTTAAAATAAAAAAATAAAAAAAAAATGGTAGTGTATGGGGCAGCAAGACCCTGCTGTGATTTTAGCACAGCAGGGGATCCTCTCCCGGGGAGGATCCCCTACTGTATTTAAAAACACAGCAGGTCATGCGGTGTTTAAAACGCGTCAATTTACATATAAAACGCATCAAATCTTAGTGAGGAAGATTGCAAATGAAATAATATTAAAATATAAAATATACGTACCCTTCCCATTCTCTTGTTCTTTTATTTTTAACCCATTTCTTTGATCAAGTCATTTCACGTGGCCCACGGCCGCTTTTATATTTTACATGCAATACTTTTTTATTTTATTTTACAATCATGATATAAAAATTATTTATTAAATTCAATACACACTTGTTGTAGTTGTTATTATTTTCCAGTGGATCATACTCCATTTTCACAAGCTATTATACAACAGTATGCAATTATTTTATATTGCAATGTTTCTCTTTTTTTTAAAAAAGTAGGGATATTGAAACTTTTAAAAAATTATTTTTTACAATAAACTTTTAATTTGACAAATAATATCTCGAACTTTATTCGTGTCGTTATTTCTCACCGCGACGGATTCAGGCTACATCAAAATGACATGGATGTTAAGTTGGGTTCGCTATTTAGGGTTGCGATTCAGAATTCATGATTTCGTTATTATAGGTGTATACGAACTCAACATCCATATCATTTATGGAGTCGGAATCCGTTGCGGTGGGAAATAACAACCACAAATAAAGTTCGTCATATTATTTGACAAGTTGAAAGTTCATGAGAAAGAATAAATTCTTTGAAAGTTCCATGATAATAGTAGCAAAAAAAAATATTACGACTGTAAAATTCAATTTTAAACTTTAAATTAAAACACCTATGAAATTTCAACCATGGTAAAATAAATTTTTGCCATAAATTTATAAATTGTACTATCATTCATTTTGTTTATATTTATATTATATGCTTTAAACTTTTTATGTAATATTCAAAGTTTATATCGTGGAAAATATACATACTACTATCATTTTGTGTTATTGTCAGATTAGTTCAATAAAATTATAACAAGTGTATGTGTATTGTATTTAATAAATAATTTTTTATATCATGATTGTAAAATAAAATAAATAAGTATTGCATGTAAAATATAAAAGCAGCCGTGGGCCACGTGAAATGACTTGATCAAAGAAATGGGGTAAAAATGAAAGAACAAGAGAATGGGAAGGGTAAAAATGAAAGAACAAGAGAATGGGAAGGGTACGTATATTTTATATTTTAATATTATTTCATTTGCAATCTTCATATATTTATATCATACATATGAAGGAGGAAATTACAAATCAACTCCTATAACAAGGAGGAAAGACAAATTACGCGAAATTACAAATCAACTCCTATAACAAGGAGGAAAGACAAATTACGCCACCCAGGATTCGAACTCGAAACCTCCAGGATGGAGGCGGTATCCGGCACCCTTTACCGCTAGGCCAAGGGGCTTGGATTATTTCATTTGCAATCTTCCTCACTAAGATTTGACGCGTTTTAACCACCGCATGGCCTGCTGTGTTTTTAAACACAGCAGAGGATCATCCCCCGCAATACACACCCTCCACGACCAAATTCTAATCCATTACCACAATATTTGATGTGATTAATTCCCATACACTTCAATTAAGAACTCTTGCTCATCTCACCATATTCCATATCAAAATATCAAGTCAATAAATCAGGCATACAATTTGATGAGATATTGGTAGCTAAAATCATGAATTTTTGACTAATTCTGGTATTTTTCATGAACTTTAAAAATAATTTAAATCATCAAAAACTTTATATTTCGTATTTGTTATTTTCCAACTCCACCCGAATAAGACATTTTTGGCCAAAACTTATTTAAGGTAGGCAACTGTGAGGTTTGTGATATTTTAAATCACTTTTAAAGTTTGTTATAAGTAGGATAAAAAAACCATATTAATTTAATCGTGCCAAGTAGGATAAAAAAAATACATGAATATTAGTCGGAGTGATTGACCCGTCATGAGAGAATTTATAGGAGTATCATTTTTAAAATTTGTGGGAAATGGCATAATTAGGCCAAAGTTCGTGATGTTATGAACTAATATCCCAAATTTTAGTTGTAAATTACACGCCATTTGTTTTGTGTTACTAGAGACTTGATTCATATACATTTCCGACACGTTCGTAACATAACAGAGTATATGCGTGAGTATTGGTCGGAACAAAGATCTTCGTTAGTTTTTGTCCAAATTCAGCATTGCCTCTCAACCCAAGCAAAGTACTATTACTACTAGTTAGAGCATCCACAACGGAGAGCTGCGGCTCGTCCGTCCGTGCCAGTGGGCAGGCGAAGTGACAGGCGGTGATTGGCCAACGGCATAGCCGTTGGCAATGTGATTTTTTTATTATTAAAATTAATTTTTGATTAAAAAAAATCCCACTTCCCAAAAAATATATCCGTTTTCTACCCACTTTTAATTTATTTTTCAATTTCCCCCCCAAAAAATACACATTTTTATCTATAAATACCCTCACTTTCACACCAAAAAATTCACACCACACTACACAATTCTCATCTACATTCTCTCATTTTCATTCTCAATCATTCTTCCACTTCTACAACATAACAATGTCCGACCACGGCGATCACCCCCGGGCTCCCACGGTTGCAACCCCGATTGGTTCGGTTCACAACCGTTTCCTAGTCAAAAAACGGAATATTCGGCCCCTCCTCAAATCCAAAGTTAGGGAGTTCCGGGTGGCTACCGGCCTTACCCGATCGACGACCAAGATGCCTCCGAAGGGCAATACTGGTGGACACTTGAGCCTAGAGCGAGGTCGAGCGGCCCTTCCCAAACTTCGACTCCTCCTACTCGCGGTGTCCGCACACCGTATACTCCGGTGGAGATGGAGCAATTGTTCAAGGCGTTCTTGTCAATCTCCGAAGATCTGGAGGTTAGCACGAACCAATCCGGCGATCATTATTGGTGGCGCATCTGTCGCCGGTACAATGAAAACCGGCCGGCGGGAACAATCGAGCGCAACGAGAGTATGGTGCGCAACGCCATACAGAGCCAACGAAGAAATCCAAAAGTTTCAGGGGTATTACCTCCAGGAAGAGCGGTCGGCGGGGAGGGCAGGAGCGGTCGGCGGGGAGGACATTCTACTGCAAGTAAATTACCCCAAGATGATTTTCTTATTTATTACGCTATTTAATTCCTCCAAGTCATTCTCTTATCTTTTCGATTCTATTGAAAAAAAATACAAAAAACTCAATTTTTGCATGTACTATTACTTTGACTAAAAAGTCAAAAATCCAGTAGGAGTAGTTTTGTTCCATCATTTTCAAAGGAAGCACAGCACAGCATTGGTTTTCAACCAAATTCAGAATATATGGTCTTTATTATAACCAAATAAAATACAAAAAACATTTCGAAAGTTTTATTATTCTCCAAAAAATACTAATCTAAAGTCTTATAATGGGAACTTACTTTGGAAGATTGGCCTCACATTTTATGCATCACAAAACAAACTACTCCTAGTTAGTAGTAGTCTATTTAAACATAATCATTAATTATCTTTTAATGGAAGTAAAATATAGTAATCCGGGTCTACCTAAATTAGCGGCCCTTCATTTAATTTTTATCTTTTAGTGACTCAACTGCAATTTTAAGATCTCAAAACTGGTTGTGAAAATGAAACTCCACTGCTCATAAACCATTAAAATCGGGTTAAAACCGTTTAAAAATTGACGGAATTGTTAGTGTAGGACCAACTGTGATCCGAGTTGAAATGTTCAGAATGCAAAAATTCAAAAGATAAAGTATATGACCAAAATCATAAAATTGACATATGTTCAGGACCAGATTTGGCATTTACTCATTAAAAAATTTATTTCAATCCTTCATTTCTATATTCTATTTGTATTTTCAATCCCATAGTTCACATGCTACACAAAAATAGTCCAATTTTTAAAATAAAATAATGGTAATTATGGAATAATTCTTACAATAATTATTTGAAAAGTGAAAATAATGGTAAGTGTGGAATACTCCTTACAATACTTGTTTAAAAAGTGATAAAAAAAATACGTTTAATTTTTCGAACGACGGTTTAGTTAATACAAAGTTTTTTCTGCATTTATTTTTATAGGAAAGTAGATTCCACAAAAAATTGATTGATCGACACAATTAGTTTTCTCGTGTTCAAAAATGTACATTATGATAAATAATTCGAGAGTTGTATAACTATAATAACGACCATTTAACTTACAATAACTATAATAACGACCATTTAACTTACATTTGTCATTTCATAGTATTAAATATTATTGATGCATATTTATTATACTATAATTGAGCCATTGTTTGATTAGGTACAAAAAATTGACATTTATCTTAGCATGCGTGTATAATACTTCCTCCGTCTTATTACATGTGCAACATTTCTTTTGGACACAGTTTTTTAGGAGTGAAAAAAAAGTAGAGAGAGAAGGTATGAGAGGGGGTCAAATAAGGGAGAAATAGAATGTTTTTTATGCCAAAAAAGGAAATATCTCACTTTATAGTGAGACGACCTAAAAAAGATTACGCCTCACTTATAATGAGACAAAGGGAGTAAGATATAGTCGACCACCATGAATTATGATAACATTTTTTTAAAATAAAATCATTTTGTTCTTTGTTGTTACAATTCGTTTCCTTTAATTTACAGTAAATCCTGTGAGTTTCCTAATTTTGCTATTGTGGTCCTATACTCCTATATATTTCATAATTATAATACTCTTGTTTAGAGATAAATAAAATTTGAAAATTTCCTCGTCGTGATCTTGTAAATTCAATTTTCAATTATTGGAGTACAATATATGTTTATTTTCTAGTACTCCTATATAGTAATTAGATATCTTTGATTGTTTTACATTTTTAAATTTAGATGGATATATTTTAAGCTAAAATGGTGTGTTATAATTTGTACATATATTTTTTTCCTAATATCCCTTTAATTACTTATTGTAGACTCCACCTAGTAATCATTCAAATGTTATTCGTAGCTTTATCTTTAGATGGAATCTTTATGTTAAATGGCTTAAAAACAGTTAAAATTATTGCAAATTAGTTTAGTTCTTAGCCAATGACTATATTCTTTAGGTACAGCACCTATTTGTTTATTGATGGTTGTAGGTGAGGGTGTGGATCCTCTGCTGTGCTGAAAAGCACAGCAGCCCCTGCTGCCCCTCACAACAAATAAAATAAGCAAATAAATAAAAATAAATTTAATTAAATAAATATATATATATTATTTTGATGAATAGTGAGGAGCAGCAGGGGCTGCTGTGCTTTTCAGCACAGCAGAGGATCCCACCCCTGTAGGTGAATGTCACTTATTGGCCACACCAACTCCTAGAGCATAGAGTCGTCGTCTTCCCTTGTGGCTAGGCAGCCGCCAAAGTCATTAGGCTGTCCGGGTACGTGCGAGGCGGGCCTTGCGCGCGCTCAAGGGGCTGGTGAGGCTCCAGGGGCTCGTTAGGGGTCACAACGTGCGGAAGCAGGCGCAGATGACCATGCGGTGCAAGCAGACGCTTGTACGCGTGAAAGCACGCGTACGCGCTCGTAGGCTCCAGCTTCTGAGCAAACTGGAGCAGGAGTGGCGGAAGAAGATCAAGAGTCAAATGAACAAGTTTGAGAGTGAGCAATGGGATAGGACCATGAGTAGAATGAGAGATAGCCCTATAAGAAAATTGTTCTTTGAAGTCAAAAGAGAGAGAGAGAGCTCTAACCTACAATCAGGTTTGAAATACTCCCTTCGTTCACTATTAACTGACTCATTTTATTTATGCTTTTAGAATGAATAGTAAAATTCATGTTCAAATAAATTTTCATCCACGTGAAATCGAGACAGAAATTAAATAAAAAATTTTATCATGAACAAGTGAATAATGTGAATTCTAATATGCGTTGCGATTAACGTCAGCAGCAAATGGTGTCACAGTGGAGTTGGAATTGGGTCGACGGATGGATGAATGACGACTCATCCGAAATGGGGCGTATTGACCGGCCATGGAAAACGTCCCAAGCTACATGGCCCCGACACAATCTGCTAAAGCAAAGGTACGGACTCAAGGCCTAACTAAACAACCCGGCCCGCCGGGGAATCAGTGGAACTATTCTACTAAGAGGGTCGGTGGATACGACTCATCGAGTTCGGGTGGAGGGACACCTTATCAGCCTCAAAGAAGCCCGAATCCTAGAGATGGTAAGTGCATGTGCAGCCCGGAATCTAGCACTGAGGGCAAGTCTTTTTCATAGGGTTGGAGACATACTTCCGGTTCATATTATTTATATTGATATTGCTACTGTTGATTTGTGATCAAGTATATATATGAATACTCCCTCCGTCCCAAAGTGTTCACTTTTTATATTTAAAAATAAGAGAGCATGATAAAACGTTATTCATTAATTATTTTTGTTAACAATTGCAAGAAAAATGTATATTTGTTCTGATTAATTTATTTTCTAGCTTATTGTATAGGAGTATAACATAAATTAGACTAATAAACACGAAATTAATACTATCGTGTTTTCTCTCTTCTTACGGAGTAAATACAATTTATTATGTTCTGTATTTCTTAATTTATCATTAATTTTTTACACCATTTATTAAGTACTCCTACCACTTTCTTTACTCTTGTGTCTAAAACAAATGATTAAATTTTACAAACATGGACAAAAGAAATTCATCATTTTAATTGAAAGAAATTCATCAATTTAATCGAAAGGAGTACTATATAACATCAATCTACTCTACACCACATATCCTTTTTATTTTAATTTTTCTAACCCAATTAGACTTTAATAAATCTACTAATATGATTAAGCTTTTTTTATGATGCTGGAATGTCTAAAATTAGTGTGAGAATCAATATGATTAGTTATCACTATTATAATTCTGATTTAATTCAATGCTGATGTCAAAATAATTCTTTTGCTCAGACATTCTGGAAATGAAACTCCGCACCACAACCAGAGAAATTTGAAGATTGATGGAAAAAATTGATATAAGAAGCAAAAAATACACGAAAAAAATTGATTTTTCTTCCATTTCAGCTCTTTTAATCAAACAAAAGTGAACGAATTCAGAAGATCAAAATATGAAAATCAAAATAAAATAGAGGTATTCCTTCAGATAATTTCGAAAAATCGATATCAATCACAAGATATTCAGTATTAGCATGGTTTATCATCCATCACCAGGAACACCAAAAGGGGATGAAAGAAATGGGGGGAAAAAAGAAGGAAAAAGAGGGATTGGAAAAGCTCAGATAGATATGAGAAATAATTATTTTCCCTGACCTTACACAAAGAAGGTCTCATAATGAGCTGGGATTAATCAATCTTTATCGTCACCGCAAAACACAAAATCATAACCAGGAGCAAATTTTTTGAATTTGATGATGCTATGAAATGCAGAACGTGATGTGGAGGTTTAAATAACTGCATGAATTAGGGTTCCAAAATTGCAATGTAAGTAAGAAATGGGCTTGCATTTCATTTTCGGCCCGGGTGTTTTTTGGGCCGATATTCACTTTGGGCCATCTTCTAATATTCTTTGATTGTTTTTTTTAAGTTCAAAGTGAAATTTCAAATTTGTGTGGACAAGATCGATTACTTAATTGACTTCAAGCATAAAAACAAAGAAGACTTTGCACAAAATGTTGGTGGAGTAGTAATATCTAAGGTTCTGAGTCTACTGATATTCTATTTTTAAATTAAAATTCATTTTCCTATTAAGAAAGAAAAAGGACGACCATTTTACAGTTTTTAAAATTTTTATTAATCTATCTATGAAAAAGAAAATTTGTGCAAGTTAATATAAATAGATACGTGAATTATTTGCACATTGCTATTAATACACTATCTTTGTCCATTGATAATAATGGTAATAGACTACATAAGTTTTAAAACAAAAATAATAAAATACTCATTATGATCATGATTAAATGTTTCATTTGGACACATCACTAGCTGAAATATGTACAATGTGATAGAAGATGAGTGAAAAAATGTAGTGAAATATACACTGCAAAGAGTACTCCATGAGATATTAATACTGAACAATATGAATATATAAATTAATAAAATGCGTATAAAAGAGAAAAATGAGTGAAATATTATTAGTATAAAATTTATATAAATACGATATATAGAAGACTATGAGAGAGGGTGTCACTAAACTAGTAAATTACTCCCTCCATCTGTCATTAGGAGTCCCGGTTGACCATTTTAGTATGTCCGTCATTAGAAGTTCTGATTCACTTTTACTATAAATAGTAGGTACACTTCACTGCCCACTAACTCATTCTACTCACATTCTATTATAGTATGTCCGCCATTAGGAGTCCCGATTCACTTTTACTATAAATAGTAGGTACACCTCACTTTCCACTAACTCATTCCACTCACATTTTATTATAAAATTAACATATAAAAATGGGTTCTACATTCCACTATCTTTTTCCACTCACTTTTCTTTAAATTTCTTAAAATTCGTGCCGAAGACTCCTAATGGCGGACGGAGGGAGTATTGGGAAATCAACACAAAGTCTAAAATAGGACAAAATGAAGTGAAAAAGATGTTGATGTGCCATTAATAGCATAGACAACATGTGAATGCCGAACATTACTTGACACGTGTCTAATATTAAATCCCTGAACGACGTCGTTCCATCACCTTGTCACCCCCACAGCTATTTTTTCGCGGTTTTCATCAGATCCTAAGCGACTTTCCCTCAACATTTCCCTTCATATTCACTTCATCAGTCTTTCACACTTGCATATTCCTTGCTTCTTCACTCAACTATTCTTTTTCACCTCCCATGGAAGCGCTGCGGATCGCTCCCTCGAGATATCCCGCCGCAAAATTGATTCAAAACAGTGGCATCAGCTGTTTTAGGCAGCTGGGATTTGCTTCATTTTCGTCCGGGAAGAGAAAAGATCGTTCCTTTTGTGTCAGAGCGAGATCGTATAAGGAAGAGAGTGAGTTTGTGAGCAGGGGCAGCGGGAATGCCAAGAATCAGGAGACGAAGGAGGGAGTTTTGGTGGGAGATGAGAGAGATGAGATTGACTCTGTTGTTGGATTTCATTCCATTCCTCATTCTGGTCAGAATGCTTCTTGTGTTTTTCATTTCTGTGATACACAGTTATACTTTGTTTGTTTGCTTGTTTGGTTTTTTGAATTTTGCATATTTGTGTTTAATTTTGATCCATCATTTGTGTGTGTTTGTTGCAGAAGAGTATGTTGCTATCTGTATGGTTATGATTTGATACATTGTTCCTTATAATGTAGAGTACTAGTGGAGAAAGTTGGTGGTTTGGTCTCTTACAAATATCACTGTAGTTTTCTGTCTAATGTTGATGTAATGATTGTAATCTCTCTCTATGCTGTTGTGGTTGTGCCCAATATAATGTATCTGCATTTAGTATTAAGATTAGAGGAAAAGTTGAGGGCTTTCTCGAGTTTTTCGTAGATGGACTACAATTAGGTGCACATGGGCGAGACAAGCTCCTGTTTAGTGAACCGAGAGCTCGTTTCCGGGATATTATGGTTCTGTTTTAATCTGTTAATGAGTCAAATGTTATGATTACAGGTTCATGTTTCTCAAAAAACAGAAAAAAGAGTGATTCCTTAGCTTGGATATGTGTACCGTTTTTTCTCTTCTGTTTTTGGCTTTCCAGTGGAAAAATGATTGCAGTTTATGTTGTAGTATTTGGATGCTTGCTGTTGATTCACCTTGATAAAGCATTGTTCCTGAGTGATTCCAAGAACTATGATGTGCATAATGTTAACTGCTACATGTAGTCGTTGCGGTGATATTTGATATATTCACTTACTATGAATGATGATGAAGAAGATGATGGAACGATCTTACTCCATATTGTCTCTTCTCTAGATAGTATGAACTTATTTTGTCATTATAAAGATTGTGAGATCTATTGTGATTTTTTTATGTTAATTGAGTTGTGTGGTTACCTTTTTTAGTAAATTTGTTTGGTTGGGGTATTTTGGATTAAACTTTTCGGTGAAATATTACAGTAGTTCAAGTACTATCTGAGAATAATTATGTCTAATTTCAGTAATCAGCAATGAAAGAGTCTCGGAAACTCAAGAAGATGAAACAGAGAATCTGTCTGAAGAAATCAAAAGTAGTGCTAAAACTTCCCCCAGCACAACCTACAATGTGGTTTTCGTAACTTCTGAAGCAGCCCCATATTCGAAAACCGGAGGCTTGGGAGATGTCTGTGGCTCCTTACCAATAGCATTGGCTGCACGAGGTCACCGTGTAATGGTTGTATCACCGAGATATATGGATGGAGGTTTATCAGATAAAAAATTTGCCAATGCCGTTGATACTGAAAGGCCGACCAAGATCCATTGCTTTGGTGGTGTACAGGAGGTTGGATTATTCCATGAATACAGGGCTGGAGTTGATTGGGTAAGAAGATCCATCTACATTTATCGAGTCATATGTATAGATAGCGAGTAAAATGTCCTATTCTGGAATCGAAAGTTACATCATTAGAGAAAACTACTAGCCCTTTTTTAACATGTTCAAGTGTTTTGTTTCATATTTTTTCATATTTAGGTCTTTGTAGACCACCCCTCATACCACCGACCTGGAACTCCATATGGCGATGGTTTTGGTGCGTTTGGTGATAATCAGGTAAATGGTTGATCGTACAGAAATTGACATTCTTTTTTTTTCTGTGTGAAATAGATCAGTACTCAAAGTGATTGATGAATCTTTGCAAGTTATTATGAATCATTTTTTTGATAATTTATACCCTCTTTTGTGAACAGTTTCGGTTCACTTTACTTTGTCACACGGCTTGTGAAGCTCCCTTAGTGCTGCCGCTGGGAGGGTATACATATGGAGATAAATGTCTATTTATAGCAAACGACTGGCATGCCGGCCTAGTTCCTGTGTATGTGACCTTTACATCCTCGCTTTTGTGAACGATTCCTGGTTCTTTATTAATGTCTTATAAATATTTTAGGCCGTATATGTATTTCTGCAATGATTTTTCTTGTACAATATGCGTAGCACCCATATAAACTCACAAACCATTAGATCAATGATGTAAATAGTGATTTCCATTTGTTCAATGATTTTAGGCTCTTAGCCGCAAAATATCGTCCACACGGTGTATACAAGGCTGCGCGGAGTATAATTGTGATACATAATCTAGCACATCAGGTGAGTTCTGTTTCATTTCAGTTTAGTAGGCTCTAATGCATTTTTACTTTCTAGTTCTTTTTTGCATTCTGTAGAATTTGATTTGCTGAAGAACTGTGGTAACGTGTAAATGACTTTGATTATCATAGTGAAGTAGTAATGACACACGAACTATTCCGTTGTACAGGGTGTGGAGCCAGCAGTCACGTATAAGAATTTCGGATTGCCTCCTGGGTGGTACAAGGCGCTGGAATGGGTGTTCCCAACTTGGGCGAGGACACATGCTCTCGACCCTGGTGAAGCAGTCAATGTTCTGAAATCTGCTATAGTCACTGCTGACAGAATAGTGACAGTAAGCCAGGTAATATTATGTTAAAAATCACGTTATATCGATCATATTAGGATCGGTAAGGACTCAGTAGGCTATTCGTTTATCAATTTTCTTCGCTCACCAGAGAACTTCATGGTTTTCAGCATTTGGATATGTGGCTATGTAAATTGACCATAAACAAGTCCTCAACTTTCACCGCCTAATTATCACATTTTCTTACTCTCCTTCGGTTTTCCAGGGTTACGCCTGGGAAATAACCACCCCTGACGGTGGATATGGGTTACACGACCTATTAAGCAGTCGTAAGTCAGTTTTGACAGGTATGTTGTGTCGACTTGTCTACATCAACAAAACAAATTAGTTTTGATTAGAAATAACATGCAACCGTGCAGGAATTACTAACGGAGTTGACACCGATGAATGGAATCCATCTACTGATGCACATCTTCCTTCCCTCTACTCGATTGACAACCTCTCTGGAAAGGTCGTGAAACTCCCAAAATTTTAAACATTAGTTCAGCCTTTATGTATGTCCACGACAGCTAGCTCAACTATCGAGGGACTAAATTCGCCATAGATGGCAAACTCGAGTTTTCTTCTACTTATCCTCTAAATTCTGCTGCTGTTCATTCCAGGCTGAGTGTAAGGCTGCGCTACAAGCAGAACTCGATCTTCCAGTCCGACCCAATTGTCCTCTGGTGAGATTGAGAACATAGCTCTCCTATGTTTTAGTCGGTTCTAGGTTTACTTAACCTCGCGTTTTCTCAAAGTTGACGACTCTCCACAGATTGGGTTTATCGGGAGACTTGACTACCAGAAAGGCGTTGACATTCTTCTTTCAGCCGCCCCACATGTTATGTATGATGATGTCCAACTTGTAAGACTGCTCTTCGTCCGTGTTCAACTAATAACTTCCGCCTTTTTTGAAGATTTTAGTGAGAAGTATCTACTAATCGTCGTACATGTTTAACATTTCAGGTAATGCTCGGATCCGGAGAGAAGCAATACGAAGACTGGATGAGGCAACTAGAATCTACTTTTAAGGACAAGTATCGGGGTTGGGTTGGGTTCAACGTCCCGATCTCTCATAGGATTACAGCAGGGTAATTTGATGATCGGTTTAACTAATTTCCCTATGTGAGTATTTATTTGCTGATATGAGTAGACATTTTGCAGCTGTGACATACTCGTGATGCCTTCGAGATTCGAGCCGTGTGGGCTGAACCAGCTGTATGCAATGAGATACGGCACCGTTCCCGTTGTCCACAGCACCGGGGGGCTCAGAGTGAGATCACCTACCTCGATCTACAAGCTTTTTTTTCCAGTTTATCGAATAAATTGTTTTAACATGTCATGTTTCGATTCACCAGGACACGGTCCAAAATTTCGACCCATATGCGAAGGAAGGTGCGGGTGAAGGTACCGGGTATGTGTCACTTTGATACGTTATAGACGTATCTGTAAGGATGATCGGCGGCGGCTTTGCTCGGCGATCGGTTGTTCCGCACGCGAGAGAGGTTCTCGTCGGGCAGAGAAAGAAGTTATTGAAAGCTTTGTAAGAGACGTGAATTTTTTTGGGAAATAAACTTATCACTCATTACCATAATATGTTGACAAGTTTCCCTTTTTATATTCTAGGACCCTAGGGTGGTTCGACCTCCTACCTCTCGGGAAAGAACCACTAAGAAAACCCGAGATGGGGCTTATAGATGCGCCCGACACTTACAGTATAATCAACACACTAATAATAATATAATATGCTTCAAATACACAACGTAAATAACTATCTCATTTCGGCACACAATCGACAAGGCGATTGGGTGGCCGAGTGTTTCTCTTTGGACGACTGCTACTCTTCTTCTTGTTGGTTTGACCCTGTTGCTGCAACTTGTTGGAGCTATTCTTTAGTTGATCGGAAGTCTGGTGATGGTCTTGAGATGCCACTTGAACATGAGTTTGAGGTGATCCTGTATCAACTCCCCCGCGGATGAGAGAGTCCTTGTCCTCAAGGAATAGATCAGGGAAACGACGCTGCACTATTGAAGTTGGTTCCCACGTGACAGAATCATCAGGCCAACGAAGAAGAACGTGATCGACGGCGTCGTTATCCCGCAACATGGTCCGCCTTTCTAACACTGCAGTAGGCTTGATCATTAACTTACCATTACAGAATTCCTCTGGCCAAGAAGACAACACAGCAGTTTGGTCGGACTCCACAAAAGGCCGAAGTAAACTGACGTGAAAAACGTCATGAATGCGACTACCTTGCGGCAGCTTAAGTCGGTAAGCAACTTGACCGATTCTCTCGATTACATCAAAAGGCCCATAATAGCGGCGTGATAGTTTCGCAGACAGGGGTTTGGCAACCGAGTGTTGGCGATATTGTTGAAGTTTGAGAAGCACCTTATCGCCAACATTGAACTCTAAATCACGCCGATGTTGGTTCGCGGTGGCACGCATTCTTTGTTGAGCTCTTTCCAAATTTTTTCGTAGATCAACCAATAAGAGACCCCGCTGACGGATCAAAGCAGCCACAGCTGGAGGGGTTCGTGGAGACGGGTCAGCAGCAACCAGTGAAGGTGGTTCACGGCCATATAAAGCTTGAAATGGCGAAACCCCCAAAGCCTCATGGTGGAAACAATTTAATGCCAATTCAGCCCAAGGTAGAAAATTCGACCACCTCGACGGACGGTCCGCCGTGAAAGCGCGAAGATATTGCTCCAAACCTCTGTTTCGCACCTCCGTCTGTCCATCGGTTTGAGGATGATATGCTGTAGAGAAATGCAATTTAGTACCACTCAACGCCATCAACTCTTCCCAAACCGCATTCAAGAACACCGAATCCCTATCGGAAACCAAGGTTTTGGGAAAACCATGGTGTTTGACAACTGTATTCACAAACAAATGAGCAACACGTAAAGCATCAAATCTGGTAGGGAGCGGCGCGAAATGAGCATATTTCGATAAACGATCAACGACAACCATTATGGTAGTGTACCCTCGCGAAGATGGAAGACCCGTAATAAAATCCATGGAAACGTCCTCCCACACCTGAGATGGAATAGGTAATGGTTGGAGTAACCCCGCTGGTTTTAGGGTGGAATATTTTGTGGTTTGACAAACCAAACAAGCAGCAACGAACTTCTTAACATCACGACGCATATGTGGCCAATAGAACGAGGAGACTAGGCGTCTAAACGTGCGGTCCACCCCCGGATGACCTGCAGAAGGGGTACTATGATGTTCATGTAACAACACACGCTTAGTGTTAGACTCTGCAGGAACGAAAATACGACGCTTGAAATAAACAAGCTCGCCATCGAAAGTGAAGTGAGGGGATGCGAGACCGGCCGAAATCTGAAGAATCAAGTCTTGGAGCTCGGCTGAAGCTGCTGTGTCAGATTTCAAATCTGCCAAAATGGATGGAACCGGCTGTGACGCAGCTGCTAGCAATGCAGCATCGACTGAAGAAGAATTATCCGTAGGTTCATCTCGGCGGGACAAAGCATCAGCTACTTTGTTATTGCTGCCCTTCTTGTATTCAATGACAAACTTATACCCCATTAGCTTGCGAACATAGAGATGTTGATCCGGTGTTTGCACCACTTGTTGCAATAATTCTTTCAGACTTTTCTGATCAGTGCGGATGATGAATTCTCGGCCTAATAAATATTGCCTCCATTTTTGTACAGCTTCCACTATTGCGTATAATTCTTTGTGGTAAGTAGAAGCTACGCGGCGACGAGGACCAAGCTTTTTACTGAAAAAAGCTAACGGGTGATTATCCTGCAATAGAACCGCACCCACTCCAAAATCACAAGCATCAGTTTCGACACAAAACTGACGAGAGAAGTCCGGCAGACGGAGAACAGGAGCTGAAGTCATGGCTGTTTTGAGTTCACAGAAGCTTTGCTCGGCTGCAGGTGACCAAACAAATGAGTCTTTCTTCAATAAATCAGTCAAAGGAGCTGCTATAAGTGCATAGATGGCGATAAAACGCCTATAGTATCCTGTAAGACCCAAGAAACCCCTAAGCTGCTTAATTGTCGAGGGAATGGGCCACGCGACCATGGCATCAATTTTACAAGAATCTGCCTTAAGCTGTCCATCAGTAATGATATGCCCCAAATATTCGACGGAGGTGCTACAAAAAGAACACTTGGAAAGCTTAACAAAAAACTGATTAGCTTGCAAGATAGATAATACCTCGGCAAGATGGCTAGCATGAAGATCCAAGCTTGCACTATAAATCAATATGTCATCAAAAAATACAATGACTGATTTTCTGAGCAACGGCTGAAAAATTGTGTTCATAGCCGCTTGGAATGTGGAGGGAGCGTTAGTCAACCCGAAAGGCATGACTAAGAACTCAAAGTGCCCATCGTGAGTTCGAAATGCTGTCTTGAAGACATCCTCCTCTTGCATCCTAATTTGGTGGTATCCTGAACGCAAATCAAGTTTTGTGAAATATTTCGCAGACCCCAGCTCATCAAAAAGCTCATCAGTGGTGGGAATTGGGAAATGATCAGGTACAGTAGCCGTGTTAAGAGCACGATAATCAATACAGAACCTAAAAGAGCCATCTTTCTTGCGGATGAGCAGCACCGGTGAAGAAAAAGGACTCTGACTGCGCTGTATGATGCCTTGATCAAGCATTTCACGAACTTGTCGTTCAATTTCATTCTTTTGAAAATATGGATACCGATATGGTCGCACATTCACCGGCCGGGAGTTAGGTTGGAGATGAATATGATGTTGTAAGGTTGCCAAGATGGTCGGAGGCAAATCCGTTGGAAGAGACAGCGGCTGATCAGCGTTGAGATCCCTGTCAGAAGGGTCTACTGCCACAAGCTCATATAGGTCATGGCCTGTAGTTCGAGATAACATAGCGGACAGCATACAAACAGAAACCGGGCGCGGATTAGGTGTAATTCCTCGCAAGAGAACTGGAGTGCCATCTTTGATAAATTCCATTGTTCTCTCCGGATAATCATGTGTAACCTTACCCAATGACTCCAACCATTCCATACCCAAGATTAAATCTGAACCATAAGCGGCAAGGACATGTAAATCCAAGACGAAAGAAGTCCCCTGCATCAACACTGTGGTCTTTTTAGAAACATGTGTGCATAGCAAATATTCACCGCTTCCCACATACACCCGGAACGGAGTAATAGGCGACAAGGGTAACTGTAATTTCTCAGCAACCCGGGGATGTAGAAAATCGTGAGATGCTCCTGTATCGATCAAGATACTGACTTCAAGAGATCCGATAGTGCCCACAATGGTTAAAGATTTTGCCCGTTTTCTTCCATCACGTGATTGCAAGTGAGATAAATCTGCTGTCACTATATCCTCATCTTGGTCAGTAACTTGTTCCTCATCTTCATCAATACCCATATAAACGAGAAACGTCTGATTGCACACATGACCCAGTGCCCACTTATCATTACAATACCAGCACTGACCCCTTCTTGAACGCTCAGCCTTCTCGGCGTTAGAAACACGCACTACCGGCAGCTTAGAAAAATCACGAGAGCGAGCAGAGGACGGCTGTCCCACAGCACTTGTGGTTGTAATATTCTTGTCTGAAGAAAGTAGAGGTCGAGTCGTTTGTCCTCGGGAATCCTTTTGAGCCCATGGCCGTTTGTGAAACCCAGTCGTTGTTGGCGCATTGGATTCGGCATGAGTAGCCGATAATTCCTGAGATAGCGCGAAAGCAGATGCCAAAGTAGAGGGACGGTGGAGCTTTACCTGCCTTTGAATTGGTTGTTTCAATCCTGTAATATAGATAGGCAAGAGTGTAGACTCCGGCACGCCGGAAATTCTATTCATCATCTTTTCGAAAGCCAATTGATATTCGGACACAGAGTCCGTTTGACATAATTTGGAGATAAGACCAATATAATTTTCATAACATTGCGGATCAAACCTATGTCGAACATCTTCCAAAAAATCCAGCCAAGTGACAAAATGATTATTGGCACGATAATTAAATATCCAATCGTCGACTGGTGGATCAAAAAGCATCACAGTGTAGTGTAATCTGTGGTCCTCCGGCATCATTATATGATCGAAATAATATTGTACCCGCGAAATCCAATTCGAAGCATCAGAACCATCGAAATGAGGAGGATCCATCTTCACTCTAGGAAAATAATCCGAATTCTGAAATCTAGAATTTTGAAATCCAGACTGATGGCGGTTCGGAGGGGGATCCCAACAGGACTGCATACGTGGATGATTATTATCCCACGTTCTGGAGTAGTTATTGCGGTTTTGGGGCGGTTCCCAAACATTTCGTGGGCGGAATTGATCTGCCGAAAAATCAGGAAACTGATTGGACTGACTGTGAAACTGACGTGGTGGTCTATCCGAACGAATACGGTGACCGGCAGAGTACCCCGGATCGTGTGGTGGACGGGGTAAGGGAATCTCTGGAAACCGGCGAGTAGGATATGTTGACCGAGTATTGTGAATTGTCTCTGCGTGGGAATAATGTTTGGAGCCCCGATGAAATGACAAATTACTCCGATGGTGATCGAAATCGCCGTCATCATACTCCTGAATATCATAATGCGGATCAGGCTCAGGTGTATGCGTAGAGTCGAGATTGACTACGCGACGTTCAGTAGCGTCAATACGCGATTCCAAATGTGAAACACCCACCAATAATCGATCAAGTTTCGCATTGACAGGATCAATGGGCTGATTACGTCGCACTTCAGGCGACTCGAGTGCGTCAGAGCTATCCGGTATACGATTAAGAACTAAACTCTCCTTGCGACCTACACCGGATTGTTGTTTCGACGTCCCAGGTTCTGGTGGGTTGAAAGCAGAGGGCATTCCCCACTGGGAACCAGCCTGTTCGTTGGTAGACATGAGTTCCGGATGAAAGCACCAGATGATACGTTATAGACGTATCTGTAAGGATGATCGGCGGCGGCTTTGCTCGGCGATCGGTTGTTCCGCACGCGAGAGAGGTTCTCGTCGGGCAGAGAAAGAAGTTATTGAAAGCTTTGTAAGAGACGTGAATTTTTTTGGGAAATAAACTTATCACTCATTACCATAATATGTTGACAAGTTTCCCTTTTTATATTCTAGGACCCTAGGGTGGTTCGACCTCCTACCTCTCGGGAAAGAACCACTAAGAAAACCCGAGATGGGGCTTATAGATGCGCCCGACACTTACAGTATAATCAACACACTAATAATAATATAATATGCTTCAAATACACAACGTAAATAACTATCTCATTTCGGCACACAATCGACAAGGCGATTGGGTGGCCGAGTGTTTCTCTTTGGACGACTGCTACTCTTCTTCTTGTTGGTTTGACCCTGTTGCTGCAACTTGTTGGAGCTATTCTTTAGTTGATCGGAAGTCTGGTGATGGTCTTGAGATGCCACTTGAACATGAGTTTGAGGTGATCCTGTATCACACTTCCTTCGACATTTTCCGACCAAGGTTTTCTTGTTTACTTTTTATGGGTCCCTATACAATACTCGCTCCGTCCCACTTAACATGACCCAAAATGGATTTGGGTCATTATGAATGTAACGATCCGAAACGGATTTTGGGCCATCTTGAATGAGACAGAGGGAGTATACTAGATTCGTTTTAATGTTTGAATTTTCTTCACCTCTATGTTTAAATTGTCACAGATGGGCGTTTTCTCCTCTAACGAAAGACAGCTTACTGACGGTAAGTCTATTCGTGATCATATATGATTCATCGTTCTGATATCGTACGATTTCTCATTTGTCGGTTCGTCTCCCAGGCGCTACAAAGAGCAGTTTTGACGTGCAGAGAGCACAAAACGTCGTGGGAGGGAGTAATGAAGCGCGGGATGGAGAAGAACATGTCGTGGGACAACGCTGCAGTTCAGTACGAGCAAGTCTTCGACTGGGCCTTCATTGATCCTCCTTACGCTGGCTGAGTTTGCACGAACACGAAAATGGTGGTAAAACATGCACATTTTTGCTACACTCGCTCATTCTTTCTAGTGTCTCGTCTTGATGTCGGGTTTGTGACACGTGTTCGTATTCGTGCTGGGTGTTTTCGTGCAACTAATCCGCTCGAGTAGTCGATGCCTGATGGTTTAGTTCTGGTTGTAGAGATGGAGATGGATTAGCAAAAGAATATTGATAATACGATGAGAAGTAACAAAAGAGCACTACTATACTTTCATAACTTCCGTTGATATTCATCAGTATTTTGGTGGTTTCTGCTCTTCTAGTTTGAAATTTTAGGGTTGTTGATGTTTTAATACACAAATTTTGAAAGTCGTAGAATGAGTATATGAACTTAAATATTACTCCTATTATAAAATTTGTGTATTAAAACTTGTCTTTAATAAACGAGACTATTTTTGTAGATGAAACTATTTTTTGTGTTACTTATAGCCATCAATTTTGAGGCAAAAATCAGAATAATATACACTTTTATATTATCGCGGTTTTTTGAAAATCAAACTTTATTTATATTTCTTCATCGTAAATTTGTAGATAACCTAATTTTTAGGTCGTAGAGTAAAAAAATTGATTAACAATTGCAAACTCAATAATAAGCAGGTCGTGATATCTGATATCATACTACAAATTCAAAATTTCTCACAATTTTGCAATTTTATTTGCGAAATTAGAATCGAAAAAATAAATATTGATTATTAGGAAAAAGAAATAAAGAAACAAATGTTGAATCTCTATGCAAAGGAAAAAGAATAACATTGGCCTCCAAAAGGGGGAGAGAATCGAGAGATTCTGTTTTTGGCCGGTGGAAAAGATCTCCTTTTTCCACTTTTCCGACGACTCAAGCCACCTCCCTCAACCCTAAATCCTCCCCCAATTTGAATTCACCCTCCTCAATTTCCCCCAATTTCGACCAGGACTTGGATCCGGATTCATTTTTCTGTAATTCTTTTCCTAGTCGCCACCGGCGAAACGAGAATTCCGACAAAAGGGAATTAGGGTTTTGATCTCGAATCCCCCTTTTTCCGCAGCTATGAATTCGGATCCAAGTCTGATCCACTACTGCTGCATTGCGAAATCAACCACCATATTAGCCGAATTCAACTCCAAGGACGCCGAGCTCGGCGCGATCGCGGCGAAATGCATCGAGAAAACGCCGCCGCTCCACGCCACCTTCAGCCACACCGTCCGCTCGCAGACATTCACCTTCATGATCGACGAGCCGTTCGCCTATTTCCTGATCTCCGACGAGAAATTGAAGAAATCCGAGGGTTTGACGTTTCTAGGGAGCGTGAGGGATGCTTTCGTTAAGGATTTCAACGGTGTTAGCAAGCTGGAGAGGCTGAGTTCTCATTGCTTCCAGGGCGAATTCAGCCCTGTTTTCCGGCAGCTGATTGGTCCGGCGCTGTATCACATGGATGTAATTGAGTCCCCAAAAGGGCAGAGAATGGGGGAAAATGGGAGCTTTCAATACGGGTCGGGCCCCATTCGCGGAAGGAGCCGGCTCAGTGGTGACAAAGGGACGAGCAAGATGAAGAAGAATGCAGTGCTTGAGGAATTCAAGATGGATGGGAAAAGAAATGGGGAGAGAGAGGTTGATGACAGCAGTGGCAACGCCACCCCCGTTTGTCCGAGCCCCGGGTTCAGTTCGACCTCGCATAAGAACAGAGGGCTCTATTCCGGGGAACTGAATTGCCAGCAAAAGGCTAAGAAGGTTTGGAAGAAGCAAGTTTGGGTGATTCTTTCGCTAGATTTGATCGCTTGTGCAATCTTGTTTGTTGTATGGCTGTGGGTTTGCAGGGGCCTGAAATGCATGGAGAGCTGAAATAGCTTTGGTTTGATTACATTTGGGTGATTTCTCTTATTCTTGGTGATATATAAGTATGTTGGTTGAGTTTCTTTGTTGAAATGAAAAGCATCCATTTCCTGTTATAATGCAGGACTGGTATCCCTTGTGTATTTGATGTGATTATTGTGCTTCAAACTTGTGTATACAAACTCGTTTTAATAGGATCCCCAGCCTGTTTTTGGATGTTTTTGATGATGGAGTGGATTGAACGCACGGTAAGTTGCTGGGCTCTATCGCTTTGGCAGTGGTGGTTCGAATCTTGGCCTCGTGTTTGATCTGCTGCGTTGTTTTGCTCGGTTTGGTTGTGGCTGTGAGATGAAACACCAACTGAGTTGCAGGATCTGAATTGTATTTGTACTTTTCAGAGTCTTGTATAAATCGAGTTTTTCTTCTGTTGATTGCTGTCACGCAATATGTTTTTGGATCCCGTGTTCATGTTTCTGGTTCGCGTTGATCTTGTATCTGTATCGCATCAAAACTTTGAAGTATAAACGTGACTGGTAATTTTCATAACTTGATCATTTTATGATCTTTCGAGTTAGATTATAGTATTACTGCAATCTACTTATGCTTTTTGGATCCTCTGTTTCTCACCTGTGCCCCTCTGTTCAGTAATTGCAATGATAGAGTTTGAACTTTTCAAATCATTAATCTTTACTAGAAACGAAATAAACCGAGTAGAAACTTGGGAACAGAATCGAGAAACGAAAAAAAAAACGAAAAGTCCAAGTAAATATAGATTTAAACTGGAATTGGAATGCAAAAGGGCATAGCTGTAACAGTTTATCACGACGTACAGAAAATGACTACCAAATTGAGTTTTAACCAGCTAAATGTCACCATCGGTCGAAGTTTCTCCTACTCTCTATACTCATAAGTTACAGCTACTATACAGCACAATAATACAGTAATAATAATTAAACAAAACTAAAACTTGGACAATAAATTGTACTCCAGTAATTGCACAGATGCAGGGCAATGGGCATTAAAATCAACCGCATGGAGTGAGTTTCTTATTGCCTGCTCCACGAGGGTTATCGTCCTTCCAGTCATCCCAGGCCCTAGCCTTATCTTGGGCAGCATCATCATCCTCATCATCATCATCCTCACTTGGCCTCTGTAGCAGCTTGTTATCCGTGTGCCATGACGTGTTAGCTTCTTCAATGATCTTCTTGGTATCTTCTTGCCACTTATTCATAATCTCCATCTCCTTCAACCCAGCTTCCTCTATGCTCATGGTTGGTAATCTGGCAATTAATTTAAATTTCAGAGATGTTCTTCAAGCAATCACAGCAGTTTTTTCATCATTTTGCTTGTAAATTCAGTTTTGTGATTTACTAAAATACCTGTAGTGAGGCTGGAAAACTTTAGCTGCGATTCTCTCCCTCTCACTTGTTGGGTTTTTGGCCACAAGGCTTGCAGGTCCAAATAGCATTGGCTGATGTTTGTGTTCATGAGCCTGTGAAACCGCCGCTCTACCCTCTATGACATCTTGAGCAAAAGTAGCACATGTGATTGGAGTTGCAGGTTTTGTAAATCGAGACCTTGTTGCTGCGTCACGATGCCAGGCTTCTGCTTTTTCAGCACGCTCATCAAGAATGGACTGTGCAAGCTCATTATTCCCTTCCTGCGGAAGATATAACCACAAAAGATAAGTTGTATTCAAATGTTGCATGTGCTACACGCCTACACAACTCATATGCACGAAGCTGCATGTCATATCTTAATGTTTGGTGAAGTGATTGAGCTGACTAAAGAGGAAGAATTCAATAACCTATTGCATGGAGCATGTGTATGTATATACTCCATGTCACAACACACGATTCCAGCATTCCTGAGATCTAGATAATAACTACTACAATTTCTCAAATCTAAAGTAGCTCCACTTTTCAAGTTGATACCTTTGACTGTCTTTCCCTAACAGCAAGGAGCATCTCTTCTTCTTTCTTCAACATTTCCTGTAGATCAAATGCCTGTGACACACAAATACCTGATTATTAACAAAGGTGGAAATGGGGAAATTTAAGTCTACACACAGAGCTGGTGTATATTGAAGATGCTGGAATTCCAGACTAACCTTACAGAGTGCCAAGGAGATGGTAGTTAGCCATGCCTGAGGAGAATATCATTATATCAGAAAATTACATAATTGAAACAGAAAAAAGATAAAAGCAGAGACTGGAAATACATCAATAATGCCTACAACCCTTGATATTTAGCATCCCTAACATTATTTAATTAGAATTTTGTACTTCACAAAAAATAATGCAGAAGAACTCATAAGATATAACTGACCTCCCTCTCCTCTTCTCCATCATCGTCATCATCAAAATCCTCTTCCTCGGACACAACAGGAGTAGATAATGCAGATGCCCTAGTTGAACGCCCTCGCCGTTCCTTCCGCTCCCTTATTTCAAGCAATTTTGACTCAGCAGCTTTCTGACGTTTGAAGCGTGCAATCTGAGTGCCAAATACAGTTAGATACGCCACACTATTGCTAGAGCGCCGTCAGATAATTAATCGTACAATAAGACATACAACCTTATAGAGACATTTCCAAAAGGCATTTTGTTAAAACAAGAAAATAGTAGTAAAAAATAAAATAAATATTCCAGCTATAAAATAATGAATCATAGACAGTAATGGGCAACACAAATAAATATCTAAACCTACCTTTTGGGCTCTCCTATCAGCAAATGTTTTACCAGTAGCTTGCACAAGTGATTCTAGTTCTTCTTTTGGTACAAGCTCCATTGCCTCACAAAAAGAGAAAAATTCCTGATAGCAAGGCAAAGCAAAATCCAAAACCATTACAACATGAATAACTTCACTAAGCCTATATCCAGATAAAACAAAGACTACAAAACACATCACAGAAAAGATCCTTTGTTGTGATCCCACAAAAAATGAGTACCTTAAGCTTGGCCTGTGAAACATTTAGAATTTCAATCCTATCTTCCTCAGAATTTTTCTCAGTTAGCTCACCAAGATAATATGGAACCTGTATGAAAAAAAAATCACCAATTACTATATTTTCCTCGACAAACCTAACCCAACAGAACAAAGATTCAACCATTCTATAGCGGAGTAAATTATAGAGCAAACACGAAGTAATGATTTTTATAAATTTAGCTTTCTAAATATCTACTGAAAACTGCTTTACAACAATTGCAATCAGTCTTTCAAGATGAAACAAATTAAACAAGAGATTACTATTACAGAAATAGACTATATCTACCGCATACAATCCATGCTTTCAGGTAGTTACCAACCATAATATGATTCTGACATTTTGGGCATCAATTAACAATACAATTATGCAAATCACTAATCAAATACCACTTACGAGAATATATTTGAGGTTTGCGGTACTGATATCATCTTTCGTCTCATTAAGCGAAAACAACCCTAATTTCCCAATCATTTCCTCGCATTTCCTCAACAATTCGCAACCTTTCTTCACCGTGTCCTAATCATCAAATTTAACACAATAAGCTCATCTAGCTCGAGATCCAAAGAGGTGAATTAATTATAGAGAAACACTAATTCCACGGAAACCTGATCGACGGACGAATCGGAGGCGGCTTGGTGAATTTTCCGAGCCTGCTCGAAAATACGGGGAAGAGACAATTCGTCCATGTTTAATTCCCCCATACCTGCACAATTTGAAAACCCTAGAAATTGAAATTGAAATTGAAATTGAAATTGAGCTAAATCAGAAAATCTAGAAGGCGCCTACGGAAATGGTTGTTCAGAGCAACTGAAATAGAAATCCTTCACCACCGGCGTATGTTAGTATCTAGCGACGAGGTAATTCTAGAAACTATAAGTTGAGTATGATTTTAATTCTTCTTGTAATTGCCCACTAAGCCAGCCAGGCCCAATAGTATTTCTATTTTTCCAAATGTTAAGTAAAAATATAATTATAATAATTATATTTTTACTTAACATGTGAATGTAACGCACAAAACACACACAAAAGCAGACCTGAATTTTCCCTCGTGTAGCCGTGTGCGTGCTCCCTCGTCCGCCTCGTCTTTGCAACGCAGCTCACGGACGTCTCGTATCGATGGAACGGGCTGGTAACACCGTGTTGCTGATGCCCTGCTTAGCCCATTCATTCTGATCAAAAGACCCATTTATTAGTAAATGTATCTCCCTTGGCCCATTTGAGGCCCATTTTAAACTTTCTCCTTCATTTTTATTTTTGAGGGGATCTATTTTAAATGGCTTTGAATGGTATATTTGAATGGCTTTGATGCATGTGATGTGAACATAAACAAATTATAGGATAAGGAAGCCTTTGAGCATCTTTAATTAAGGACTCTCTTAAGCTAAATTTATTACCGTGTTCGGATAAACTATATTACCAAAAATGGTCCAATTCTTGTTCGTCTTACATTTTTCAAAATTTGAGTTATAAATCATAAAACATGAAATTTTCATATTCATCTCATCATTTCCATTTTTTTTGGTGAATTACATGCTGACATGACAATCTATTTAAATTCTTTTTCTTTGATGAGTTATCAAATAAAGTAATTTTTAAAAGAGTCAAGGCCAGAACTGGTCATGTACATAAGTCCATTTTATGATTTTGGTCATATACTATATCTTTTGAATTTTTGCATTCTGAATATTTCAACTCGGATCACAATTGGTCATACACTAACAATTCCGTTAATTTTTAAACATTTTTAACCCGGTTTTGACCGATTTTTAAACGGTTTTAACCCGAATGTGACTGTTAAAACCATCAAAATCGGTCAAAATCAGGTTAAAATCGTTTAAAAATTGACGGAATTGTTAGTGTAGGACCAATTGTGATCCGAGTTGAAATGTTCATGATGCAAAAATTCAAAAGATAGAGTATAAGACCAAATTCGTAAAATGAACATATGTTCAGGACCAGTTTTGACCATTAATCTTTTTAAAATGGCATATGAACACATTGAGCTAGACTTTATTTTATGCATGGGTTTTGCTGTAAAAGCAATGTAACGGTGGGATCCCAACTTTGTCAGCAAACCCAGATTCCAAGGGCAGATCTTGGCATTAAATTAATGATTATTTTCCCTTAAGTTTACTGTTTCCAAATTATTAAATATTCAATGGGCCAATAATATTCTAGATTTGTATAATCAAAAGGGGACACTTCAAAAGGCTGTAATCTAAAGTTTCACAATCACATAACACCCTTTATTTCTTTAAAAGAATAATGCTTTGAAATCTTGGTTCGAAAATAAATTTTAGTATGTCGTATTTGGTCCAAATGATATCGACTTGAGAGTTGCATCCACAAATAACAACTCTGAACATTAATATAATGTATATAAAAAATCAATTAATATGTATATTCATAGTATATCTCACTAAATACAACATGAAACTGTTTCATGGGGTGACCTACTATTGGGCTTGGTCTTCTCTCTCTCATCATCATAATTATATTGGATATGATCAACATATCTTGATTTTGGTCTTCATCAAAATTAAATGCACCTAACAAATCTCAACATCGATGGGGCAGAGCTCAACCCCTCTCAATGTCTAGGGCACATGGTCAGTTATGTGATTGTGGTACCAAAAATTGACCTCCAATTTTTTTTTTAACATTTTTTTACTAGAAATGTACTATAATGAATTGTGAAACTCATTTTACTAGTTGTTAGAGATGGATGAAAATGAGGACGAATGCTTGAATGACTATTTCAGCACTATGGTGACGTCGGTTATTTTGATGTAACGCCAAGATTCATACCCCAAATCGAAATTTTGGATCTGCAAATGTGATTGTAGACTACTAATTAAATGAATACATACCCCTCAACCAATAGGTCGAAGATTAAGTCACTTTATTTTGCGTATGTGTGAATTATAATGAAAAATGGAGTAAATCATTGTCTAAGTATTAAACATAGTGTATTAATACAAACAGTGAGTAATAGAAAAACAAGGGCAAATATAAAAATTGACATGAAGTTTTGTCAAATTCTAATTTGTCCCGTAATTTTAAAAATCAGTCAGAAAAATCATGAAGTTTGAATTTGTTCTCAATTATCTCAGGACAAAAATTAAAGTCAACCATGTATAGTATATTGTTCACATTTTGCCACCAAATAATGTTCCTTTTTTATGATAAGTCTGTTAGAGTTTGTATACTAGAAATCACCTTTCGAGTGATTAATACTGTAAAACTCTATATGTTATTTTCCAAAGGAATGAAACAGATTATTTTTGTCATGATGTTGTTAAGTTTTACATTTAATGGATGTTTATTGCATATTTAAATGTATAAGCAATGTAATAAAGTCTAAGTCTTTGTTTTAGTAGGCCGGTTGTGGGCGTCGTCCACTTTAAGGTAACACGGTCAGTTCTGAACAAAGAAAAATAAGAATTTCACAACCTAGCAATGTCAGTCCGCATATTTCTAAGCCTTACTGAAATAAGATGACATTGGTGTGGTATAACACTGAATTGGATATAACAGCAAGACGAGTCTTTATGCTATCTACTGAAAGACGAGGTCTTGATAATTAATTTCTTAATCAATGTACGTTAGCATTGAGCATACGGTATTGATTATGCTCAACTTCAACTTACCAAAAGGTGCGGGTTTTTTGCAACCCAAGAATCCTGATATATTGGGTAGTGGTTATTAATATCTAGCGGTGCTAGAACTGCTATTATATCGAATCGTGCACGAGGTGAGTCTCGTTTGATAACGTACACAAGAGGAGTTCGAAACAAGGTTTTATTATTTGGAACCTAGCTAGTTGAAGTTTGATTACTCTATGAATAATAAATAAGCATTTCTTGCTAAGTCCACTCTTGGAGATAATAATATGTTAATTAATTAAGTCCATAGCAGACATTGATTAATTAATGGACGTTTCTATTTTAAGCGCGAGAAATTGATGACAAACAAATGGAAACCTGTAATACTTGTAATTTCAGAATTGGATGGGCAGTGCAATATTACTTCTGTAGTGGCGGCTTGTAATATTCCAATATAAGCTTATATTAAATTGTGAGTTCAATTTAATTAGTAAAAAGCTAATTGGGGGAGGTCATATCCAAATTCTTCCATAGGTCCATGACTGGGCCCAATATGTGACTAAATATAAATAGGAGAATAAAGGAGAAAGAAAATACACTTGTATTTTCTTCCAAAATTTTCGTCCCCCTCCCTATTCACACAGGGGACGATGTCCCTCTCCTCCGAGAGATAGAATTTATGCCTTCTTTATTTAAGTTCTAATTCTCTTGTGAGATCATCCTACACTGATATCAGATTACAGTCCGGGCTCCGTTGTTTAGTACTCAAGATCTTCACGTGGAGAAGACGCGAGCCATCTTCGATTCTTCAGTGAATCAACAAGGTAAATTGGCTAACTCCGTAGCAAGATTGTTTTAGGGAATATTTGTGCTAAAGCATGTTTAAATTCAAGTTATGAGCATGATACATGTGAAAATTACGCGAATAGAATTTGTCTAAATAATCTGCTAAATAGATCAGAATTTTATGTTGTCTAAATAATCTGCTAAATATATCAAAATTTTATGTGATCCGTTAGAGCGCACGCTTCCGCTGCCTACCCCTTCAAAGTCTACATTGTCTAATTCATAAGTCTAGCTTGTATGTATGATTTTTCGATTTTTAAATCAAATACAATTTCACCAAAAAATCATAGGGAGAACAAATTCAAACTTCATAGTATTACCGGCTGATTTTCAAAATTGTGATACAAGCCAAAAAACTTCTTCTTCTTTTTTTCCAATTTACCCAAAAAAAACAAACATATAAGGTGACTTGAATAATACAAACTCCAGTAATTAATAGAGGAAAGTTAAGGTTATTTTAGCAAAGTGTAGTGGTCCATGATCTTGAAACTGATGTTGGTGGTCAATCTCAATCAAATTTACATCTATAGAAAATAGTGTACTATTAGAGCTAGGGGTGGGTCGATACGATATATCGTATCGAAAACGTCGTATCGTATATCGTATCGAAAATATCGATATGAAAGAATTTCATATCGTTATCGTATCGAAAGTTTCGATATATCGAATTTCGATATATCGAACTTTTGATATGGAGGATATCTATATCGTTATCGTATCGATATTTCGATATATCGTACCGAAATTCGATATATCGATATATATCGTATATTCGATATAAACGATATATCGTACCGAAATTCGATATATCGTACCGAAATTCGATATATCGAAAATATTGATATATATCGTATATTCGATACATATCGTATATTCGATATAAAACGATATATCGAAAATATCGATATATATCGTATATTCGATATAAAACGATATATTGCGATATAAGGAAATTCATATCGTTATCGTATCGAAAACTTACGATACGGTATCGTTTCGTATCGAAAATTACGATATATCGAAAATCCGATAATTTTTCGATATTTTTCAATACGATACGAGCGATATATCATTTTTTCGATATTTTTCCCCAGCCCTAATTAGAGCATCCACTACAGCAGTCTTCCCCAATAGCCCCGCCCATTTTTTTTTTCCACGGTCCCACCTTTTATCCATAGCCCCAATTTTTTCCTCCACTGCCCACTGTAGACGGACGCTTCCAATAGTCCCGAAATTTTAATAACCAATTTCAATTTTAATTTTAATTCAATTATAATAAGTAATTAAATTTATCGGACTATACGTAATTATAAAAAAACGGGTATAAGTGAAGAAATTAAAATTAAACACTACATTTTCATTGTATTAAAGTGGGGGTAAAAGTACAACGAAATATTAATCTATTAAACATCATAATAGTGTTCACCCTGTACCGGCACCTCTCCTACGTGCCCAAACTTCTTCAACCAAATCGGTCTGGAATGTGGAATGTTTGGTGTAAAAATATTCTTCAACCAAATCGGCATGGAATGTGGAATGTTTGGTGTGAAAATAATGAGAAGGGAAGGAGTGATATTTATAGATATAATTTTCGAAAAAATTTTAAAAATAAAAATAAAAAACTCAAACGGGGCGGACGTCCATAGCCCGTCGCCCCACTATAGATCGCCCCCCATCACCCCGGATCGCCCCGCCGCCACCACCATCGCCTCGTCCTCGCCCTGTAGGAGGCGAAGCCTCTACCGCCCCACCCTCGCCCCATTTTTCTCGCCTCTTAGGAAGTAAACTAATCTAGTTGGAACGTTCAATTTTGATCCAAGCTCGAAGTAGAGAATAATCATAGCAATGATGAGAAAATATTCTTTGGGATCACAGATTTCATTTTCATATATATATATATATATATATATATATATATATATATATATATATATATGTATTTCCATATTGTGGGGCTGTGGAGAGAGAGAGATTGACAGCCAGGACAACCTGGAAAGATCACAATACACATAAACTGTTTGATAAAATGCCAGATAGATTTAGGATTGCTTTGTACCCCTGTTTTTTCGAGTGTCCGTGTTGACAAAGCTGCCAAGAATCTGGCCCATCTTGCTTCACACATTCAGAAGCATAAACTGAACCAAGATTAAGGAAAATGTGAAGCGAAAAAGGTGTTTCTAAAAAGTGGGTTTTCATGGGCCAGCTCTGGAAATTAGAAAAGAGAGATATTATAATAGGCGTAGGTGAATAATCAGTGTGTTTTTTTCCCACTTATATTTCAGTTGTTAGACACTTTTTAACAGAACTTCAGAGCTCGTACGTGGAGAAAGCCATGATTTTTGAGGGTTCGTCAAGGATTATATTCTTCACTTTTCTGTTTCTGCTGCTTGGTTTAGTTGAAAAGGGGAATTGAGGGTTCTTGCTTTAGCTGAGAGATGGCAGAGAAGAGTGTTTGATGAGCAATTGGCCTCAATTCTTGTAAGTAATTTCTAGCTGATGATGATTTACTCTTAGCTTTTCAAATTTTGTGTTTTAGTTTCATTTTCTGCTTTCTGTTTATTGTTTCTAGTGATGATTTTCTGTGGGAGTGTGATTGAGATTTAGGTATTGCGGCCTGTGATTTTTGAATTTTAGCTGATTTTGGTAATTCTTGTATGCTGATTGCAATACTTAATTGTCCAGATTTGGGCTGGTCTTATAATTGTTGGGTGATGGTCTGATGATGGATGAGAAGGGAATGTCAGGTTCCATCACCGTCCTATCCAAGGACAGGATCGATACGTTGTATCCGATGTTGTTTGGTGTTTCTTGTGCATTTTTTGCTCTGAGGCTGCTGCCACAGCCTGAACTGTGTGATGATAAGTGGTCACTAGTTAGAACTAGAATGCTTGAAGGGAGTAGTCATCTCTTAGGATTACTCGTGTGGAGGGTTCAAAGGGATGGGGCGGAGAGGATAAAATCCGACCTTCTTCAGAAGCTCGTGGATGCAGAGAAACAGGTTGAAGAATTGAAGAAGAGAAGAAGCGAGGATGCAAGAGCCAACGAGAAAGTTGTGAGAATAGTTGCCACTCGGGAGCAGAGCTGGTCCGATGAGAGAAAGAAGCTCAGGCAGCAAATCGGCGGCCTTATGAATGATTTGAGAGTTGTGAAGATGAAGAGTGAAAGATCAATTGCTGAATTGAATCAAAAATTGAAGGAAAATGAAGCTATTATGCATTTGAAGGACAAATCCGTCGAGGAAGTGGAGCTCAAGAGAGTAGAAATCGAAGGAAAAGTGAAGAAGGCTGAGAATCTTGTGGAAGAGATGAGAGAGAACGCACAGCGTGAAGCTCAACGCCATGCCACTGAAATCTTGAAGCATAAGACAGCATTCATTGAGCTCGTATCCAGTCGGAGACAGCTTGAAGCAGAGATGAGTCGGGCTGTTAGGCAGGTCAATGTAGCAAAGCAAGAGCTTGATTCAGTTTTGGATCAGAAAGAGCAGACTGTCTTGATGGCACAGAAACTGTCGATGGAAATTGTTAAAATGCGTCAAGAATTGGATCAGAAAGACCAGATTTTGTCGACTATGCTGAGAAAATCGAAACTGGATACAGCTGAGCTTTTAAAGGAAGTAAAATCATCTAAGACGAAGAGACAGCAATCTGAGCTAGAAACAGCACGATGGAAGACAGTTTCTGACTCTAAACACGATAGGCAATCACTAAGGAACATGTTGTCCAAGCATGTAAGTGTGAAGTCAGATATATTCTCAGCCGGAAAAGGCGGGCAATTTAAGGCTACAGTGTCGCTGGATGCTGGAAACCGCAGAATAGCAGAGGGTGATCATCGCAAGTTTGAGCAACCAGAAGCTAATCTAATAAACGGCCCGTATTTGACTGCACGAACTGATGAACCACGTAAGACCTCTAAGCATTAAACTTGCTTTCCCAAGACACTTATACATCAATTTTGTTAATAACTCCTCTTTGTGCCTATTAAATTTGTAACTAGTTCTTTTGTTTTTTTGTTATTCATTTTGAAACTTTAGAGTCCATAGCTGATTTCGACCGCTTGGAGAACTGGGCGAACTCGGAGACAGTGATTGCACTTCAGCAAAGGCATAACCTTGAAATAGATGCTTTTGTGGATGAATTAAGGCTCAAGGACGAAAAGTTGGAAGCTTTGCGTTGGCGTTTGTTGAGCATGGAAATAGAGTTAAAGAGGTTGCAGTCACACATCGAAGGGACGGATCATGAGATTACACAGCTGAGGAAGGAGAATACGAGGCTCGAAGCTTTACTACTGGACCGCGAGACAGAATTACATTCATTAAAAAAGCAGCTATTGATGCAGTTCAATCCTCCAAATCTCCAGAAGTTGAACTTCGAATCCTCTCCACAAAACGCAGCTGTGGACCATAACACGGTATGGTCGAGCGTCAAGGTCATCAAAAGGAAACCAGGGAAGCGAAGGCAAGAGATGAAGGCTGCTACAGAAGAAATTCCTCCAGCGGCCGAGGATGAAAAGGTGCATGAAATTCCGGCTGATGAGCAGCTCAAGGATATAGTTCTGACGCTTAAATACCCACATAAGGAGTTCCAAGATGGGAAAGCTGCATACTTAGAACCTAATCATGTCAGACAGGGGAGTCTTGGTTCAGATGACACAGCGAATGTCGAAACAACGACATCAGCAGGCGAAGGAACAAGTAAAAAGAGTAACTCTACGTTGAAATTGGATATCCATGCTCTTGGAGTCTCGTACAAGATCAAGAGGCTTAAGCAGCAATTTCTAATGCTTGAGAGGTTGATGGGGAAGCAAGAAGACAGCAAAAACAACAACGCGGATGTTGCAGTGAAGGCATTATATGCCTTCACATCACTCCTAAATAAGCAGGCTGATCGATACCAGTCACTTCAGGGGAAAATCGATGAACTCTGTCAAAGAATGGTATGAATCAACCTTATTATAACACATCAACCTCATTTTACGCATGAATAACCCAAATCTAGATTTTTCTGAAATGTGCAGGATGAGAAAAACCTGAATCTGAGCTGCCGGGGCTCTGCTGTTGCAAGAACAGACGATGAAACCAAAAGGCTCGAGCACTTTCTTGAAGAAACCTTTCAGTTACAGAGATATACAGTTGCCACAGGACAAAAACTGATGGAGGTTCAAACCAAGATTGCCTCTGGATTTGTTGATTTTGCAGAAAGGATCGATCAACCTGAGAGCTTCGACATGAAGAGATTTGCAGATAGTATCAGAACACTCTTCAGAGAAGTTCAGAGGGGCCTTGAAGTTCGAATTTCTCGAATTATCGGGGATCTTGAGGGAACTCTAGCATGTGATGGTATCATACATCTCAAAGAATAGCATGGAAACTGTTAATAATGAGAAGATGAGGCCAATAGTATAGTTTCTTATGTCTCACTGTAGAATTTCTAATGCAAACACACCATAGTCTACCCATTTTCAGTCTTTTCTAATTTTTCATTCTCATATTATTGATTGCGTTTTATTGGGCAAATGAAAGTGAGTCCAAAAAAGGTTCAAATGTGCATGAAGTTGTCCTATGGGAGAAGTTATTACCCTCAAATTGCTCCAGTGATCTACATAGAGGTAATAAGTTGTGATGACTTATTCAATGTGATACATAAATATAGATTGTAAATCGAGTCTTCATAAGCAAAATCAATGAATTTTTCTTGAGTTTTTGCTGCTGAAATGGATTTCTTATTTTTGTTCCACTTTCGGATGATTATTGGATCAATAATTTCCTTGACACACTTGCAAAATTTCTTGATGTGCATTATGCTTTGTGCAAAGTTATGCATTTATCAAAACCAATTATGACAAAATTTCTTGATGTGTATTATGCTTTGTGCAAAGTTATGCATGTATCAAAACTAATTATGAAAGATGAGTGCTTTGATACATTGAACATTGAACGAAAAAATAATATAAAAATACAAAAATGTTCCTAGAAATAAAAACTTCAATAATATTGAACGAATTTAATGACTGAACATTGTGAAACATTTCGAGGGGAAAAAAGCTTGGAGTATAAATAGTTATGCTAGGAAATTTATAAAGGTATATAGTTGAAGAAAACCATGTGAGACAAACGAGCTTCAGTGTTTTCAGAGGAGTGGATAAATAATTTATTTTCAGCCCTGAATAACAAACATCTCACTATTGTACCAGAAATGGTATCACAAACTATGGTCGAATTTTCTCACGAAATAATTATTTTTTGAAAAATTTAGCATATTTGTATGATTGAAGAATAAATAACGACTATAAAAATTATTTCACCTTAGGACAAATAGCCCATGTAGAATAGGGCAGCTCTGCATCACTATTTTGCAGGCTGCAATTCTTGTGGCCCAAAACTGGACTTTTCTTTTGTTTTCATCTTGGTTTTGTTTCATATTTGAGATAGAGGCAAAATGAACAATACGTCACAAACATAAATTGTGCCCACTGATAGTATATAAAGGTGGTGCTCGATTTCCTAGATAAAACATCACCAAGATGTATAATCTAGAATTGAGTTGTGAGATTATTTTAGCTGGAGGGATTAGCTATGACTAATTATTTCATGATTATCCATCTAGGATTGAGTTATGAGATTGAATCTCATTAACCGAGATACAATCTTGCAAACCGAACACCTTCAAATGATATTTGTCCTTATTAATTTAACTTTAGCTAATACTACTACATTTATGCGGCATCTAAGTTGCTTTGTAAATACGTATTAGGTCATAATGCACGCGCTTACATACTCGCACAACATGTACAATTAAATCTGAATTGTTGATGTCACGCCCGCATTTCCTAAGGATAGGAAGTACGGTGGACCGCGACTAGGGGAGGAATAAAGAAGCGGGGAAGAAAGGGGAGAACAAGAATACTTGACCCGAAAACGTTTAATTAAAGGGAGTTCACTTCAAAACATTGTACTGTGACGACACTACTAAAGTTAAAGTAAACAGAGTTAAATAAAAAACAATGTATCGGATTACAAAGCAGCGGAAAAGACCAAAAGACAGATGATGCCGGGTATGACGACACGACACCATCCAAAAGACCAAGTAAAACACTCATTTGGCTTTCACTGCTCAACATCCGTCATCCCCATCGCCGCTCAACCTGCACATTAAGAAAACAACATGCAGGGCTGAGTACTTATTGCACTCAGTGGACACATGCCAAAATCATAGTTTGTCATGCCACATCAGTGTAACCTTGGGGTTTTAAGTGTAAGAAAAATAACCCAAGTACACAAAATATATTTCATAAATTCGACTGCGCAGTCATTTTCAGATATTGCCACCCTTATTCCCACAATCATACACTATCTGTTCCAACGGTGACAAGGGGCGTGGCCACACCCCAGGTCAACTAGACCGGCCAACTTGCTCTCAGATGGCTCCCGGTCTCGTGTACACTAGCCTGAGGGTTCGCAGCCCAACAGACCCGAATTCGATTAAACATATGTGGTAAACCACTTCAGATAGGTTTCAAATCAAAACAATTGGCAAGACAAACAGTTCACCTCCATAAACATTTCCGGAACAAAGTCCGTATTTAAAGATAACCCACATAAAAGTAGGGTAGAAAAGCCCACCTCGATTGCTTAGCTTTTAAAATAGTTCCCTTCAACCACACTTTCCTCGTAAAAGATCACCCTTTTGAAAGATAAATAAATATCATAATTAGAGTCAGGGTAAACGAGGTTTAAACGTCAATGCATGATTCCTACGTGGACGACTTCAACATCTAGCACGTTACACGTACACACACTTAACAACATGTTATCAAACAAACACACAAAGCCACACGTTCGAAACGCACCCCGCACGCACCCGACACGCGTACCACGTACCCAAGACGCGCACACGACACAAACACAACACTCAAACTCCCGGAACACCCACACTGCACATACGGCTCACCTGGCTCGGAACAGGTTCGGGAAAAAGGCTCGGCGTCTCGGTCTGGCTCGGTACCTCGGCCGGCTGTCTCGGCCGCCTGTGTCTCGGCACCTCGGCCGACCATCTCGGCCGCCTGCTCGGCACCTCGGCCGACCGTCTCGGCCGTCCGGCTCGGCACCTCGGCCGACCATCTCGGCCGTCCGGCTCGGCACCTCGGCCGACCATCTCGGCCGCCTGCTCGGCACCTCGGCCGACCATCTCGGCCGTCCGGCTCGGCACCTCGGCCGACCGTCTCGGCCGCCACCCCTTTTCCTCTGACCCCCGATTCTCAAACCCTATACGACAAACACACCACGCATTCTACATCCCAAAACACACCCAAACACCTGGGATCATCCCTTCCAGACTCTCCACAAAACTGCCCTAGGCTGAACCCTAAAACTCTCGGCCAACACACACGAAACCCTCGAACCAAACACTGATTTTCCCGAGCCATCTCTTGGCCAAACACACCCACATACTTCACAAAACACAACACTCAGAAACACACCCAAAGCACATGAAAACATCTCCCAAAAACATACAACTCGCGAATCTGCGCAGTCTACTTGCAAAAATCATAATAAAATCATACGACATCCAATGAAGCTGAAATTTACACACCACACCGAAGACACATCCAAGTTTATACAGTTAAAATTTTCGTACCAAAAGAAGATCGTTTGCTCAGTCAAAAAGGGGTCGGAACCCACTGTCAGATACCATCAAAAACATGCTTCACACAAACACATAATCCCACAACTTATTCAGCATCTAACCCCTCCAAAACGTCCTACATGCATGAATTCGAATTAAACGAGAGTTGAGGCCTTGTGTTACCTTTCCCGGATAGTTCAACGTAGTGAAAAAGCTTTACTTCCTCTTACGACTCCGATTCACGACGAAGGGGGGTATCACCTTGAGGAATCCAAGACGATGATGAGAGGGAGTGAAAGGGGAAAGGTAAACCGAGAGGGAGGAGGGCGAGAGAACTTACCGGTGAGAGAGCAACTTCGCGAAAGAGAGAGATGAGAGATTGAGAGAGACCGAAGAGAGAAAAAGATTGGAAAAAGGGGAATGAATCGGTTAAGAGGGAGTGGGGGAGGTTGAGAAATTAGTGGGGAGAGAGGGAGGGTTTTCGAAAAAGAGAGAGGGAGAGGGAGAGAAAAAACCGAGAGAGAGGGGGGGGGTTTAATTTATTAATTAAGATATTAATTTGCTTTTCAAATAACCATAAAACTAAATATTCACACCCATAAATAATATAAAACAAATAAAACATACCACACCATATCTTAAACAAGATATACACAAAAATTTCATTTCTTAACAAAAACAACATTTTCGGATATTACAATCCTCCCACCTTAAAAGAAATTTCGTCCCGAAATTTCCTAGATCACTCAAACAGCTCTGGAAACTTCTCTCTCATCCTATCTTCTGATTCCCATGTTGCTTCTTCGATTCCATGATTCCTCCACCGTACTTTCACCGAAGCAATTGACTTATTCCTCAATTCTTGCACTCTTCGATCCAAAATGGCCTCGGGCTTCTCCTCATAGCTTAGATCGGGGTTTAGGATCATCATCTCTTCTTGGTGAACTATGTGTGTGGGGTCAAACACGTACTTCCTCAATTGTGACACATGGAAGACGTTGTGCACATTCCCAAAGCTTGGTGGTAAGGCCAATCTGTATGCCACCACGCCGACTCTATCCAAAATCTCGTACGGTCCGATAAATCGAGGTCTCAGCTTTCCTTTCACACCAAAACGAGTTATTCCCTTAGAAGGGGAAACTTTCAGAAAGACCTTTTCTCCGACCTCGAATTGTAAATCGGTCCTTCGAACATCCGCATAAGATTTCTGTCGATCCTGTGCCTCCTTGATCCTCCCACGGATTTGTCGGACAATCTCTATCATCTCTTCTACAGAGTCTGGTCCGAGAATTCTTCTCTCACCCACTTCATCCCAATAAAGTGGCGACCTACACTTCTTTCCATACAATGCCTCATATGGAGCCATCTTGATCGTCGCCTGGTAACTATTATTGTACGCAAACTCAACCAATGGCAACACTTCTTCCCAACCCCAGCCTCGATCAAGCACCACGGCTCGTAGCATATCCTCTAAGGCTTGTATTGTTCTCTCCGACTGCCCGTCGGTTTGTGGGTGGAAAGCTGTACTGAAACTCAACTTAGTCCCCAACTCGCGCTGCAGGCTTGTCCAAAATCTAGAAGTGAATTTAGCATCACGATCAGATGTGATTGTCGCTGGAACTCCATGCAAGCGTATAATTTCCCGTACATATACCTTAGCCAACTGATCGGATCCATAAGTGGCACGAACCAGCACAAAATGGGCAGATTTGGTGAGGCGATCTATAATCACCCAAATCACCGTGTTCCCTCGCTGGGATTTTGGCAGTCCTACCACAAAGTCCATTGCAATATGTTCCCACTTCCATTCCGGAATCTCGAGGGGTTGCAATTTCCCATAGGGCCGTTGGTGTAGCGCCTTTACTTGTTGACATGCCAGGCATCTCTCCACAAATGCCGCAACATGCTTTTTCATACCGTTCCACCAAAACTGTCTTTTCAAGTCTTGATACATTTTGGTGCTCCCTGGATGAGCAGCGTATGGGGTTTCATGTGCTTCTCTCATGATTTCCATCCTCAGGCCTTCATCCTTAGGCACACACAACCTTCCCTTGTAGGTGAGACCGTTATCCGCTGCCTCACGGAAACTTCCGGGTTCACCCGTCCTCACTTCTGAGCGAATCTTTTCTAGTAACGTATCTCGCCGTTGAGCTTCTACAATTCTGGCTCTTAAGTCGGGTTCCATTACCAACGTGGCTACTATTCCTTCCACAGTCTCGGGTATTCTCACTACTTCCAACCGCATCTTACTGAACTCTTGGATTAAACTCTCCTCGATAGTAAGAAAGGTGGCCAGCTGAGATTGAGACTTCCTACTAAGAGCATCGGCCACTACGTTTGCTTTTCCCGGATGGTAATTTATACCACAATCGTAGTCCTTCACCAACTCGAGCCACCTACGTTGGCGCATGTTCAACTCCTTTTGCTCGAAGAAGTACTTTAGGCTCTTATGGTCCGTGTATATCTCACAACGGACTCCATAGAGATGGTGTCTCCAGATCTTCAAAGCATGTACCACGGCTGCCAGTTCCAAGTCATGCGTCGGATAATTCAGCTCATGGGGCTTCAATTGTCTCGATGCATATGCAATCACTTTCCCCTTCTGCATAAGCACACATCCAAGTCCCACCTTCGACGCATCCGTATACACCGCATAGTCAGTCTCTGGCTCTGGCACGGCTAGGATTGGTGCGGTGGTCAATTTCTCCTTCAACAACTGAAAGCTCGCCTCACATTCTGGTGTCCATATCATCTTGACTCCCTTTTTCAGTTGTTGCGTCATTGGCCTTGCTATCTTCGAGAATCCCTCGATGAATCTTCGATAATAGCCCGCCAGTCCTAAAAAGCTTCGGATTTCGTTTTGTGTAGAAGGTGACTTCCACTCCTGCACCGCTTCCACCTTGGCCGGGTCCACACGAATTCCATCTGAGGTTACTACATGTCCCAGAAAATTCACTTCCTTGAGCCAAAACTCGCATTTACTGAACTTGGCATATAGTTTCTCGTCCCTTAGAGTTGCTAGGACGGTTCTCAAGTGCTCTTTGTGCTCCTCCTCGTTCTTTGAGTAAACAAGCACATCATCGATGAAAACTAGGACAAACCGATCCAGAAATGGGTGGAACACGCGGTTCATAAGGTCCATGAACACTGCCGGGGCGTTCGTCAGTCCAAAAGGCATCACGACGAACTCATAATGACCATATCTTGTTCGAAAAGCTGTCTTGGGTACATCTTCTCGCCGAACCCTCAGCTGATGGTACCCAGACCTCAAGTCCATCTTAGAGAAGACTCCTGCCCCTCGAAGTTGGTCAAACAAGTCGTCTATCCTTGGTAGTGGATACTTGTTCTTCAGCGTCAGTTTGTTTAGCTCTCGATAGTCGATGCACATCCTCATCGATCCATCCTTCTTCTTCACAAACAACACTGGTGCTCCCCATGGCGACACGCTAGGTCTAATAAATCCCAATTCCAGCAGCTCTTGCAGTTGCACCTTAAGCTCCTCCAACTCTTTTGGTGCCATTCTATAAGGTGCTTTGGATATTGGTGCCGATCCGGGCTCCAGATCGATCGTGAATTCTACCTGCCTGTCGGGTGGGGGTCCCGGCAATGCATCGGGGAAGACATCTGGATATTCACTCACTATCGCCACATCTTCTATCTTCCTGTCTTTCTTCTCCTCCCCATTCAAATAAACAAGGTACGCTGGACATCCCTTTCTCATCATTGTAGTGGCTTGCAGCGCAGAGATAATGGACTTGCGTCGGCTCATTGGGATTCCGTGAAACTTCATCGGCTCTTTTCCGGGGGTTTCAAACGAGATTTCCCTATCTCTACAATGAAGGGTAACGTGGTTCTCTGCTAACCAATCCATACCCAAGATTATGTCTACGCTACCCATCGTCATTACTTGCAAATTATGAGCCACTAAACTGAGTTCGCCTATACCAAAGTTCACACATGCACAAGATCGGGATATATCTATAGTCCCACCTACCGGTGAGGTCACACTCATAGTGGGTTCGGTCTTAACAGTAGATAATCCCAAAGTATCCACACAAGAAGTTGATATAAAGGAATGCGATGCACCCGTATCAAACAAGACAACTATAGGCATATTGAGAAGTGTGCCCATACCTGCCAAGTTCCCTTGCCCAAAGGTTTCTTTCCCGTTTGCCGGCTGCTTCCCCTTCAAGGCGTAGGCCCTTGCTTGCGATGGTAATCCTTGGCGGCGTTGTTGCGGTGGAGGTGCAGGTAGTGCCTGGGATTGTGGACGGAAACCTAGCTGGTTCTGTCTCGTTCCCGTTCCCATGTTCTTATTTGGGCAGCTTCGGAAGTAATGGCCACTTCCACCACAGTTGAAGCACCTAGGGTCTCGACACTCCCCGGCGTGGTACTTGAAGCACCTTCCACATTGAGGGTTCCTCGGCGGAAAGTTTGCCCTCGGTTGGAAAGTATTCTGTCTCCCGCCATTGTAGGGTGGGTTCCTCATGTGTTGTGGCCTCTTACCACCATACTGAGCCTGGTCACCATCCCACCTCCTCTTCTCTTGGTGGCCTGACTGAGCTTGTAGGGGTGTCGCGTTTGTTGTTGCCACAACTCTTGGCTTAGGGAGTGCATCTTCCACGTCCAGTGCACAAGTCAAGATCTCCGAGTAGGAGAGTTCCCCTCGACAGGCCAATGCGGCCTTTATCTCATCTCTGAGCCCGGCCCGGAACTTCACCGGCCATTTCTCATCGGTGTCCATCAACTCGGGCGCATATCGTGCCATCTGCGCGAGGGCTCGGTCATACTCGGTTACAGTCATTCGGCCTTGGCTTAGTGTGTGGAACTCTACCACCTTGGCCCGTCTGTACGTCTTTGGAACATACTTGTTATCGATCTCTACTTTAAACTCCTCCCATGTTAGCGCTTCCAGGCGTGCAGGATCCATAGTTCTCTGCCGAGTCTCCCACCAGTAATCGGCAGCACCTGATAATTGAAAGGTAGCGCCAGCAATGCGCTCCCTATCTGTGCACTCCATGACCCTGAAAATACGCTCGAGGCCGCGTATCCACTCTTCCGCTTTTGATGGATCTCCTTGTCCATCGAATTTAGGAGGATTCTGCCTGGAAAACGTAACTATGAATCTTTCTTGTTGCGGCGGGGGTGGAGGTGGTGGTGGCGGTGGTGGTGGAGGTGGTGCCTCCACGTTGGGTCCTTGTCGTGGTTGGCGTGCACGTCTTGGCGGCATTCTGATTCAATATCCAAAAAGTGTTACTACAATTCTCATCCAAAATTACCACTTTCTCAAAATTTTCTTATAAAACCTTCATGTAGTATAAGATGCAACACATAGGATATAAATCAAAATCAAAATTCTCATTAAAAGAAAGGAGGTCAAACGTTGTTCTCAAGAGCAGATCGTACTGAAAACAAAAACTGAAAAGACAACGAACTATTCTAATTCTCGACTACGACTCTATCATCCTCATCCATAGGCCCTTCCTCTGGGTCTTCGTCATCGTCCTCCTCGGGGTTCTCTTGCAGAGCCACCTCGGGATTCCCTTGCGGAGCCTCCTCGGGTTCTTCCCCGTAGTCGCCTTCAAACCCTTGCTCATCCTCGTACATGCTCACATACTTGTCCTGATACACAATCCTCTCTTGCACAACCTGTGGGGGCTGTTCCTCTCGAGAGTCTACCAGTGCACAATACACGGCCTTCCGAAAGCCAGCCATGTCACCCACCATGTCATCGGTAACGGGCTCATGCCACGTGTACCTCCTCGCCGTTCTTTCGGCCCACTCTTTCCAGCTGTCGGGGAGCAATTCTATTAGCTTCTCAATGCCGTCATGCTCTGTCACTCCGAACTCCTGAGCTGCCCTCCAGAGGGTATCGAAGTGTGCCACGAACTCGATCAACGGTACGTGATCCTTCTTCCGGTACACTCTATAATCTCTGAGCACCCTCTGTGCCCTAAGTCTATCGCGATCACTCCGTCGCGGGGTTCGGAACATACGCGCCATCTATAGAAAAACAGAAACAACCGCCTCGCGTATAAAAACAGAGTGCATAACCGAAGAAGAGAGAGATATGGGTATGCAGACGTATCGCTGTTCTAAACCCCCAACCCGCTGGTGTTCAAAGGCCAAACGTTCTTATCTACTATAGGTCCAAGAAGCACTAGTGAAATCCTATCACGTCTAAGTTCAAACATTCAAAAGGCCAACACATTCTCCCATAAAAGCTCACATCAACATTCACGTCATCAAATCATCACACATCAGCCACATGCTTTCATATAAATTCGACACACAAAAACAGTTCATAACATACTATAACAGTTCATAACCCACAATAACAATTCACCATTCAAATAATTTCCAACTTTTCACACCAATTTGCACCCTTTTACATGCGTCAATATTTAATTAAACTTTCCAAAAATCATTTTCTCCAAAACAACCCACACACAAAACCATTCCACACTTTCTCAAAAACTCAACTCTTTACATCCACGTTCCAACGAAACCCAAATTCACAATTCCCTCCACTTACATATACATTCCAAAAATTCAAAATTTTCATTACCTCATTTCAGGTTGAGTGCGATGAGTCGAATGTTGAGCCAATGACACTTTTGAAAACTTACTCAATTATTTATTTTGACACAGGGATACAAACTAAATCAAGACAGAAGAGACTCTTAGGTCCAGAGCAGAAAGAAAACCTAGGCACTGATACCACTCTGTCACGCCCGCATTTCCTAAGGATAGGAAGTACGGTGGACCGCGACTAGGGGAGGAATAAAGAAGCGGGGAAGAAAGGGGAGAACAAGAATACTTGACCCGAAAACGTTTAATTAAAGGGAGTTCACTTCAAAACATTGTACTGTGACGACACTACTAAAGTTAAAGTAAACAGAGTTAAATAAAAAACAATGTATCGGATTACAAAGCAGCGGAAAAGACCAAAAGACAGATGATGCCGGGTATGACGACACGACACCATCCAAAAGACCAAGTAAAACACTCATTTGGCTTTCACTGCTCAACATCCGTCATCCCCATCGCCGCTCAACCTGCACATTAAGAAAACAACATGCAGGGCTGAGTACTTATTGCACTCAGTGGACACATGCCAAAATCATAGTTTGTCATGCCACATCAGTGTAACCTTGGGGTTTTAAGTGTAAGAAAAATAACCCAAGTACACAAAAAATATTTCATAAATTCGACTGCGCAGTCATTTTCAGATATTGCCACCCTTATTCCCACAATCATACACTATCTGTTCCAACGGTGACAAAGGGCGTGGCCACACCCCAGGTCAACTAGACCGGCCAACTTGCTCTCAGATGGCTCCCGGTCTCGTGTACACTAGCCTGAGGGTTCGCAGCCCAACAGACCCGAATTCGATTAAACATATGTGGTAAACCACTTCAGATAGGTTTCAAATCAAAACAATTGGCAAGACAAACAGTTCACCTCCATAAACATTTCCGGAACAAAGTCCGTATTTAAAGATAACCCACATAAAAGTAGGTGACTCAACTTATTTTAACACAAGTAATACCCGCAAGTGTACGGGGCTAGTGTAGCAATCAGTAAGCAAGAGTATCGTATCCCACAGAGACAATTTTGTATCAGCTTAACTACCACGAACAAAGATCAACTAATATCTAGACAATCAAGTGCAGTTTTGTTTGTTCTAACAACTAATAAAAGCATATAATAAGCAAGTATCAATTAAGGACTAGAAAACACGGTGTGATAATGAAAGATAATATGGAGAAATTGTAGAACTCAAGGATCCGATGCACAATTCCAAGCTCTTATCCAATTGACTTGCCCTACCTTTTGGTGTCTCTAGAGTTACTAAGCCGACCACAATTATAGATTAAACCCCCTCCCGAGGTGAAAAACCTGTAGATTAGGTGCTAGGATCGAAGTCCCCTTCTAATCCTAAACTCCTAACTCCCAAAAGCTCGATTAGGTCAATGACCTCACTCAAAACCTCAACTCTCCCGAGTTATATTGTATTAAGGTGTGAATTATTCTTATTTCCGGATTAATTATTTCATCTCCCGATTAATCTAATTAATCCTACACAATCAAGTGGTGATCAAGCAATTGAAAGGAATAAACCCAAGAATAATCAAATAACTACAAGAGCAAGGCAAGAACAAAATCAATCGGATAAAAACTATGAAATTAGTGCATCATCACCAAGAATTCTACAAGAAAAGTTTAGCTACTCATGTTCATAAAGGAAGCCATGTTCAACACAAAGTAATCCATCAAAAACATAAAATAAAGATACTAAATACTCCTGTAAGATCGATCTATGGAGTGAAGCTTCAATCTTTCAATGTGGACTCTTCAATCTTCAAATCTCTCTCTCCAAAGTGTTCTTGAGGGTATTTGTGTGTGTAGGGGCGGTAGGTGTGGAATGCTCGAACCCTAGGCCTCTTCTCCTCTTAATTTCCCTTCAAAAATCGCGTTTTCAGCTTTCAGACGCGTCAGACAGTCCGACCCGGCCGGGTTATATTTTTGAACTGGAAATTCAGCCCGGCCGGGTCCCCATTTCAGGATCGTTGCTGGACTCAGGCCCTACCCGGCCGGGTTATATTTTTACACTGTAAATTCGACCCGGCCGGGTCCTTCTTCTCGTGCACCTGCTGCCTCTGAACACTTTATGCTCCATTTTCTCTTCTTTTCAGCTATCTTTCCTAGAACACTCAACAAAACACATAGAACTCCAAAGGTATAATAATCGGTTAGATGAAGACAATATCGAGTGATAAAATTAATATTTAGCACTTCAACATACCAATTACACCTATGAAAATATGAGTTCGTCAACTCCCCCAAACTTAAAACCTTATTTGTCCTCAAATAATCAAGAAGAATATCGCAAAAAGAATAAACTCAAACAAGAGGTGAAATTGGGCTTTGCTTCAGATTCATATTTAAAACAACGGCATGGAATCCTGCAAAATCAATCAAACATTACTTTGAGCTACTGTCTCGTGTATCACTTGGTTTCAATGCCCTCGCAGGTTTATGAAGTGCAATATATATATATATATATATATATATATTTTATGTCTCACTCACTCTCAAGTGTATAGGAATTTCAACAATAATCTCTCAAATCAAAATACAAGCAGTGCTTACCATAGGCTTGCTCAAAATCACGCATCTCCTCTACTAGATTGTGAATGTGAATTTAAGATCAGGAAGGACTTTATTGAGGTTGTAACGTGGCTCTTTGGACGGTAGGGAATATTTTGGCTTAAGTGACTGAAAGAATAGGGAGCACAAGTACCCCACAACTTACAATTATCAACAAACAACCAATTCCCCAAAACGTATCTCAGAAAAGTAGGATTAGTGTCAAACTTCTTCCTACCATCCTGTCCCCATTTATTTAGAATCCCAACCAATGATCCTCTAGACTTCGTCTAGCTTATACCTCCAAAATATTTTTTTTTTTTTTTTTTTTTTTTTATGCACAACCTATTATCATGATTATGCACTTTTCACAAGTAAGCGCACTAATTTTCCTTCTACCTTATTTCTCCAACTCTTTTCACAAGATATAATTTAGAATTCACCAAGAGTGTATGGATATCCCTCCCCTTTTTTTTTTTAGCTTCCAAAGAAAAAGGCTTAAAAGGCTCAAAGTGGCTAGCTAGGGAGAAATATTTTGAATAAGGTCATAGATTTGGATGTATAACGTGGCTTAAGAAGGATGGCCTAACGTCATTTCCTAAACTCACATTCACTATGTAGACTTAATATGATCGGGAGCAAGTTCTAGAAACAACAACAAGCATTTGATAATATCACACTGAAATAAAGGTTCGGCTCAAATCTCACTGGGTATCGACATTGAACAAGCAAACAAGCAATTCACTCACAAGCAAATCACAACCAATAAAGCTTATCCCCACCATTTTCACAAAGCATTTTCACAAGAAATCGTCATAAGCGCCCAGAATAAACATCTCATAGTATGAATAATTATGCGATCAGTACATGCCCATATTCAAGTCCCACAGGAGGGACGTACACAAACAAATAGAGAAACAAAATAAAACAGACAGTTCACAAAACATCCACGGAGATAGCGGGGAAGGAAGGGAAGCACCACCAATCCACGTCAGACTCCCCCAAACTTATTCAATACGAATGAATGAATAAGTTTGAAAAGAAGTGGATGGGGTGTGATACCTCTAATCGGAGGGTGGAGGAAATCTCGCGTAGTAAGCGCGATAGAAGGCTTGCTCCTCTGCCCACCTGGCGTCACCTTGAGCTTGTAGGTGGCCTATTTGCTCCCCAAAATGATCCAGTCTTGACTCCTGCTGAGTCCTCCAAATTTGGTTCTCCTCCCGCAACTGCTGCTGGTCAAGGCGTATGCTTTGAATTCCTTCAAGTATCTCGGCCAGTTGGTTGCCCGTAGATGGTCGTCCAACCGGACGTCTCCTCTTTGGCTGGCTGGACTCGGCTGCCTCCTCATCTTCTTCCGTGTTTGGATCATCATCCCGAATGGGTAGGGGCTCGTCGGGTATCTCTGGGTTTGGGAATTGGCGTGGGCCCACACGCATTGGCCGTTGACCTGTAAATCCTTCGCCTTGTGGGGGGTCACTTGCTATTCTCGCCATATGATCCTCGGAGTTCATCCTCCAGTTGGCCTGATAAGTCCACCCTCCAACCGCGGTTAGCTGAGGGGAGGGGAATCTGAATAGCGTATTCGGGTCTATAACAAAGTACCCGGCGCCCCTGCCGTCCACAGTGATCATGCCTGATTTCTTCAAAATGTCCCAATCGATTGACATGCTCCCCGAATCTGGGTGGCGCTCCTCTATGTCAACCCCAAAATGGAGGGCCAAGCGGGTGATCACACCTCCACAGCATAATTTGCCACTTTTCTTCTTTGCCTGTCTCTCCAAATGTTTGATCATATAGTATCCGGTATTGATCCGTCGATGGGCCAACATGCCCCATAGCATGAATAGTATAACTTCGGAAATGCTTCCCAGTTCCTTATGTGCTAACGGGAAACAAACCAACGCCTTGGCCATGTACCTCAACACCGGGTTCCGAATGGAGTTGATTTTGGCACGGGATGGGGTAAAAGTAGGGCCTTGGCTAGACGTAGCCTCATCTAATGTAATGCGACCCCAGAAGTCGTGACTGTTATAATCCTGAGGCTCTTCAATATACCCTTCTTCATTGTCCTCGAGTAGCTCAAAGATAGAGTTGAACTCCGCCAGAGTGAGGGTGTGAGCGACATTGTCCAAGCGGAAGGTAATGGAGACCAATACTCTGTTGACGTATTTCACTTGGAGAGTGGATAGGAACTCCAAGGTTAAGGCCTTGTACGATCCATAGCGGTGTGCAAAGAGGAAGTTAAGGTGGCCCGCTTCCTTGAGTGTTTCCCAAGATTCCTGAATACCCATATCGGTGAGTAAGTCATCCACCGGGTACCGGGAAGGCATACTATCCAAAAGTGCCAAAGCTGCCCATCTGTTCTTCTCATCTCTGCCTCTTAAGGTCACATTCAAAGCTCGGGGGTTAGCAAAGTTGGCCATCTGAAATGTACCTGAAATCAACCACAATAAGGAGCCAACTCCCCCAAACTTTAGTCCACAATTAACGATTTATAAACAAAGCTAGGTGAAATTAGGAAGATAGACTCAATTCCTAAGATCAAAAGCTATAACATCAAGTTAGGGAGATAGACTCGATCCCTATACCTTTCATCAAACTCCCAACAAACCAATTTCCAATCTCAAGTACATTGAAATCTCAATCATATAGGGCAAACAATAAGATGAACTTTAGAAAGATAGACTCAATTTCTAAAACTCAAATAAAACATTTAACACGGGAGATAGACTCAATCCCTACGCCCAAGCTCACATAATCAAGTTATAACTCAAACCAAGCATATTAGCATATTTCAACAATTTATAGCTCAAGCAATTCAGCAATTCACTATTGAATTATACCCATTCCTAATTGAAGGCTATACCCACAAGCAATTCAACAATTATAGGCATATTTCACATCTCAAGCACCCTACTTCTCAAATTCAACTCACATATTCCATAATCTTCAAACCCATCTCAATGTCCAGCCATAACTCCATGAATTAGGAGGGTGGGCAAGAGAAAACATACCTTGAGTGTTTAGAAGGAGAAAATTGTTGAAATTCTTGTGTTCTTCGTGTTATTGACCAAAATCCACAAATTAAACGGTGAAACACTTTCAAATCACAAGTTTAAGGGTTGGGTGGTGGAAATTGTGGGTGGCATTGAGGGAGTATTGAACAATTTTTAAGCAAGGTGTGTGGTGAGAAAGGGGAGAGCCGTTGGGTTATGAAGAAAGAAGGAAAAAAAATTCGTACCTGATGTATATCTAGGGCTCGCGCAGACGGACCCGGCCGGGTCGGATTATTAAACTGAAAATTAACCCGGCCGGGTTGCACTTTGAGAAACCTTCCTGACGCGTCCCTCCTACCCGGCCGGGTTGAATTTTTGAACTGAATATTGACCCGGCCGGGTTGCAATTTTTGACCACTTCCTGACTTCGACTGGTTTGCAAACGGACCCGGCCGGGTCGAATTTTTGAACTAAATAATAACCCGGCCGGGTTTCACTTTTTGGGTGGTTTCTGCCGCCTAATGCATCTTTTCCTTTCCAAGCCCTGCACCAAACTCAAATACCACAAATCCCAATTCCAAAATTCCAAGAGGGAGCCACTACGACTGAGAATTAGAAAGATAAAACACTAGATGGAGAAAACAAACTCACCAAAGAGAAAGGAATAAAAAAAGAAAACAAACCAAAAACAATAAACCACAACCACACACAAAAGCAATAAAATTACCTATTAGGGGTTGCCTCCCCTATAGCGCAACTTTTTAACGTCGCATGCTCGACGTTTTGCAAACTCATTGGGCGCGTTCCAAGGTAAGCACGAACACCTCCTCCTTTTGCTCATAGCTATGGAACTTCTTCAGGTTTTGGCCATTGGCCGTGAAAACTCTTCCATCATCTCCTTGAAGTTCTATGGCTCCATTCTTCATCACCGTTTTCACCTTGAACGGTCCGGACCACTTGGACTTGAGTTTTCCGGGAAAGAGCTTCATTCGTGCATTGAAGAGTAGCACGGAATCCCCCGGGAAGAACTCCCTCTTCTCGATCATCTTGTCATGATAGTTTTTGAGACGCTCCTTATAGATGGAAGAGTTCTCAAATGCCTCATTTCTAAACTCGTCGAGAAGGTTAAGGTGGAGTTGTCTCTCCTTCCCCGCTTTGTAGTAGTCGGCATTGAATTGCTTCACCGCCCAATACGACTTATGTTCTAGCTCCACGGGAAGATGGCAAGATTTGCCAAACACCAATTGATATGGTGACATGCCAATCGGCGTCTTGTACGCCGTTCTATACGCCCAAAGAGCATCATCGAGCTTCATAGACCAATCTTTCCTATTAGCATTCACCGTCTTCTCAAGTATCCCCTTTATCTCTCTATTAGCTAGCTCCGTTTGACCATTTGCTTGAGGATGATAGGGGGGTAGTAATTCGATGCTTGACACCAAATTTTTGCAACACGAGCTCGAGCCACCTATTCTTGAAGTGGGTCCCCCCATCACTAATCAAAGCTCTTGGAGCCCCGAATCTTGTGAATATGTTCTTTTGCACAAAGCTAATCACGACCTTGGAGGAATTGGCGTGGGTGGGGATAGCCTCTACCCACCTTGAGACATAGTCAATCGCCAAGAGTATGTATTGATGCCCGGATGAAGGTGGAAAGGGACCCATAAAGTCGATCCCCCATACATCAAAAAGCTCCACCTCCACAATAGTAGTCATAGGCATCTCTTTCTTCTTTGACACTCCCCCGGTCCTTTGACATTCATTGCAATGAAGCACAAATGTTTGACAATCCCCATAAATACTCGGCCAATAAAGACCGCATTGAAGCACTTTCATCGCCGTTCGGTTGGCTCCAAAATGTCCTCCACTAGGACTAGAGTGGCACTTCCTCATCACAAGTTCCCATTCATCTTCGGGAATGCATCTTCTTATCACCATGTCGGCACATCGCCTAAACAAGAACGGCTCGTCCCAAAAGTAGAACTTGACGTCGTGAAAGAACTTCTTCTTTTGATATGCCTTGTACTCTTCAGGGATGACTCTTGCCACCAAAAAGTTCACAATATCGGCGTACCACGGAGATGAGCCTTGAGCAAAGAAAAGATGCTCATCGGGGAATTCTTCATTGATGGGCACCTTCAGATTTTCACCTTCAAAACAGTGCTCCAATCTTGATAAGTGGTCAGCCACCACATTCTCGCATCCCTTCCGGTCCCGGATCTCTAAATCAAATTCTTGCAGTAGAAGGACCCATCTTATCAACCTTGGCTTGGCATCCACCTTGGCAAAGAGGTGGCGGATGGCGGCATGGTCTGTGAACACAATAGTCTTCGCCCCGATGAGGTAGGGACGGAACTTGTCGAACGAGTATACAACCGCCAACATCTCCTTTTCTGTAGTAGTATAATTTGCCTGTGCCGGATCCAGTGTTCGGCTTGCATAGTAGATCACCCTGAATACCTTGTCTCTTTTCTGCCCCAAAGCCGATCCCACGGCTATGTCACTTGCATCACACATTATCTCGAACGGCTGTGACCAATCCGGTGAGATGAGCACGGGCGCACTCACAAGCGCCTTCTTCAATGTCTCGAATGCCTGCACACATTCAAGAGAAAATTCAAACTTAACATCCTTGGCAAGTAAATTACATAAGGGCCTTGCTATCTTAGAGAAATCCTTAATAAAACGCCTGTAAAACCCGGCGTGTCCAAGGAAACTCCTCACAGCCTTCTCATTGGATGGTGGTGGCAACTGCTCAATCGCCACGATCTTGGCCCTGTCCACCTCGAGTCCTCCTGCAGAGATCTTGTGCCCAAGCACAATACCGTCTCTCACCATAAAATGGCACTTCTCCCAGTTAAGCACCAAGTTTGTTTCTTCACACCTCTGCAAAACACGGGTTAGATTTTCTAAACAATGATCAAAGGAGCTACCATAGACGGAGAAGTCGTCCATAAATACTTCCATAATGTCTTCCACCATGTCGTGAAAGATGGACATCATACACCTCTGAAAGGTAGCTGGGGCATTGCAAAGGCCAAATGACATTCTCCTGAAAGCATAAACACCATAAGGACAAATAAAAGCAGATTTATACTGATCCTCTGGGGCAATCAAGATCTGATTATATCCGGAGTAGCCATCTAGAAAGCAATAATACTCATACCCTGCCAACCTATCTAACATCTGGTCAATGAATGGGAGGGGAAAATGGTCTTTCCTAGTCGCAGCATTGAGGGCTCTATAATCTATGCATACTCTCCACCCGGTCACCAACCTAGTGGCTATCATTTCATCATCTCCCCCTTTTACTACTGTCATTCCCCCCTTCTTAGCTACCACTTGGGTAGGACTTACCCAATCACTGTCCGATATTGCATAGACAATCCCAGCATCTAACCACTTCAACACCTCTTTCCTAACAACATCTTGCATTATTGGGTTAAGTCTCCTTTGGTTTTGAGCTTTGGGTTTAGACCCCTCTTCTAAGAGAATTCTATGCATACAAACCGTAGGACTTATCCCCTTAAGGTCCGAGATAGACCACCCAATTGCACTCCTATGCTTCCTAAGCACTCTCAGCAATTTATCAAGTTCATTAGTATTGAGTGAGGATGATACAATTACCGGATAAGTAGCATTCTCCCCGAGAAATGCATACTTAAGGTGTGACGGCAACGGCTTCAGCTCTTCTTTCTTCTCTTCTTTCTTCTCCTCCTCATTCGGATCCCTTAATGGCTGGAATTTCTGTCGAAACTTTGGGACTTCCTCAGCCGAGTTAAGAGCCCCTACAAAATTCAATAAATCATCATTAGGCTCAATAACATCAGTATAATAAGGAGAAAAGATAGATTGCGATAGGCATCGCTCCAATTGATCTTGTGGGGAGATGGCTCGGGCCATCCCTCTCACACAGTCATCGACCACTTCAACCATGTTGCAGTGCTCCACTCTCCTTGCATCCTCGTCATCATGTCTTTGCATCGCATTGTAGATAGAGAATGTGACGCTTTCATCATTAAGTCGGAGTGTGAGCTCTCCCTTCTGCACATCAATCATTGCCTTCCCTGTAGCGAGGAAAGGTCTTCCTAGGATAAGAGGAACATTCCGGTCTTCCTCCATATCAAGCACCACGAAATCCACGGGAAATATGAAGTCATTGACTTTGACGAGTATATCTTCAACAATCCCCCTAGGATACGACACAGATCGGTCGGCCATCTGGAGTGTGATGGTAGTGGGCCTCAGTGTCCCAATCTTCAACTTCTGAAAGAATGAGAACGGCATAAGATTAATGCTCGCTCCCAAATCACATAGAGCCTTGCCAGCATGGCTATCCCCCACGATGCATGATATAGTGAAGCTTCCAGGGTCTTTCATCTTAGCGGGCAGCTTCTTCTGGATAATAGCACTGCAGCTCTCTGTCAGGTTGACGGTCTCGTGCTCCACCCACCGCCGCTTCTTGGAGATCACTTCCTTCAAAAATTTTGCATAGCTAGGCATTTGCTGTAACGCCTCTACCAACGGAATGTTGATGTGCACCTTCCTGAATATGTCAAGAAACCTAGAGAAGTGATCATCTAGTTTCTTCTTCTGCACGCGCTGTGGGAAGGGAATCTTAACCTCAGCAGGGGGTGCAGGTATCACGGTACTCGCCTTAGGAAGCGGCACCTCTTCCACTGCTTCATCTTCTTCTACCACCTCTTCTACAACTGTCTCTTCTCTGGAGATCCCCTCCTTCTCTGTAGGCATGGCTGGGCCTTCATAGCTCTTTCCACTCCTAAGATTGATAGCCTTGCAATCCTTAAAGTCTTTAGGATTTACAACCGTTTGTGACGGAAAGTGGCCCGGTTGATGCTGAATACCCACGGCCTGTGAAATCTGGCTCATCTGGTTATCGATGCTCTTCATGTGAATATTCAGGTCATTCACATTAGCTTCAACCTGCACTAGCCGTTTGTTGGAGTCCTTCATGCACTCTCCCGTTTGCTTCATAAAGGCCATTAGCACATCTTTCAGCTCATCCTTCTTCGCTTCTACGATTTGGCCGTTTGATACCTGGAATCCGGGTGGTGGTTGCAGGGCATTATTCGGGTTCCCGTAAGACAAGTTAGGATGCACCTTGTTCCCATAGTGGTTGTAATTGCCTCCTCCTTGGTTGGGGCGGTAATTGTTGAAATTTCTGTTGTTGCCACCTTGATGAACGTAGTTCACATCTTCGACTTGCATCTCAGTCCCAACTTGACTCGTTCCCATGTACCCAAGCTTGTCAGTTATGAATTCCAGCTGCTTGGATATTGCATCAATCCTATCATTATCGGAGGTGGATGCCACCCTATATGATTTGCCTCTGTCGTTTCTCCATCCATCATCATTTGAAGCCACCCTCTCAATCACTTCAAGTGCTTCAGCTTCCCCCAATTTCAAGAGAGATCCTCCGGCGCTCATGTTTAGTTCACGCATTGCTTCCAGCGTGCCTCCCCTATAGAAGGTTAAGATCTGTTGTCCCGGAGTTAGCCCGTGATTGGGGCATCTTCTCATCAGCTGCTTGAACCTTTTCCAAGCCTCCATGATATTCTCCTGAGGGTGCATCTTGTATTGAATGACCTCAGCTTGGCGTTTGAGTGCTTCACTAGGTGGATAGTACTTCTCCAAGAACAGCTCCACCATTGCATCCCATGTAGGCACGGAGTTAGGACTCATGCTGTCATACCAGTCCCTTGCATCATCTTTCAGAGAGAATGGAAATAATCTGAGGCGGACTTGCTCATCTGTGACCCCGTTCGCCTTCACTGTATTGCTGATTTGTATAAACTTGGTGAGGTGCTTGTTGGCATCTTCTGAGCCTGTCCCACCGAATGCATTTGCTTCTGCCCTGTCTATCAACCCCGCCCTCAATTCAAAGCTGTTGGCTGCTATCCCCGCATTGTTGACTGGTGGATTAGCAACTTGTCTGTAGGCAAATTGATTTTGCACGGGCACCGGCCTCACATTCTGCTCATCCAATTGCCTCTGCATGGCCGCCAGCTGCAGACGGAGTTCACGAATGGTAGGATCCTCATTGTTGTTCTCCCCGTCGTGATCCATTAGAATTGGCGAATGAGCCTCGTACTCTATAGGTGATGGAAGTGGAGATGGACTGGGTGATGGAGTTCTCTGGATAGGAGAAGGTGGACTCCTATGAACGGGTGAAGATACCCGAATCCTTTGGTTTAACCTTCTCTGCGCGTTCCTCTTTCTGTTGGATGCTTCGATCTCGGGATCGATGGGCTCTAAAGGTGGACCCTTAGAACGCGTGTGCATACAACCTGAACAAGGAAACACATCTATTAGAGAACTCAAAATAAAAAGTAAAAATAAAGCAAGTAAAATCTAGACTAGTAATCTCAATTATTATCACGATATTAAGCTATAATGACACACAATTGTCCCCGGCAACGGCGCCAAAAACTTGACTCAACTTATTTTAACACAAGTAATACCCGCAAGTGTACGGGGCTAGTGTAGCAATCAGTAAGCAAGAGTATCGTATCCCACAGAGACAATTTTGTATCAGCTTAACTACCACGAACAAAGATCAACTAATATCTAGACAATCAAGTGCAGTTTTGTTTGTTCTAACAACTAATAAAAGCATATAATAAGCAAGTATCAATTAAGGACTAGAAAACACGGTGTGATAATGAAAGATAATATGGAGAAATTGTAGAACTCAAGGATCCGATGCACAATTCCAAGCTCTTATCCAATTGACTTGCCCTACCTTTTGGTGTCTCTAGAGTTACTAAGCCGACCACAATTATAGATTAAACCCCCTCCCGAGGTGAAAAACCTGTAGATTAGGTGCTAGGATCGAAGTCCCCTTCTAATCCTAAACTCCTAACTCCCAAAAGCTCGATTAGGTCAATGACCTCACTCAAAACCTCAACTCTCCCGAGTTATATTGTATTAAGGTGTGAATTATTCTTATTTCCGGATTAATTATTTCATCTCCCGATTAATCTAATTAATCCTACACAATCAAGTGGTGATCAAGCAATTGAAAGGAATAAACCCAAGAATAATCAAATAACTACAAGAGCAAGGCAAGAACAAAATCAATCGGATAAAAACTATGAAATTAGTGCATCATCACCAAGAATTCTACAAGAAAAGTTTAGCTACTCATGTTCATAAAGGAAGCCATGTTCAACACAAAGTAATCCATCAAAAACATAAAATAAAGATACTAAATACTCCTGTAAGATCGATCTATGGAGTGAAGCTTCAATCTTTCAATGTGGACTCTTCAATCTTCAAATCTCTCTCTCCAAAGTGTTCTTGAGGGTATTTGTGTGTGTAGGGGCGGTAGGTGTGGAATGCTCGAACCCTAGGCCTCTTCTCCTCTTAATTTCCCTTCAAAAATCGCGTTTTCAGCTTTCAGACGCGTCAGACAGTCCGACCCGGCCGGGTTATATTTTTGAACTGGAAATTCAGCCCGGCCGGGTCCCCATTTCAGGATCGTTGCTGGACTCAGGCCCTACCCGGCCGGGTTATATTTTTACACTGTAAATTCGACCCGGCCGGGTCCTTCTTCTCGTGCACCTGCTGCCTCTGAACACTTTATGCTCCATTTTCTCTTCTTTTCAGCTATCTTTCCTAGAACACTCAACAAAACACATAGAACTCCAAAGGTATAATAATCGGTTAGATGAAGACAATATCGAGTGATAAAATTAATATTTAGCACTTCAACATACCAATTACACCTATGAAAATATGAGTTCGTCAGTAGGGTAGAAAAGCCCACCTCGATTGCTTAGCTTTTAAAATAGTTCCCTTCAACCACACTTTCCTCGTAAAAGATCACCCTTTTGAAAGATAAATAAATATCATAATTAGAGTCAGGGTAAACGAGGTTTAAACGTCAATGCATGATTCCTACGTGGACGACTTCAACATCTAGCACGTTACACGTACACACACTTAACAACATGTTATCAAACAAACACACAAAGCCACACGTTCGAAACGCACCCCGCACGCACCCGACACGCGTACCACGTACCCAAGACGCGCACACGACACAAACACAACACTCAAACTCCCGGAACACCCACACTGCACATACGGCTCACCTGGCTCGGAACAGGTTCGGGAAAAAGGCTCGGCGTCTCGGCCTGGCTCGGTACCTCGGCCGGCTGTCTCGGCCGCCTGTGTCTCGGCACCTCGGCCGACCATCTCGGCCGCCTGCTCGGCACCTCGGCCGACCGTCCGGCTCGGCACCTCGGCCGACCATCTCGGCCGTCCGGCTCGGCACCTCGACCGACCGTCTCGGCCGCCTGCTCGGCACCTCGGCCGACCATCTCGGCCGTCTGCTCGGCACCTCGGCCGACCATCTCGGCCGCCTGCTCGGCACCTCGGCCGACCATCTCGGCCGTCTGCTCGGCACCTCGGCCGCCGTCCGGCTCGGCACCTCGGCCGACCGTCTCGGCCGCCTGTTCGTCACCTCGGCCGACCATCTCGGCCGTCCGGCTCGGCACCTCGGCCGACCATCTCGGCCGCCTGCTCGGCACCTAGTTTACACCCCTTTTCCTCTGACCCCCGATTCTCAAACCCTATACGACAAACACACCACGCATTCTACATCCCAAAACACACCCAAACACCTGGGATCATCCCTTCCAGACTCTCCACAAAACTGCCCTAGGCTGAACCCTAAAACTCTCGGCCAACACACACGAAACCCTCGAACCAAACACTGATTTTCCCGAGCCATCTCTTGGCCAAACACACCCACATACTTCACAAAACACAACACTCAGAAACACACCCAAAGCACATGAAAACATCTCCCAAAAACATACAACTCGCGAATCTGCGCAGTCTACTTGCAAAAATCATAATAAAATCATACGACATCCAATGAAGCTGAAATTTACACACCACACCGAAGACACATCCAAGTTTATACAGTTAAAATTTTCGTACCAAAAGAAGATCGTTTGCTCAGTCAAAAAGGGGTCGGAACCCACTGTCAGATACCATCAAAAACATGCTTCACACAAACACATAATCCCACAACTTATTCAGCATCTAACCCCTCCAAAACGTCCTACATGCATGAATTCGAATTAAACGAGAGTTGAGGCCTTGTGTTACCTTTCCCGGATAGTTCAACGTAGTGAAAAAGCTTTACTTCCTCTTACGACTCCGATTCACGACGAAGGGGGGTATCACCTTGAGGAATCCAAGACGATGATGAGAGGGAGTGAAAGGGGAAAGGTAAACCGAGAGGGAGGAGGGCGAGAGAACTTACCGGTGAGAGAGCAACTTCGCGAAAGAGAGAGATGAGAGATTGAGAGAGACCGAAGAGAGAAAAAGATTGGAAAAAGGGGAATGAATCGGTTAAGAGGGAGTGGGGGAGGTTGAGAAATTAGTGGGGAGAGAGGGAGGGTTTTCGAAAAAGAGAGAGGGAGAGGGAGAGAAAAAACCGAGAGAGAGGGGGGGTTTAATTTATTAATTAAGATATTAATTTGCTTTTCAAATAACCATAAAACTAAATATTCACACCCATAAATAATATAAAACAAATAAAACATACCACACCATATCTTAAACAAGATATACACAAAAATTTCATTTCTTAACAAAAACAACATTTTCGGATATTACAGTTGACATGGCCTAGGCGCAACATTAGTGCACCCAAATGCTACGGGAACTATGTCTGAGTTTCCAAATCCTATTGTCATTTTATTTAAATTAATGTGTCAACCCCTAAGCTTTCTTCTTAGTTTTCTTTGTCATTTCATTTCTTTGTGCCTATTGAATTTGTAACTAGTTTTTTTTTTCATTTTGAAACTTTAGAGTCCATAGCTGATTTCGACCGCTTGGAGAACTGGGCGAGCTCGGAGACAGTGATGCGGAGCCAGGAATTTGTAGGAAGAGGGGCAAATTTACGTAGGAGGAAATTTTAAAAATTTGAGGAGGGGCATGTAGATCCGCCACTGATCGCACTTGAGCAAAGGCGTAACCTTGAAATAGATGCTTTTGTGGCTGAATTAAGGATGCGCGATGGTTGAGCATGGAAATAGAGTTAAAGAGGTTGCAGTCACACATTGAAGGGACGGATCATGATATTACACAGCTGAGGAAGGAGAATATGAGGCTCGAAGCTCATTAAAAAGGCAGCTATTGATGCAGTTCAATCCTCCAATACTCCAGAAGCTGAACTTCGAATCCTCTCCACACGACGTAGCTGTGGACCATAACACTGTATGGTCAAGCGTCAAGGTCATCAAAAGGAAACCAGGGATGCAAAGGCAAGAGATAAAAGTTACTACAACAAGAGATAAAAGTTACAACACTGTATGGTCAAGCGTCAAGCGTCAAGGTCCGACAAGCTAAGAACCAGTCTGGGTTCAACCCGTGTTAAGGGAAGAGAAACTGAAGGGCATGTTGTTGTGGGTGTTAATGATAGAAGGAAAAAGTAGGTCTGATGCTCATGAACACTTTCCAGATTAAATAAATTTCATGAGACTACAAAATTTAACTCCTCAAATTGCATATGGTACTAAAGAACCAAGCAATCTCGTTAATACTTTAACCACTTTTTCTCTTTATCTCGTATATTATCAATTTTACATTAAACTACACACCGGTCCACGACTAAGACTATTTTTTTTTTGGATAAATGTAGCATATTTGTATAATCCAATCTTAGGACAAATATGCCATGTAGACTAGGGCAGCTTGCAGGCTGCAATTCTTGTGGCCCAAAACTGTACATTTCCTTTGTTTGAGAATTGAGATAGAGGCAAAATGACAATACCTCTTGTCACAAACATATATTGTGCCCACTATCAATAATAGTATTCCTCCTCCCGTCCACATTTGACTCGGTGCAGGTTTTAAGAAATATAAAGAAAGGTGGATGGAGAAAGTTAGTTGATTGTGAATCACATTTAAGTCCGCCCGCCATCAACATCAAACAGCCGCCACCCTTCATTGAGCCACTACTAGTTCGCCGCCATTAACATCGAACACCCAAATGCTACGAGAACTATGACTGAGTTTCCGAACCCTCTTGTCATTTAATTAATTAAATGTATCGAGTCAATCGTAGCAATAAGCACTAGCATGAATTGCATTTACCGTGGGCTTAACTTAACATCCAATTCATGGTTGGCTTATGCAACTATAGGGATGTGATCAAATCAATAAGTGAAATTCTGTCAAAAGTCAAAGCAAATCTTAGTCATTGGATCTTATGATGTAACCGTTAGATTAATGCCACGTGTCATCTACTAATGTAGATTGTGTAGTCTAATAATGTAACGTATTTTAGTCTAATAATGTAGATTGTGTAGTCTAATAATGTAGCTCGGCTAATAATATAACGTTTTTAGTCTAATAATGTAGCTCGAATGTTATTATCACAACCATTAATCTTAGGATCCAAGGGCTGAGATTTGCTTTGATTTTTTATAGGATTTCACTTATTGACCATAGTGTACACTTCCAACTATATATTGAAAAGAATATTGCGATAAATTATAATCTGTTAAACTTGGGAATGCTACCATTTAGTCGACATACCAAAATAAAAGTATACTGTACTACATACTTAATTATTTTTCATTGAAGTAGATTTTTAATCACTTTCATTTTAGTGAACATTCGTGATGAGAAAGAGTACTTCAATAACTAGCATGAACTTCAAACAACTAGCTGACCCCATATCAAATTTTAGTTCACATATGAAAATAGAAGTGATAAAGAAAAAAAATAGTATTGGGTATGAAAAAAGAAAAAAGTCCATTATCCAATGGGTCCCACCCGCCATTCACGGCGGTGATGGAATTGAATTAAGTTATAATTAGAGTGAAACACTCCCAAGAACCCTAATTAAAACTAAACACCATACTAATCTTGATTTCAATCCCTTCAAGTTTATGTCTGAGAGTTGTGGGGTGACTTGTGAGTACGATTTTCGTGGGCATGTTTATCGTTTTCTTCGCTCATGGGACGCACGAGTCTTACCTTCAGATCGATTTATACGTTGTATTTGTGGTTTTTGGTGCCAGTTTACTTTTTTTTACTCTTATTTTTTGTTTTAGCATTTTTTGCTTCATCGGCCAACTTAGGACTTGTAGGCTATTGTTATTTTTGTCTTGGCTATTGCATGTAAGTTATTACCTTCTTCCTGTAAAAATAGAAACTATTTTTATTTTAGTCTGTCTCTTAAAATTATAAACTTTTTATATTAAGAAAAAAATTCTCTATAATGAGGTCAGACCATGAGACTCATTCTCGACTAATAAACTCATCCTTACTACCATCAATAATTTGAAAGCTCCTTTTACATAAAAAAAAAACACTTCTAAAGCAGCATAACAACCATCATTAATATCTCCAATAAAGCTAAAGCTCTAAGACTCCTTGGATGGTCCACAACGTATGACTCTCTTTTTCCTAACAGTAATAATAATAAAAATTATACAATCTTTTTGCACAATTTCATCAATTTGTCCACACATGTAGAAAGTTAAAACAATAATTGAGGAACCCTTTTGATTTGGCCCATTATCATCTTATTCTTCTTCAAATTTGACGTTTCACATCAAAATATCTTTAAAGTGACATATAAGTGAAAATATATTTAATAACTGATAAAAAATACCTAAAAAGTTAGTACCACTTCAGATTATGAGATAGTTTGAAAAAGTAAATATCTTAGTTATTGCTACTCCAGTCAATTGTATTAGTTTGAGTAATGATACTATTGTTAGTAATTATCACATTTTTACAATCTAATGAGATAACTGAAAGATGTCATAAAATTTTCACAAATTTAAAATCGATTAAAATTAAACCTGGCATAAGTAAGGGTTAATGTGATACCACATCGTCAAAAACTGAACCTGAAATAATAGTAGCAACTATATTTACAAGTTTTTCCATTTGAAATTCAAATTTCTTTATAAGATAGTACTAGTATGTTCCAAACAATTTATGTCATTCCCAAATTTATAACACAATGTGTACTTTTTCCACCTAACTAACTATTTTTGTTGTAACATAACGTTTATATCAAAACTAATTGCATTTACTCAACTAAGTCCCTTCCATCAATCTTTGTACTACCAAAAATTTATGGCAAAATTACATTGATTCCAACTTTTATTTCCCTAACCACTCTTTCAAAGAGGTCGTTGAAAAGCATCAAATGTCCATTAGGTTGCTTGAGATACTATTTAGGTTTAGTGAGGCGCACGCGCAGTAGACGTTAGTTGTCGCTAGCTAGCAATGGATGTCGGTCAAAAAACGAAAGTAAACTTTAATCCTTTGGGATAGAGTTATCGCACTGTAGAATCGACTACTCTACTGCTCTAAAAGCTGAATTTGATAGAGTTTACGTCTGTAATGGTCGAGGTGGGGTTGGTGGCGTTGATCGACCCTGACCTATTGGTGGCGTTGATCGACCCCGACCTAATCTATCTGGATCCGTTCTTGGCTGTGAATGTTATAATCCCTGCAGATAAAAATGTTTTACAATTTATAACTACACGAGACATTGTTGACAACTAAACATAATGTGGTAAATTAAATTGCCATAATCCATTGTTTAAATTCTAGCTTGGAATCTCAATCAACACTTAACAACCTTGTAATTAAAGTGACGCCTTAGTTGGACTCTACCTCTTAAATATATGATTGAATATGAAATATGAAATCATATAATATAGTAACTGATTTGAATAAACTAATTTAAGTAGGCATTAAGTAAGAGTAAATATAGCCTTTAATAATACTCTAAAAACTGCATTTTCCACCTTGTATTTCTCTTTTCTTTTTTTTCGACTAACTACTCAAAGACTAAATATATGACGTAATCGTTAAAGGTTTGATGGTTCGAATATTAATGTTTTTCTTTAAATAGAGACATAATTATAAAATGTGTATACATTAAATATTAAACGGATAATAAAGAGGGGGAGAAAAAAATGCAATTCAGTGGTCCATTTTTTATATCCTGGTAACTCATGGCATTAACGTATTAAATTAAATAGATAATAAGTAGTCTTTTAACGATGTTTAATCAAATTTAACAACTTGAGTTTGAAAACAAAATATTATTATCATATTATAAAGTCATAATTTTTCACAATCCTTAAAAAACACCTATTTTGATATTGCTTAAAATAATGTCTAACAAGACAAATAAAAATACGGTATTTTGATCATTATCAATTTATGTGACCAAAATATTATGAATTAAATGAATAAATCAATTTATGATTTTATATCCAATTTTCAAAATATAAAGTATTATGAATTAAATGAATATCATTTCTAAATTAAATGGAGTAACAAAATTCACGGGATAGTGGTGAGTGGTGACACACGAAATAGGACAATGATGAAAAAATTAGAGAGAGAATGATGAGAGAGAGAGGAATTCTTGCACAAAATGAGCTTCAAAATTGAACCTCCAAACGTCGAATCCGGAATTCAAATCATCAAATAGCCATCGTGCTTGCCTTCATTTTGTCTCCACCATTTTCATTCCGTAATCCCACCAACAAAATATAAAGATTTTTTTATAAAGATGTCGTTTTTATCTCTCGATTCGAGTCAAAATCTCGGCACCAAACCACAATAGCGACTTGGATGTTTATTGGGCCTATCTTTTTATGTCGTCTTCTTTTACCTTTCTTCAAAGCCACACTCTATGATCAACATTGAACGACAAACTGATTGTGGGTTGTCTCTCACTTTTATTTCTTGATTAGAGAATTACCACTGCCTCTTTTGCGTCTTCCCTGTTTGTAGAATTGCCTCAAAGAGACTTCCGAATTGTGGGAGGTCAGTTCCTCACTGTCATAGCTCTGTGGCTTCTTGTTTTCTATTTCTTGCTCATGTAATGCTGATGAGTTTTGGAGAAATTGGAACTGCTGTGTGATTTTTTTTCTACTTCTTCTTTTCTGAAATTGATAAAGAATGCATTTTTTTTGAAGTTATTGAATGTTATCTTGAGAATTTTATAATGAACTGGGGTCTGGAAATGGATAAAGGGACTGTAGATTGTTATCTCGAGAATTTCAAGATTGGCTTATTTTGGAATTTTAGCTCTTTTTTAAGTTATGGAATCCGTTTTATCATTGGGAAGAAGAGTTATCGTGGCTCATTTTCCTTAATTTATTGCTTTTCCCTGCTAATCTGTTGATTTATTTGCTTGGGGTGGGATTCTGGCTGTCCACACAGACAGCAGTTTCACATATAAAAGGGGGCAAGCATTATATGTTGCTTTTCAATTGTTTTATTTTTCTTTTTTCACAAACACCTCTCTCTCTTTCTCTAGCAGGAGACAAGTTTCATTTTTAAGTTAGTTCTTGCTGAGACAATGTGTTTGATTATGCTCAAAGAGTGCAGAAAAAAACTGTAATTTCTTTTGCAGTTTCAAGATTCTTGATCTTTAGTTTTGTAATTGGTGCGAATGGTTGTTGCAGGATAGGAACTTTGTATCTACTATTTTAGTCACTCCTTGACGGAGACAATGACGGCAGCTGCCTCCATGCCGTTTTCCCGTGGGGCGGCCAATTATGATGAGGTTTCTATGCAGCAGAGCATGCTCTTCTCTGATAGTTTGAAGGTACTTTATCCTTCTATATAATAATCTATTTTGTGTTGCGTAAGAGCATTTTATATTCATTTAAAAGTTCATTTGAATCATTACTTGCACATTGTAGCCTTAAATTAGCAATTGTGACGGATGGATGAGTGAAAGGCAAGGATGGAGGGAGAAGTAATTATGTAAACCAACTTTATTGAATAATGCAGTGAGTGTTGGAGAAAAATTATTGTGATATTTTATGCGGAGGAGCATCTATTTCTTATTCATTTCTTGTCTTTTTGGTCGGGGGGGAGGCAGAAGGCAGAGCTAGAATTTAATTTCTAACCGCTCTCGAATTAGTACAATCTCATTCCTATCTCGAATAGGAGCCTATTTTGGGTTGCTGCTGTGCAATCTTGATATGCTTTTTGACAGAGTAATGCCTTATTTCTTCAGGACTTGAAGAATCTTCGGAAACAACTGTATTCAGCAGCAGAATACTTTGAGTTGTCTTACTCTAATGACGACCGAAAGCATGTGTGAGTTGCTTGTAGTTGTTGAATTGCTATTTTTTGCCCGTTCGTTATTGATTCTTTATAGTAGGTTTACATCGCTATGAACCTACACGCAGAGTGGTGAATTCGTTGAAAGACTATGCCATTAAAGCTCTTGTCAACACTGTAGACCATTTGGGTTCTGTGACCTATAAGGTCAATGACCTGTTGGATGAGAACATCGATGAAGTTTCAGGAACTGAGCTTCGTGTATCTTGCCTTGAGCAGGTATAGTTTTTTGTTTGGTGAAAATTTAAAATGCTCCATCTTATAAGCTGTATGTGTGTTTGCTGACCTTCATAAAAATTTTCGCTCAAATTTTACACAGCTACTGTTTTTCTTTACAGTACTGATGTTTTATTGTTTCTATGTGATTTAGAGACTGCGGACATGCCACGATTATATCAACCGTGAAGGTCTTTCTCAGCAGTCGTTGGTGATAAACACTCCCAATTACCACAAACGATACATCTTGCCAGGTATAGCTCTATCTCTCTCTCTATCTCTCCCCTATAAATATGTGTGATGCATATTATATATCGTATCGTTCTAAAGAAAGTGTTCCCCAACCGTTTTTCAGTGGGACAGACAATGGATGGAGGTTTACGTACCAAATCAAAGTACGAAGGTTGCAGCGTAGACGAAGGAGATGGATGGCATCAATTTAGGAGTGGTAAAAGAATGTCATTTTGATAGATGTATAAGCTTTGATAGCACATTTTGATCTCACGAGCGAGTTGCCTTTGCAGCTATTCGAGCTACAATAAACGAAGCTCCACCATCTATATCCAGGTGAAGTTTCTTCCAAATAAATCAACCCTCTCGTATACTGGAACGCTACTAGTAGTAAAACATACTAAGAGGCTAACGACATCTTGCAGTAAATGGCGCTCTCCATCACCTACTCCGAGACTTGTGCAGCAGCCAGGAAACTTTGCCTTCTCTAAGAGCATGCCCAAGAAAGATCTAGGTTCGTTCCTCGTTCAAAAACTCTTTCTTGTTTCTTGCCAACTGAGATGGGCTCAAGCGTTGTGATGTTTCTCTCGGCTAATCAGAGAGGAGAACAGAGTCGCCTCGCCGGTTTCCACTTTTACGTTCTGGCTCCCTCTCTAGTAAGCCTTCCACTCCAAAAACCTCGCGCCCAACCACTCCAAATAAGAGCCGGCCAACCACCCCAAATCCAGCTTTGGGAAGACAACCGGTATGTGATATAATCCCTTTCTGTTTTATCACTCAAAAGTAAACGCCTCCTTAATGCATATGTTGATTTAATTTGGCAGGTTATCTCCGACCCTCGGAAATCGGCTTCGATGCGGATTCGTGTTGGTAAAGAGAGCCCTAAGGAGTTCGAGCAAATCCCCAGCAAAAGCAAACGGTTGCTCAAAGCTTTGCTCAGTCGACGCAAGTCGAAGAAGGATGATACATTATATACTTATTTGGATGAATACTAATGGAAATGAAGGGAAGATTGAAAAGAGTTGTTTGTTTTCCTCTTTAGTATTCAGTTTTATATCATCATTTCAGTGTAATTGTTAGAAACATATTTATTAATATTAATAAATGCCAATGTTACAAGATCTTTACCTTTACAATATGCCAATAAAAACATATCTAATGAAGATGGAAGAGTAAAGTTTACACCATTTCCTACCATCCAAGATTTGTAAAATTTCCAAAGCAACCATGACATATGAACAGACTACAGAATATATGGTTAATATCAAAATCTTGATTATTTTGAATTGAAGATAACAACATAGTATAATAGTATTATGATAGACGATAAATCTATGACCAAATTCTAATACTAATACACTTTCTAATGTCACTGTATCAATCCCTGACCAAATTCTTCGATTGTCTTGGTGGCAAGTGTAAGAATATCGACACAAGCACTGTACGATGCACGAAGAAATCTTGCTTCGACCGCCTCAAAGTCCCTGCAAATCATCGAGATCAAGTAAGAAAAACTTGAGCAAACAAACATCTTCTCTGACTACTTCATCAACAAAAATTTCAAGTTATACACGTCGAACATCATTAGAATGTTTGTAAGCAAGAACACTAGCTCAATTGCCTTAGATAGAAATTGCTTATCGAAACAACTATCTTCCTCTATTACAAGTACACGATACTTACACCGAGAGTTTCCCGTTGGATACCGACATATGCCTTTTCACCTTATCCGGTTGTAACTGTTAATCGCGAGCAAAATGGAAACTCAGATGAAAAATCAAGAGGACAGAAGCTGACTATAGCACACAACATACCTCCTTATCAACGGCCAGAGCAGCATAAACCATACGAGCAACTTCCTCAGAGGCATAATCTACTTCCAAGTTGCTGCAAGCAACTTTTTATTTCAGATAAGAAGAATATCACAGACTACAAAGATGAGGAGTGTGAATTTGCCTACTAAATGATTGATGCAGCACACACGGCCAGTATGCTAGATGAAAACTAGAGTTCCGAGTACATAATTAGCAACACTACTAGTTGTACAATTACTTCTTCATATCCAATAAAGAAACTCAATTACAACAATGCCACGAGCTCTACTCCGATAACAAGAGAGATCAAACAATGTGCTCGACTGTCTCAACGCGAATGGACAGTATCGAACATGAAACAACTTAATGCTAAAGCAAGGGCATAGAAACAGCAACCTAGTATAAAAATGTAGCATATCGTGTCATGTATAAATGCTCGACAGTAGAGTTTATTGCCATGTAGCTTAATGTGGGGGAAACAAAAAGAATTCAAGTAAACAGATGCAAATTCCAGCAGATGCTCAGAAATCAGCAGAAACATATAAGTTGCTTGAAGCAATGACATTGCAAATGATACAAAAGTAATACAAGTTCCCAACTTTCACCCTCTTATCAAAGACTTGGACATAATCCATCTAATTCAACCAACCTATTTCCCTTAAAGCCTCATTAATTTGATCATAACTGATTAATAACCCTAACTACGGTTAAGTAAATCCTAATTAAAATATATGCACCATACAAACAGAAGAGAGAGTTTCGTGTGTGTTTGAGAGATTACCATCTGAAATCCCATTTGTTCCGAGCTACGGTAGTGACGTCAGCAGCTAATGTCTCCATGTTTTGGCTATGGAGCTTGAAAGATGGTATGGAGGATGAAGGAAGGAAGAGGGAGAAACGGCTTTCAAATATGAGAAATTAAAAATTAGTAATTAGAATAAATAAAAAGTGCATTATATATAATTAATCAAATACGAAAGCAATGGAATTTAGTTATGAAAACTCATGTCATATTCTAAAAAATAAACATTTAAACATAACATTTTAATAGCTTGTGTTTAAACATCAGTATAATAATGTTGTGACCAAATAATTGAATTTGATAGATTCACGGTCTAACCGGTCAGTTTATTCAAGCTGAAACGGTCGAATCGGCCGAGCCAATCCGATTTTTAAAACACTGTATACATTATACAACAACCCTCTGTGTTAATTTTTTTTGACAATACCTTATAGTTTCCAAAATTAAAGAATTTGTGAGAAGAATATTCTTGGTTATCAAGAAGAAAAAGTAAAAGTAATTTGTGAGAAGAATATTCTTAGTATTGTTTGGCTGAAATTGGTGTTGGGCAAAGAAAGCATATTAGAATATTCTTGTTGTAGATGACCTATTTAGTTTGGCCCCCAACTCCTATATATACACATTTTCCACAACATACATTCGATCTTGCATGTAGCTGAGACACCAAGCTGCTCCACCTCTCATTCCCCATGTTGGTAGCTCACCTGCAGCGCCTCACACGGCGGCGCCACCCTCATCGCGGAGGCTAAAGGCCGACGACATGCCATGTAAGTCTACTCTCAAAATATATGATAGATTTTACATTTATTACTATTCTGTTTTGTATACCTTTTCATCACTGCATCTCTGTTAATGCTGTTTGTTTGTGTCTTTGTTGGTTGATATTGGTCAGATACATAAATAGGATATTTATATGTATAATCACATTTCATTGCTCAATATATTTTGGTATCATAATTTACACTGTATGTGTATGGCCCAAAAGGAAAGGAAGGTGTTGTGTGTGTTTGAATAAACAGAATATTGTGTAGATAGATATATTGCACTAGATCTTTATTCTGGGTTCAGCTACAAGGGCCTTGCCTCAGCTTCTCGTTGCACCCGCCTTAAGACTGTCTCATTAGCGCTGTAGCATAAAACTGTAGTGATGATCTTCGTGTTCTCTACAGCTCATCCATGCCCAGATTGACGACGCTGCGTAAGTGATAGTAAGATGAAGAAAAATCGAATCCCTGCGTGTAAATAAGCAAAGCATTGAAATTTGCAGCTAGTGAGTGAACTAATACATCTCTGCAGGAAGAGTAGGCTTACCAGCAGGGGAAAGTGTTAGCTAGTAAGAGCTGCTTCTACTTTGACGGGCTTAAGCCTCATCACGCCTCTTCGTAAGTACTGAAAGGCCAATGCAAAGAGGCCAAAAAAGTATAAAATGAAGATATGTAGCTTCTCTACGCTCCCAAGAATGAAAGACGAACTGACTGCTCTCCATGCCGATATCTGAGAAGCTTTGCCACCTGAAGAAAAGAGTAGCATCAGTGAAAGATGAAAGAAGTCCGTGACCCGTTTTCAGTTTGAGAACATAAGTGTGAGGTTCTCATTATATTATTTGGGTAATCTCTAAGAGATTTAGACCAGTATTACAGAAAGATGAAGAATTTGCATACGAGTATCACCCACCACTGTTTTTAGCGGACAAATTTGTCCATTCGTATAGATTTGTCCCACTATGTGATGCGTTGATTAACTCCAGTAGAGCTTTATTTACCTGCAATTGGAGCAAGGAAATACCACGTTAGCAAGAATTCTGGTCAATGACACATGAAATTGCTCGATAACATATAACATTAGAACATCTAGTGTTGCTTTCCTTTATGTCGAAAAAGCTAATTCCAGTGATATAATGTGACTTTTAGCTTCAACGTTGGAATTTCCAGTTTGCTTCCATAACTTATCTCTTTCACTTCATTTTTTCATTATTTGTCTTACTAATGTATAGAATAGTACCTCCTCAGTCCTCTCATGGCTTACTAGATGCCCACCATTAAGTTCAACCATTCTTGCGGATGGATATAATCTCTCTGCAAGTCGTTTTGCATGGCAGAGCTGAGCAATAATGTCATGTCTACAGGGAAGAGAAGGAAAAAAAAGAGAAGATATAAGTTGTCATAGAAGACATAGTGCACATATATATAGGAAAACATAGTAATAAGAGTCTATGATAGACTACCTGCCATGAATTACTGATATAGGAAATCCAGCCATACGGATGGATTCTATCTCTTTTCTCGACATTTTATGGGTCCAACACGCGTTAATCTGACCCTCAAATCCATACTTGGACTGCATACCTGTTGATGATATGCCTTTTACGTATTCCTGCAGAATTTTAACATCATGTTATGCTTTGAAATCACAGACACTTCATAAATAGTTTGTATCAGAAAAATAATTTGACACAGAGGGTCTTTGTTTGTACAGGAAAACACTACAAATCATATGGTTCAATGAGAATTGTCGCAGTAAGAACAAAAAATTCAAGGCATAAATCTTTACTGCGTTCTCCTAAGACTTATGCCTCTATTCAAGGAAAAACATACAGTATCAGGATTCTCGTCTCAAGTTTGTATTTTTTTAAAAGTAAAAACACCCTTACTTGGTACAAAATTGCTCTTCTAGTTTTTAGTCCAATGTACTCTGCAAGATATTCCTGCATAACCGAGACGTGAATTTTCGATGAATTCTCAGTGAGCTGTTGCATTCTGCATTTGAATCAAAACAGACAGATAATGAAGCCAGAAATTAAAGGAGCTGTTACCTGTGAGTAGTGGGTATCTAAATCAACGGCTGCTCTCTGTTCAGGAGTTTTTGCCCTCAGAAAACGCAGAGCAATTGACAGAGTTTGACGGTCAAACTGAGAAGAATAAGAGATGTAAATTATGGTCAGGATGGCAAGATACATTTCAGAAACTCCCATATAAGGTTGAAATGTAGAAAGACAAATACTAGGATTTTGCTATATTTCCAACTTAGATAAAAACTAGGAAAGAAAATGAGTTGGCTATGCTAACTTCTTTGAATTAATTTTGCGTTAGGTGGAATTGCTCATTAAGCTAACACAAACTAATCAACAAGCAGACCAGCTACATAGTCTAGTTGATCACAAATTTTCACATTTGAAGTTGTTTGCACTGTCATGAAAGAGAAGCATGAGAAAGACAAACAACATAGAGCTATTATACTGCAAACAGTTTGAACTTCACAAGCTGCAGATTAAATTAATGTCGTCTTTCAGTTCAAACATTTCCCAAGTTTTGGGAACTCTAGAAGAAGCTTTGATTATCAACAAAACTAGAGCACGGTTTGTCAGCCTCAAGCTATTGCCAGAGTTCCAAGTACTAATATTCTTATCTTGCAAGAAGTATTGGAGAAGATGTTAATTTAAGTACATTGGAATATGCTTTATAACAGTTCTGTTTATGACCCCAACTTTAACCCGAGGAATTGATACCTTTGGTAAGCATTCATAACCTCCACCAGTTACATTCAACAACGCCAAAGATGAAATTCGCTCAGGTACCATTGCAGCAAGCTTACAAGAAATCATAGCACCTGCATCATCAAGAAATCATTCAGTGGCACTAAAAGCTACATATTTTGCTATTGAGAACCTTTGGGATTCTGTAATCCTAAGTCAACCTTTTGCAAGTCTATGCGAAAAAATCTCACAACTAATGACCGTAAACAGGAACCTAACCCATTTGACTGAATCTAGATAGCCATTCAAATATACTAATCAATAAAGTTGGTTTCATAAAAGATGGGGGTCCATGTGGTCCGGTAAGTTTCAATATAATGAACAAGAACACGCGTTGAGTCAATCATGCCGACAAAATATCTATAGTCAAATACTCACCCATTGAGTGGCCAAACACATGAGCTTTTTGCCATCCCAAATGATCCATTATAGCTATCGCATCTTTTGCCACAATACTCGTCCTGCGAAATGTACTAATCATCAATCACACAAACAAAAATCTTCACTACAAGAACAATTCACACATTAACTTTCACCTCTATACACTAGACCCCACCAATTAAATAATTCACACACCAATTTCACACCACTCCACAAATTGAGAAAAAAATCACATGATTTACGCAAGAAAAGCAAGTTCCCAGCTAAAATATCAATGTTCAACCTTCAACAACCATAAGCGTTGATTATTACTATTAACAAAACTATCAAATTTGACCAGAACTATTCCAAATAAGGACGTGGGGAGGGTGAAGAACTCTTTCTTTGTAAAAAAAATGCCACAAGTCATGCTAAAAGCAACATTAATGATTAAACCAATTGAAAAGGTCAAAAGGGGGTGGCACTGATTAACTAATAGTCTAATACTCACGTATACTCTGACTTTTTGGTGGGAACAGAGCTCCTTCCCACTCCACGGTTGTCAAAAGCGCAAACCTCCACGCCCGTCGCCTCCTCGCCGCGGCTGGGATCTTCCACCGACGACTCGTCGTCGTTCGGCCTCACTGTCCCGGTCAGGGCATTAATCTGTGGCCCCCAGGAATCGTGGGTCCCAGCTAATCCTGGCGATTTTTCATGGAAAAGGCTTCAATCAGAAACAGGAGAAACTCCATTTTTCAATTTCAGATGAATAATGGATTGAAATCATGAGAATTTGTGGATCGTCGCGGAAACCATCACAAACCCATAAAATTCAATTGAAAAAAGGTAAAACCCTCGAAAGGTGAAATGCGCGCGATTTACCTATGATCATGAGGACTTTGATTGGTCCTTTGCCGTATGTTCTGTAGAAAATTTGGATTCCGGTGGCGGTGTTTGCCGCCGCGCCATCAGTTTTCTGATGCCTGCCCACTTCGCAAAACGGCATTTTTCCGTTGATCGTGTGGTTTTGCTCGTGATTGTGCGACAGAATTGTTGGGTTCTAGAGAGAGAGAGGGAAGCGTATATGTTTGAGCTGAAATATCAAAGATTCGAGAAGAAAAGAACGGAGAAGAAATAAAATGATATCGTCGTTGCTAAATATATACCACATGTGTTGTTAATTGATTGTTTTTTTTATTCTTTTCTTGATTCTCTTTTTTGTGTCTTTTTTTTATTTGAATAAATATCAAAATGAGATTGTTGATTCAAATTGTCTCAACTTTCGTCATCTTAAATCAATGTTAGTAGTAAAATTTAATAAAGTCTATTCAAGTCGATTTTAATTTTTATACGATTTGTTATTGCTAAGTATGATTAAAAGTTATTTTATTTCTGACAATTAGTAGTATTATATGAAAGAGATTTGACCAGTTCGAAAATTGTCTGTGCGCCAAGTGTACAGCTAATCCAATTATCCATTTGTTTCTACTTCTTCTATAATTGTCTGTTTATAAAGGAAAAAAAACAAACTATATCATGAATTAATAATATTTTTTAAAAATAATACATAGTGCAAAATTGTGTGTCATAGCCACGTTAGGAGTGTTTAGTTTGAATGATATAACAAGATTACTAAAATAATTCAATTACATTAAAAAGTATGGTAAATACTCCTAATTTGATAACGATTTTTCATTTTCGATAAATCAATACTTCGTTTCCAATTTACAACACCGTCTGCTACATGATACGTTGATATATTGATATTAGGTGCTGAAATGTTACATTTTGAACATTATAATATGTTTAAAAAGATACAATGAATAAAATGGAGTAATAAAATTTCCTTCATAAGTTATAACGAAATCTTTAAAAAGCTAAATCCATTTAAAAATCAAAAATCAAAAAAGTTATTTAGAAATTACGCGGCACATGAGTAGTGGACGGTTGGTCGGCTTTATAATATACGATTAAAATTTAAAACTGAGTTAACAACCTTAATTAAATATTTTAATGCACTTTATACATGCCTTATGTTGACAATCGAGAATTAACAATACTATTAAGCAATTTGTCACCACAATAAAATTATCGTTTTTTATTTGGAGGAAATGTAACTATGATAATTTGGGTTTGTGGCTGCGAAAAGTTTATTAAACATATGTGTGCCACGATAGGGCTGACCCAACTGTCCTCATCTCTCTAGATCTTCTCACTTGCTAGAGTATCCACAATGGCGCCCGTCCCAGGGGAATTCCGACCGGCGTGCCAGAATTCTGTGGCGGACGTCCGCCATTGTGCAGGGTATGCACGGATACGGAATTCCGCCGAGGAATTCACAGTTCCGCGGCGTTACGCGGAATTCCGTCGGGAATGCCTTGCGGGCGTCCGCTATTGCGTTAACCCCCACGGACGTCCGCGCGGAATTCCTGTTTATTGCATTAAATGTTTTTTTTCTATATATACTGTTCGTTGAACCTGCATTTCATTCGCACAACTTGTTTTAACAAGTTTCTTTTTTAATTTGGTGGAATGTACTTTTCTTATTTTTAATGGAATTTTTTTCCCTATTTGTGTCGAAATTTAATTCCGTAAATTTCTTACATCCGGAAATTGTTTAATTGTGAATTTTTTTAATTGTGGGAAGTCATTCAGGATGTCCTTGTGGATGTCCGCCACTGTGCAGTGAGAATTCTTTATGACGTGGCAGTGCAGTGGAAAGTCCGTATAACGTGGCAGGAAGTGTTTTTGGGAATTCCGCACCACCGTGGATGTCCAACCTCAAATCTGAGAGAGAGAGAGATTCAATGAAAATATTGTTATCATATGTATTTTTCATATTATTATTATTATTATTATTATTATTATTAAGATCATCAAAATTTTTAAGGTGCACATAAAATGCAACCATTCAATGGAGTATCTAAATAGAATAGGTAAACATGGTGAGATTGAAAAATCGAAGTTTCTAGTTGAAAGTCATATTTGGGCATCAAGTGTAATCATCAAATGTCAAGGGATGATCCAAAAATGAGTAGCCCTCATCTACACATTTGAATTTGATGGTCGGTCAAGTCCAACCCCTTCAATTTCAAGTTGAAAAGTCACATTCAAACTAGGACTAATGCAATGTCCACTTGTGTGAACAATGATAGCCAATCTTCATCTTTTGCATGAAATCTATGCATTCATATTTGTGGTATATATAGCTCAATGTGTGAATACATGTGTAGATATATCAGAAATTCATATTCATGGTGATTTAAGTTTAATATACACTATACAGTCTCAACTTTGCCTGGTTCTTCAAAAAAAATGGCCCAACCTATGAGCGTAGTCAAGTTCTTTTTACAATACACTCTCGTATGTGGAATGAGAGGAACACGTCAGATTACAGAGTTAGAATATTTAAATAAATGGACAAATTAGATGATCATGATACCTATGTTAATCTTTTGTGACATATTCTTGAATACCAGTGCACTATGGCGAGCTCAAGCACAATATTTAAACTAGGAGTGAATTTGAAGAATGGGATTATAGTTCATCCCATAATGTGAAGATTAAAAAAAAGGGACTTTAATGGGCTTCAAGCTAATGATAGGGATATTTTGGTCAATTCCGTGATCACAAATGGCCCATACTGTGAAGGTTAATTAAGTACTAGTAATATAAGTAATATGGTAAATTTCCTAGTATAATACTCCCTAATTTATCTAAAATGTCAATTGTGCAAGTCGAAATGAATTTCCGATTTCCCTAAAACTTGAGGGCAAAAGGAAAGAAGAAAATATACACTTAAAAATACCAGCAATCATGGCTTAACATAACAACAACAACAAACAAGAAAGAGGATTCCTCAAATGTATAGTATCATTAAGTTCCAAACAACTAAATCACATTTCCTTACAGTCTGCTACAAACCACTCTAATAACTCAGATTGTCCACGAAAATTGTTGCTGTGTCCCACCTTACATTGATCATACCTACCCATCTTCAGCTGAAACAAGAGTAACAGATATGCGCCAAAATATTTAGATATCAGCTTGTATTGCTGGTTCTTCTGCGTGTGTGTGTGTGTGAGAGAGAGAGAGAGACTTACTGCTCAAGATGAATCCTTGAAGTAAACTCTGGGCTCTCTCTGCTTGCTCTGGGGTACCTGATATTTGAATTACCTTCTCTGTTGCTTCTGGTCCGTCGTCTACCAGTTTCACGGTTGCTCCGGATAGCTGTTTGCGTGAACGATGTACATGTCAAGGGAGTTAACTAGGAATATATGCTCAATATGATCGCTAGAAAACTCAAAAGTCAAAACTCACCTCACTGATCAAAGTGAGCTTTCTTGATTTCTTGGCAAGTTCGGATGCTGCATGGGGTGGAATGACAACTTCCAGTATGCTTCTTGTCACGAGTGGTACAGAGATTCTGGAGGACAAACAGAAGAAGAAGAGGATGAGTGTGACCGAATTTAATGCAAGAGAGATCGCTTCTACTGTGAGAAAGAGAAAGCTGGACTGAGATTGAGATGAACAGACCTATTCAATAGACTGGGTTGATGATCTTCACGTCGCTCAGTCTCATTTTGCTTCACTGGATCGGCATTTGAGGGTGTGGAGGCCACATCCTGCAAATTTAGATTTCGTTTATTATAGAGCGATGGATTGAATAAGCTACAAGCTCAGAAAATAACAGGTTCGTCATTCGTGGCAAAAAGGCACAAAACTGGAAAAACATTGAATCGTGGAGATAGAAACATGTACAACTACAGATGGAGCAAATAATAATTCAGGCAAAAAAAATAACAGTAAATTTTGTAGGAGACTCGTCAGGAACGCAGACGGCTGACCTTTACTTTTTGTGATGTTGTAGTGGTTGAGAAACTATGAGGGGTCGAAAGAGCATGGCCATTTCCAGCATACATTTCGACATACTGAGGTACGTTGTTTCTTGAAGCTGCCTCTGGTTCCACACCACCATTGGCAGGGCTAGGAGCAGAAATACGAGAGACGGGTTCATCCTTCTCATGAAACTCACGATATATGTAACTCCGAATCCTTGCTGTCACCTCCACTAGAGCCTCTCGAGCCGCTGTCATCTCCCCAACTATCTATAATTAAGAAAAAGAAGATGACAATGCCAGAATTTTATTAGTTCTGTCGTTAAACGATTCTATAGAAATCTTTTCACCTACGGCATAGAGGAACCTTTAGTCTGAGATTGTATTAGTTCAAGCAACAAGCAGCACCAAGGTAGATCTAACATTAGCTACAAAAAGGAATATTCATTTATAGATCCTTTACAAAACTATGCATGTGAAGGGAGCTGAGGTTAAACCATATCAAAGGCAAAAGGGAGAGACGAGGATGTAAAATATTGCAGATATTTAGCAAGAAAAAATTATTTCATAAAAGCACACATATGCAAGCTCAGCTCCTCAAACTATATAGAACAAACCTGTACAATCTCATCCATCCCTGATACACCCACGGGACGTTGTTCTCTCGGCAGAATCTCTACACTCGCACCACTGATTTTACCTATGTCAGCCAGAGAACTGATTTCGTCTGACTGTAAAAGCAGCCGAGTTGTAACAATATTTTCTTTTTCTGGAATAAGATCAACAATGCGAGTTTGTATATGTAATAAAGCTTCTTGGGCAGGAAACAACTCGTCGTCAGGACCCTAAATGCCATACAAGTGTGAATCAGCTTACAAGACATTCCAGAAGACATAGAGCTATGAGTTACTGAAAAAATGTGTTCAAATTGACATATAGAGCTGAAATGTTGTTTCAAAAGCTGCCAGGAAGCAGAGACGATCCTCTCGCAACATAGTGATTACTAAGAGAGATGAAGGCTAACCTCATCAGATGATATGATTATTATAAGCTCGTCCAATCCAGAAACTGGATCAGATACATCAATGTTGACGCCTATTTCATTGTGAAGCAAATCAATAATTCCATCCAACTCCCCAACAACAAAATCAACCTTACGAACAGGGCATAGTATGCGAAACACAAGTTCCTCGCCAGGAAATGATCGAGCATTATCAGATACACTAGCAGGTCTGGACTCATGGGAAAATCCAGATGAGCGTGAGGAATAGTTGTTGTTCCTGGAAACGCCAGAATATCTAGATCCAAAACTAGGCCCTTCTGCAGATGATCTTCTATTGTTGACATGGAAATCATCTTCTGGAGGATAGAAACAGTCGGGTGATTGCACTCTGTTTTGAAAATGGCTTCTATCACGATGTTGGCTTTCCCTCAAGCGAGAAGAAATGATTTCTAGAGCATTTTTCACAGCATTCGTGTCACCAACCACCTGCACAAATTCTAGTGTAATGTTACACAACAAAACCTTACTTCCAAGATCGTAGAACAAGAAGAGAAAGCAATACAAAGATAACACAATCTTTCTGTACTGCCAATCAAATATCCAGTTTCAAAAATATATTAACAATTTATGCAGGCCTTTCATCTAGATTCTCATCTAAAGCTATATAGTTCTTAAAAAGGTGTGGAGAGGTTGGACGAGCAAAACAAGACAAAAAAGAAGTGTCAAATGAACCTTGCACTTCCACAAGACAACTATATGACACAGAGTGGAGAGATAAGTAATGCAGCGTGGCTAAGACATGCAAACCAAGGGGATGAAAAGCTTAAAATCTCAAGTAAAGACAGGAAAATCTAAATTAGGTAAATGGCATACAAATAAGATTCCAGATCTTCTATTCATTATGTGAATATTGGTCATCAATTCCAATTAATGCTATCAAATTATCAGCAGCATACTATCCCATTAATACATCCCCCTCCATTAGCAGTATAATGAGAATCTACATCCCATCATCATAAACCTCAAAACATACTGCACAAGGGCAGCCATTCTCAGTTTCAGAAGGCGTCCGTGTCTGTGATCACCTCATAGTTACATCTCAACCATTCATACGAGTTGAGGAATCATAAGTTCAAGTCAAGTTCTGGTTTTGAAGTCTTACGACCTACGTTTCAGATATAAGGTTTTTCATGTTCAACAAATACTCAAAGCCCCAAAGGAAGTGTAACACAATCAAGAACCTGAACAATCTCCTCAGACATGGAAACACAACGTGGCAGAGTATGATCTCGCGGTAAAATCCTAATATGTGTATTCGTCTCCATCCTCATTTGCTCAATTATCTTCCCTCCTTTCCCCATCAAACACCCCACGTGCATCCGGGAAACCACCAGCCTCGTCACAACTCTATTACCACCACCACCTCCTCCTCTGCCTCCGTACTCATCATTCTCATCCTCCGCAAAGCCATCACTATGCCCATACCCTCCTCCTTCCCCATCAGTCTCCAAAATCCTCTCATGTATCATGAGCAACGCCTCCTGTGCAGGCGAGAACGACGGTAACCTCCCGCCCGAGCCCCGCCCCCGGTTGTCGGATATCTCGATAATCCTCTCCTCATCCCCAGGAGCCAGCTCGTGCACATTGATCCACGCCCCAGTGTTCTGCCTAATCGCCTTAATTATACTCCCGGATTTCCCAATCACTCCCCCTGCCTTCGCATCGTGGCACAGAATCCGGTAGTTCGTCGTCCCCATCACCTGTTCCAGCAGCTTTCTCCCTCCTCCTCCACCGGAGGAGGATGAGGAGCGGCGGTAGCTCGGAGCATAATGGTGGCCTCCTCCACCTCCACCGCCACCGTGTGAATTGCTGCCGTAGCGCGGCTTGCTCCGTGAGTGTAGGGTTTCAGATTCATAGTCCTGGTCATAATAGTATCTCTTAGATCTAGATCTCTCCATTCCCGATTTCTTCACTTCCAACCAACAATCACAGCAAATGTTCCAACAATCACAGGTGAAAAGGGGGAAAATCAGTGTTCCAGAATCCAAATCCGAGATTCAGTGCTAGAGATTCAAATTCGCGGCCAAAAGCATCAGGAGGGGAAATTAGGGTTTAGATTCAAATCGTGCAATTCCTTCGGGGGCAGATTCGCAATGGTAGTGGAGGTCTGAGCTTGTTGGAGCAGAAGCCATGATTCAGGAATCAGAATATTTTGGCGATTTTGTACAGCAATTGAATCCACAACCCTATATTTTCGCCATTTTATCAATGAAATAATTAGGTTAGTTAGTGCGTGTAGTGTGTGAAAAATGGCCGAACACCTATGAATACAACGTACCAATTCCAGATAGATTTACTGTGGCAGAAAATTTGTAAATACATCTATATAAGAAATTATTACACCATTAAATTAAATACCATATTTTGACTCAGCATAAATTTTTCTATAAAGTAAAATGATTTAAAAAATGAATAAAATATGTATCTTATTTTTATAAAGTAATAAAATGAGAGTGAAATAAGTTCTTGGAATAAGGGTGAGATATTGTAAGTGAAAATATGGATTATACTCCTATAAACTTAAAAAAGTAGAAGGTAATTAATTTTTGTGGAGGAAATTAAACATATTAGTTTGAAATAGTATAACCTTTTATTTTAATGAATTTTTGACAATACTATATTTTGGTACTCCGTATTTGATAGTGCACAAGAGTAAAGTGATGATCTTTTGCTATAATGGTAAGACATGGTAATTAATTGTGGGTAAGTTCTAACTACATGATGTAATAAGTGGTGTTTGCTGAAGTCGGTAATATTGCTTTGGGGGCCAGATTAATTATGTTGTTACAATGGTAACTTTGTTTAATTAGAATCTACAATTCAATAACATGGAGTACTAAGGACATAAGGGATTATTACAATGGTATTTGAACTGAAAGTAAATTACAATAACTATCAACTATTATTTTCTCGATGATACATTTTTTTGGTTGAGAAATAGTAGTAGAGAAGATTAAACCGGATCACTTTATAAATATTAGGCTAATTATAGTGCGAGTTTATAATTTCACAAAAAGAAATACGGAGTACTATTATTTTAAGTAGAAGATACAGTATATACTCTATATAAATCAATAAATGTACAGGGCGTATAACTTTATTACTACTACTTTAAAGAACTACTCCGTATTAAATATTAACATATCAGTATATAAACAATGGGATGTATTAAGATTCACTATTCTTTTTAAAATGACAATGTACCACCACCAACCCTACGTGACATATTTATTCTACAATATTATGGGCATATCATGTAATATATAGTACATTAGTAAGTGTTTTAGATGTATTTTAGATTGCATGATAATAAATGGTGTATTGCAGCGTAGATTGTTGAGTATTGCATTATAGGCATAAAATATTTAATTTGTATTATATATATAGATTGATTGCTTCTATGCAGTTATTTTGCATTATAAACAATAATGCAATCTATCTATTACTATCATGCAATCTGTATAAATCCATCTACCGCCTACTAATAAATATTGCAATATACGTCCCTAATATTATAGGATAATGTGTCATGTGGTACCACAAGGTTGATGGTACGTTGTCACTTTAAAATTGGTATCACCATAACGCACCTCATGCTTCATATCGTTGAAATAACTACCCTACTACCAAAGCTCCAAAACCAAAAGGTTTAAAGTAATAAAAGTATGAGAATATAAAAGTTTTATTTAAAATCCAATGAAAGAAACAACAAATTCATACGTATGCCCATTGGTAATAGACTTTATTGTATTTTGTGAAAAGTGTGGGCTAGTCAAAAGATTATTAAGTTCAAATATTATATACTACTCCTTCCGTCTCAGTTACTTGAGGCGTTTCTTTTCGGTACGTGATTTAAAAAAGTTATGTTTAGTGAGTTAAATAAAATAAATGAGAGAATAAAGTAAGAGAAAGAAGATAGTAGAGTAAAAGAAAGAATAAAGTAGGTGAGATTAGATGTTTTGTTTTTAGCTAAAAAGATAAATAACTCAAGTAACTTTAGGCGGAGAGAGTATCAAATTGTAAATCTTTTCTTTATAAAATCTCCAATTTCATCGACTTTTTTCGAAATTCCATCAAGCGAAAACTTATATAAATGACATTTATACGTTTTGTAACAAAATTTAAACTTAAATAATCTAAGTGGTTGAGACTAATATAAATTTATTTGATCAAATCAAATTTATCTATTATAAAAAAATGTTTATTTAAAACTTATTTTATATGCTACTATAATCTTTAAAAATAATTTAAAATGAATATAAATCATACATATTGTAGTTTATATATAGTTCGGCTTTGAGCAAATATTCCACCACAGATCGTTTATTATAGTACACTTACTAGTACAAAATAAGAAAAATTGATACTACTTCATATTATAAAATGAATACACATAGGACAAGATTTTTCGCCATGCAATAGAATAATTGAAAAAATTATTAAAATTACTTACACTTTCGAAATTGCGAAGTTGACTAAACTTGTTGTTTTATATTCAAATATTTATTTAAAGAATAAAATGTAGTTTTACATTTTCCGCATGAAAATATTTATGAGAGTGATTATATTCAAATATCGTAGAAAGGAAATTAGAAAAGCTTTTTTTTCAGGAAATTAGATAAGCTTGAGCTGCACTTCATTTTTCCACGTTTTCTCTGTATCTGTATGTTTCTGTAATCCCCACACTTGCTCTCACTTAATTTGCTATGATTTATCTATTTTTTGATCCATCGAGTGCAGAGAATCGAAGTTAAACCGGAGAACAAATGGCGGCTATGTTTTGCTATGAAGTCGCAGGTTGCATTTTGAGTAATGATGTTTTTTTGCCTAACTTTTTACAATTTGAGTAATTCGGTTTATTTTCGTTTGGTAACTTCGATTGGCAGGATGGATCGAGCTCACGAAATCGGGGGGCAGTCACAGGCAAGTGTGGAGGCGGAGAAAATTGGTATGATTGTGAGCTTTATCTACTTATAGATGTATTTGGGGGAAAATGTTGAGACAGATGTTAAGTAATCAAAATTCAGATTTAGTTTACGATTGATTGAATGCTTGAAGTGTGAAAAGTGAAATCATCTACTAATTGTTTTTGGAAATTGGGAGGCAACTGTAAAATTAAGAAATTAGAAGATATCTTTGCGTAGTTAGTTTGGGAGTTTTCATTCCACTTGGTAGATGATAATATGTGGCTGGAGTTTGATGTTGGATAGCCTTGTTAATGGTTAATATCATGAGCATTTTGCATCATTGTTACTGATCAGGGTGCTTGGATATGATTGTTTACACATCTTAGGATGTTCAGTTGATGTCAATAGGAGTAAGGAGAATTTCATAGACATTGAATTTAGTTAGAGTATGCTGGAAAACTCGGACATATGAAGAACAAAAACCCGTGTATTCATTCATCCCCATATAGCGTGGGGGCTTTGAAGATTGCAACCTTCATTTTTCAGGTGGCGTTTGCTATAAATCCATCTATTGTGTTGTGTGTTTTCAGGCGAAAAAAGATAAAATGAGGATACAAAGAGTTCCGTTTCTTGAGGAACAGGTGAGGAGGATAAGGGAGACGGGTGAGCTCCTGACAATGGACATCGAGAGGCTATTACTCTCGGAGGATAACTGGTTTGATTTTGTGAATGAAGTTGCAGCAGAGGCGAAGCAGTACGTAGAGAACAACCGTGATGAGTATGGTGCTAAGAAGGCAATCCTCCACGTCATCAGCAACCGTATGAATGACTCTGGAGTTCACCGTCCTGAGGCATACAGGGAAGATGATCCTTTCAAGCCAGGGCCTGGCTTCCTAAGGCAAGAACTCTATGATAAATAAATACTACTACTGGTTTTGTTATATCCTAGTACGAGCATGTTCTTATTCGAGCTAGTATTGATATTACTGAGATCTACTATACAAAACTATGTTTTGAGAGGTATTTGGATACAATTGGAAAATATCACTATGTCTTTTCCCAACAAGACCTCACCATCTTTGGTTAGGGGTTATTGGTTTTTAGGGACCGGTGGGTGTCTATGGTTCGTGTAGTTTGTGTTCCAATTACTTGTTTTTAGAATGGAACCTAGGTAACAACCTAGTCCAGTCCAACATACTATTCAAGACTCTTTGAAACTTTATCGTGCATTAGAAATTACTTTGTTATCGACGAGTAGAGTTGTCTTAGGGGTAGAGCCGAGTCGGGCTACTTTTGAGAGCTCCACCGAGAGTGTTCTTTTCCTGCCCCTCCTATGATGATTTAGGATATTAGCAGCTGCTACTATGGGTATGCACAAGCTGTGAACCTGATTTGAGCCTAACTTTGTAGTACCACGTTAATAAAAAAAAAAGGGGGCATTTGCCTGTATGCACATGTCCATATGTAAGCAACAAACAATTGTTGTTTGACTTTGTATGGACATCATGCTCTAATCTACTTAATAGATATATAGGTGTACATAGAAATGCCTATATTAGGACATTGTCTTATTCCATTATTCCCTGGTTTGAGAATTTCCTGTTGGGAGCTGCAAGTGGCCATTTGACCTTTCAAGAATCCCTGCTTCATTTAACATACACTTTTTATTCATTCTACTGTGTCATGCCAATTTGATGGAGGTATAGAACATTCAGGAGCATTTAAATACTCTTTGTTTGGGATATGTATACCACATAAAATTAAATAGTGCCCGATTCTAAAGGTGTGTTATTGGTATGCTGTCATTGAAATAGTTCAACACTCTAAGAACTTGTAATCATAGTGACTAAGTGTTACATAAGGAAATGGACAAGCAGAAAGTGCTTGAAAAAGATGGATCATATGCATATCTAGAATATATGATTGCCGTCTGTGATTAAATTTAGGTGTGGAATACATTATAAACTTATGAAGAAATGAATAACCAGTTTCATTTCTTAGTTTTTGTAGTTAAGGATGTCTAATTGCTGGACCCAAAATAGGTAAATCTACACATTGCCAAATTTATGATGAAACAATATTAAATCATCTAGGAAATTCAAGATTTAATCACCAATCATATCAAATGGAATTAGGCTAATATTTGGGGTTTGAGGTCATAGTAACATGTGCAAATGCTCATAATTGAAGTCAATAGTTGTATCATTTTCCAGCGACTAGACATATCTGCACTTATTATTTTCATAATTGAATAATCAGTTCTGGTAGCACTATGCCTAATTAAGGCATAACCAGCAGTGCACGATGTAGTAATTATTTTGATAATTGTCAAGATTAATGCTCTAAATAATGGTGCTTCTAACTGCTTTTGTCCAAACTAATTGCTTCACGAAGATAAAGTCCAACCACATTAAACTAATTATTAAACTATACACGACATATAAGTGGAGGGAAACAAAATTCATGCACCCATTCCATCATTATTTTTCTTGATATTATATGATAATTCTTGATTAACAAGTTCGGTCTTGTCTGATAAAGTGATAAGAGTCATAATATGTCTATAAGTCCACGAAATTAAACTAGTTAATTAAAGATTGCACCAAGTAATATTACTTTCATTAAATGTTGCTTGATTTTTTTTTGCACGAGAATTAAGAAAGTGACTTTTATTGGTCAAGTAGATAGGGAATTATTAAGACAGAAAATAAAATAGGAGATAGAAGAGAGAGAAAAGTGAAAAGAGTAAAATATGAGACTGAAATGATAGTAAAGTATGAGAAAAAAAAGCAAGAGAGATTAATGTCTTGTTATTTTTTTCCTATAAACGGAAATTACTTAAGTAAGAAGGATATTTTAAAATAGAATACAACTAAAATAACTTGGAACGGATAAAGTAATACCATATTTTATTTGCGATTCCTCCACCCATCCTACACACATTTTAGTGTACGAATTCATCGATTCAAATTAAATAAAAATTAACGACGGCAAGAGGCTATATTCATTTAAGATAAATATAGTAGTAAAATTATGCTTGTACCATCACAATGTTACTAAATGGGCCGAGATTTGGTGAAAAGTGGGAACCAAACGGCTGATTATTGGAGAATATATGATCAAAAGTCTATATTATCTTGGGATTAATTAGTACATAATTTAGGGACCTTTGCCACCTTTCTTCCCTCTTGGGTCATGCTTCCCATTAGGACCAGCATCATCATAGTCAAATACTAGGTCCAGCCCAAGAAGCTTTCTTGAATTTGCTCCGACTCCGCCCTTGTGAATAGGGTTCGTTTCAATGTGGTCCGAGCCCTTAACCGTACCTACGTAGACAAGAGTGAGTAAGCAATGACATCCTTTATAAAATTGAAGAAGAAGCGGTTTATCAACAAATTGTAATTACAAAGTCAAACAATTATCCAACGTTGTGATACATAAAATGTAAGAATAGTTTAGGTTTGGTTACCTGCATACAAGAACATGAGGATCAACAACATTGCTAAACTCTGTATCCTAGGGTTCATCACTACTGGACTAATGTGATGAGTGCTTGGATTTCTTGAATTCAATAAAACTATATATATGGTTTCTCTTATTCAAGATTTAGGAGGAAAGGCAGCCTTTTTATAAGCACCAGTGGCTATGATATGTGTGTGATTTTTGTGGGTTTGCCACCCATCCCCAATGGCTTATACAATCATGATGAAATGCATTACCAAAATGTAAGTCAACTTCACTATGTGCATGTTACATCATGAATTCATTACATACATGTATATGCAATGTATACAATTTTGTGGCAAAAAATCTCTTGGAAATTTCAAATCTTATGGCTTTTTTGAAGTTTTTTACTTCTGTGATTTTCCAACTTTTTCTTAAGTCGATCACCCTTTTTCATTTTTATGTTTGTGTTGGAACTTATAATGCTAGAATTTTCTCAAAGTCATGAATTGCATCTAAAAGTATGAATAGGGGTAGAAAATCATTTGAGATGACATGAATTTCTCAAAAGTGGCCATATCCACAAGAAAATTAATGAACAAGATTTGCACTTGAGAGCGAGCAGTAAAATGTAATACAAAAAAATAATACAAAAGCAAACATATGTTATATAACGAAGGCATAAATAAGAGATGAATACAACAAGGCCACAAATACGTTGCCTTTGGATGATAAAACAAAACAACTGAAACTGATTCTTCAATCCTATACCAAAATATCATCAACACTTCATGACATTTCCCACTCTTGCAACTTCGCAGTCGCAGCAAAATATATAGATTTTACATATTCAAAAGCAAGATTGAAGAAGAATCTGTACCAGACCAGTAGAAAATCACGAGTTTTTCTCCTCGTGCACAGACGGAAATTCGACTCTAAATGATGACCTGTGAAACGCCTACGGACTAATGAAAAATGTATGCAAATGAAATGTGACCTAATATTGGAGTAGTGACAGAACCTCATGCAATTTTCTAGATGAATGAAATGAATGAGCAACGGACTGCTATATGAGTTTGGAATGTTTATGCATGAAAAATGTATGGATATGTAAAAAAAGAAGAAGAAAAAGTGGGTATGATAGCTTGACTTCAAATTAATCACAGAAACAATAGCTGTGAGCTGATGCAGCGACCAGGGTGATCCGGGAGCTTTTTCAGAACACCCAAGAAAAGTAGCCCGTATCGACCATGCAACATAGTTTTAGTCTGCTCAGCCCATTAACAAGCATCCATACCCAGCACAAAATTGGTATTTAGACCTACAAGTCCTCCTGAAGAATTCAGAGAAGCCACCATCACCGACTACCCCCCACCCCACCCCACCACCACAACCCAAGGCAAAAGGAACCCCGACCCAACCCGACCTGACCTAACCTGACCCCATGATGCTTATGCATGAGTTAGTGACAACAGAAATGCTTCTGTTGTCAGAAGGTATGACCAAACATGACATGACTATCCCAACCTTGACCCTGACTCGACACGACCATATGCATGCAGGTAAAGTAATATGCACCAAGTGAAACCGCCTCAAACAGATATGGCACGGCTAATAGCCAATCTGGCCCACTCAGCAGATTCCTTAATCAAATGGTCGTCTGAGGACAAACATTCATTCAGGAAGTCTTTGCTCGACACAGATTGTTGAATCAGAGAAGCAGCATTACTTCCCAGGGTGTCTGCAAGATCTCCAAGGACACCAATAGCAGTTTTCATCACAATATCATCCCTGAGTAAAAAAAAAATAATGCAATCAGAAAATAATTGCGAAAAAGAAAAACAAACAAAAAGAGTAAGTAGCAAAACTAGATAAATGTATACTTACATATCCTTTTCTATGTAAATACTATCCAGGAATTGCAAGATGTGAGGTGCATATGGTATCAGGAGTTGGGTTTTAGGTGAGTTCTTGAAGCCCTGAAATATCCCTGAATATGCCTCCAGAATTCCATTTCTCAGAGAGTTTGTGTATTCAATCATTTCATCATCAACACTGGATGTATGGGCAGACAACTCTGCAGCACTCTGCAGCATGGGCATGGCATACATCAAATACTTCTCGAAGTTCTCGCCTATTGCTAGAGCTATATCTCCAAAGCATGAAAATATTGGAGGCTTCACAGACTGGTGCAACTGATTGCTTGACAAGTCCTTCAGTAGCTGCGTCATGATACCATCACAGTAAGCCAGCACCTTATCATCCAACGCCCTGCAGATATCCCCAACAATACCAACAGTGACAGCACAGACCTGGTATTCCTCAAAGTTCTGAAGACCCATGTCCAAATACTTGTAAAAGTCTGGCATGTACTTTGCAAAGTTTGGCCCTGTTGCATAAGCAAGTGCACCAATGGAAAGCATTGCTTCCTCATGTACAGTGGCATTTCTACAGGCAAAGACTCGAAGAAGAAGATTCATTATCTGATCTGAATATTGCAGTAAGGCATACTTCATAGGTTCTGATGCCCCTAGTTTCTGTATGATGACTTGCAGGCACCCACAAAGAAGGCCTTGCAATTCAGTCTGCTTCTCCCTCTCATCCGACGAAAGCTTTTGAGCCTCAAGGGTTTTGTGAAGCTCCGTCATAATGACTTGAACAAGTTCCACTACTAAGCGAGCTGTTTCCTCAGTAGAGCTCCTCACTACTTCATTCAGTGTTTCATAGGCAGCTGTCCTAAGTCGAGACTCGCCTGCATCTTCTCTATGAGTGGCATTAAGAAGAGACTGCACAATTTCTTGGAAATAAGGTGTTAATGGTGATGTTGGACCAACATCCTCATAACCTTGGGCCAGAAAATAAAGAGCACCACAAGCTTTTTCAGCAACATTTGGAGCATCTTTCATGCTCTGCAAGAGAACTGTGATAATCTGTTGACAGTTGGATGGGGTAATAATGGGAGTCGCCAAAGTGGAGCCATGAAGAAACTCAAATATCCTCCCAAGGGTCCAGGCAGTTGTGTCCTTCACATGACTACTTGGATCTTTAGTCAAGGCAGTGAGCATGAAACCAAGGGCAACATTAACAATAGGGGTTAATTTGTCTGGTGATGGGCCCTCCAATATTGAGCCAAATGCATAAGTGGCCGCTTCTCTTTGCCTCCAATCACCTTTTGTAATATTTTCTTCAATAAATGGCATGACAAGTGGTACAATGTCATCCCCCACTGTCCGGGCAACTAAGCCAAGACAAGTACCACCAGCCATTGCAAGATTCCAGGCACCTTCATCCTGATCCTGATCCTCTTCTTGCTTGAGAAGTGTCTCCAACAGCAAGGGAACAAGAGCAGGGAGTGCCTGCTTGATGAAATAGTAGCAGGGAACATCTGAATCTGCGGTGAAATCACCTCCATAATCGTCCAGTATATCAATTTCCTCATCACATATTGAGCTCCAAAATTCAATTGCCTGGAGAGCAACTGGTTCTTCATCATCACGGACAGCCTTGGATGTGATGTTAAAGATGTCTTGTATATATGGAGCTAGTTTTTCATAATATGTGGAGCCAATTGAGACCAAACACTCATATGCCGCCTGCCGGATTTTCACTTCTGGAGAAAGTGTGGCCTCACAAACAACTCTCATTATGTAATCCCTCTCCATATCATTTGAAAAGTTAGCCTGGGAAAATCCAATAGCATTATATAAAGCTCTTGTGGATGCAAGCCGGACCTCAATATTAGCTTCATTGGCATTCATACCTTGAACAACAGCTGTCAGTATCTTATTCACTTGATCCTGATCAATTGTCTCCGGAGCTACTTCTTCGCACAAGTATCCAAGAGTTTCAATCGTAGCCTGCTTAACATGAGGTGGAACCTGATGAACATTTGATAGGAGAGACCCAACAAGCTCAGGCCATTGCTTCTGTGGCAGCTCAATGCCTGCAACCTTCGCAATCACTTGTGAAGCAGTTGACCTAACATCACTAGCAGTAGATGATAGGGTCTGCAATAAGCATGCCTTTATCTGACTCTTCACAGAAACATCTAATGACAACCACCTTTGGACGAGCTCATATTTTCTGTGCTGCTCCTTCGCATCCAAAGCATTTTTTAAAACCAAACCAGCAAGTTTACGACTGTCAACAGGCTTCTCTTCACTAGCAAGCTCTACAGAAAGGGATAGGAGGAAAGCCGGGAGGTTTTGCTCCTGAAATTGTTTCAAATTCTCTTCGGCATGCTTTCTTACTGTTGAATCAACTGACTGTGCACTTAGAAGGATCTGAGTGACTTCCATAGCCATATCCTACCTGTCAATACCAAAACATATTAATTCAAATAACATGATGAAGTGATAAGTTGCTGTGTATTACGCCAGTTTGAAACTTTCACCGTACTAAAAGTACATAGTTACATCAGAAAATACTCCTAGTGAACACGGTAGGAAATAAACAACACAAAGCATCAACTTTAAGACATAAATAAATGGTCGAGTAAGAAGCATGTTCCAGTAAAAAGGAATAATTGACACAAAGTCACGCAGATGAAATAACTCTCTAATAGTTGTCACTAAGTAAGTTTGTGACACCAGACTGAAACATATCCAAACAAATCTCTCTTAATCCAACAATTATATCTCAAAATAAAACAAGTTGTTCACTACAGTCTACCCCAAAGTGCACAAGACCTATCATTATAGTACTCCCACCAAAATCCACCCAGTTTAATAAAGGTTATATAATTCACTATAGTCAATTTATGGGGACACAAAACAACACAAAAGCATTATACATCAAGACAAAAAAAATGGTTGATTAATAAATATATTTACATAAAACCATAATCAAACAACACAAAGTCCCACTGACTAAATAACTCTCTCATGGAAGTTACTAAGTTGGACTTTAGGTAGCTGTTCCAGCTGCGGAAGCTGGCACCAGAGTGAAACAGATCCAAAGAAAACTCCCTAAATCCAATAATATATACTTATATGTCAAATAAAGCAAGCTATTCACTACAGTCTATCCCAAACTGCACAAACCTATCATAACAGTATTGCCACCAAAATCAACCCAGTAATGGAGGTTCCATCAATCAAATGAAAGCATAAATATAACATAAAAAAGAGTAACATCAGCTACACACTGGAAAAAGAAAACACCTTCAGTCCGATACATCAAAATAGACTCAATAATTAACAATCGCAATCTCATTATTTTTTTTATTAGCTATATAAGAGATCATGACTTTTTCCAACCTTAAGGATTTTCAACTACGCAACCAGATCGCCCCAACACGCAGATCCAGTAATCCCCCAATTGGGCAAAACGCCTATCAAACTTCCACTTTCATTTTCGAAAATAAAAAAAACATTTCCACTTTCATTTCACCATAAAATTTAATCTTGGATTACTCAACCAACATAATATAGTTTAATACCAAAAGACAAAAGGAAAATGAGCTCGAAATCGAAGCAATAACGTGGAATCACCTGGGGAAAAAGTCGAGGAGGGGAGAGAGCGAATGAAGAGTTCACTCCTGGATCGTATTAATTCAAAAGCGGCGCCTCCTGAAACCCTAAACAGGGAGTTTTAGAGAGAGAAAGTGGAGTCTCTGTGTGTGCGTTTTGAGAGAGAAAATTCGTAAAGTTGAATGATTGAATTAAAGTGAACTAAATACAAGTAATAATAATAATAATAATAATAATAATAATAATAATAATAATAATAATAATAATAATAATAATAATAATAATAATAATAATAATAGTAAGATTTAATATTAATATTAATACTAATAATAAGGAGTACTAGTGTTAATATGCTTTTTCTAGGGCAATTATTGTATGCGGAACCGAGCAGGTAAATAATACGTCTGCATCGTGTGGGCTCCACCTAATGAAGATTTGATTTTCCCCTAACTATACTATTCTATTTTTCTTAAATTCGATTTTCAAATAATTTAAAAACTTATCTTTTGTCTTCACTTTATCGTTCGTTGGTGACATATTTTTTATTTTTGGTGACATACATAGTTGCTTAGTGTATGACTGTATTATCTATACTAATCTAAATTGCAAGTTTGATGAAAAGTCATTAATACCCTTTTTGGAGGGAAAATTGAAAGACGAGGTGTCTTCTATTCAAAAACAATTTTTTAAGGCAAAAACAATTTTTTAAGGCAAAACAACTGGACAAATAATAGCCCAATAAAATGCTAACTTCTTGAAGAAGTGTTAAAACACATTTAAATAGTGCACTACCGTTAACTTTTTTTATAATTAAGTTATTAAATTTATATATTAATTAGCCTTATATTTGAGTTAAATTGGAATTGTGCTAGAGAGTTTAGTTTGTCTTCCATTTATTTAAGTTAAAATTGAGATTTAATCATTTATTGCAATACTTTTTAATATAAAGAGTAGTGTAAATTCTCACATTATTCAAAACAAACAAGATGCATAAAATATTATCGTTATTTTAAGTGATAGTAGTAATTTACTTTTTATACGTATATGTGGCGGGAAGTAAGAAACTTATTCTTTCAAATATAAAAAATTCATTTAGTCTTTGGAAATGTATATCAAGTTATGCTATGGTCTGAAATTAAAAGAAAGAAATAAACAGTCATCTAAAATGTGATTATTGGATAATACAAATTTTCTAACTTGACTTCTCAAAGAAGTTTTAAATTTATATGATTTAAATTATTCATATATTTAATGTGGATATGTTTAATAGTCCATATATTTTTTTTCAAATTAATTTTTTATAAATTAAGCTATTAAATTTATATATTAATTTACCTTTTATTTGGATTAATGACTTGCATAGCACTTTCAATAAACATCTTTACTCACACATATTTTCTTTATTTGTATATCTTATTCTAATTAATTCATAGTCTTTGATCATTAGTCACACATCTTATTTTTGTCATTAATTTTATTGTTTTTACTTCACTTAAATTATAAATTAAAATTGCACAAATGTTTCATTCACTGGGGAGTAGTAAATTCTTCATTTTGAGTGAGACAAGATAAGTACATTTCTGTTTTTTTAAATCTCCATATTTCTTTCAATTCTTATTTTCTATATATTTATTATATTTTATATTCATTATTTGAAACTCTTATGTCCCGTGCATAGCTCGAATGTTAATACTAGTTCTTATATAATTTTATCTTTCGTCTAATGTTTCTTCTAATGAATTATCGAACAACATCACTTAATACTCTTAAAAACATTAACTTATTTTGTTTTATTGTAGTACTTATTTATAAAATAAAGTAAATCTCCATCAATTACTCACGACTTTATTACACTTTCCCCACTATATTTACTTTTACTCGGACCGTATTAATAATACGTCGTATTAGTAAATGAGAATGATACAAAATAAAAACCGCAATATTATTAATTATAGATGGTTTATGCACTTGTTAGATGTCTTTTATGAATATTTATCATTGTTAATTATCGAAACGACGTTGAAGACTTATTGATACATACCGAACTGAAAAATGACGTTAATTATATATGTGTTGACGTCTATTAGTCGAAAAAAGTTGCATGGATGTAATTATTTGATTTGTATTCTTCATTTATACCAAAGAGAGATTATTTAGATTCAACACGTCCAGAGTTGAAGATGATCGATGTGTTTTCTGCATGGAAGGACCTCGAGATAGTAGAACACCTCTTCTTTTTGTTGCAAGGTGTCTAGCAACCTTTGGTACTATTGTTGCGGCATATGGAATATCTCGATTTGTATGCCCAAGGAGCTGATGGTTGTCTGCTCTTTTGGCTTGGTGCTCCATTCCGAAGATTTCAATGACCTTGTTTTGTGTTATGGCGTGGTCTATTTTGGACATCCCAAACAAGGTTGTTTTCCAAAACCTTTTATCATATTGGGATTTAAAGAAGAAAAGGTTGATTTGGAGACTTGGAACGAGGATGAAAGGATGATCCCCAAATTTTCCATTTTCACTAGAACACTTCCTAAGAACTTGATTGATTGGTCCGGCTAAACGAACACACAAGAGGTAGTGTAGGTTTGATCTCTTGTGTTTTTTTTCTTAGTCTGCTCCTTTGACGGTTGGTTGTGGTTTGCCTTGGCTCGTTTCTTTCTTCGGTGTTATGGTTGTTCGCTCCGCTGCAACCTCTTTCTCACTTGGGCTTATGTTAGGCTTAGCTTGGTGGTTAGGTCGTGGTTCCTGGGTGTGTTTTGAGACTTGGTTATTGCTTTCTCCCGTATGCTGTTGTTACATCTGTGTTGTTTTATTGTGTCTGATTGTTGTTTGACTTTCCAGAGTAGTTTTGTTGCAACTCTCATCTTTCAAGGGGTTTGAGCTCTTTATATTATGCATCAAAAAAAATCTAGAATCGTGTTTTGTCCATAAAGAGCATTTAAGGGGTTTGAGCTCTTTGTATTATGCATCAAAAAAAAAATCTAGAATCGTGTTTTGTCCATAAAGAGCATTGAACTATAGTATCATGAGAATTAAATATGACGTAGTAACGTGTTATATTGAAAACATTGATGAAAAAGATTGAAAATAAACTCCATCTAAAAAGAATGAGGGCCAGAGAAATCAACAAAGATATACAATTCGAATTCTTGGTGCTAAGGCAATCAAAGAGTTTGAATTCCAGGATTCATCTTCGTAGTAAAGTCAAGTCTCATTGCTAAGGCTATTCAACATGACATATCTTGGTGTTTGAGATTGAGAGGCGCATCATCTTGTTGGAATGCCAATAAACCCAGACTGAGATTTACAAATTCAAAGTCTATCAACTAACTGCAATTATCATGAACAACAAATACTCATCCGTCTCACTTTAAATGATTCATATTCCTTTTTAGATCGTCCTACCAGTGGATCATTTCCTACATATGAACTGCATTAGGGGCCAAGGTTCTCTTCACAAGTTAGATTTGTTGAGAATTAAATTTGTTAATACTGAATACGTGGGAAATTATATGATACACACCCTAAGCACGTTCAGCGTTGTTTGTTCTGATTCTAGTGCATTAAAAAATATTACTATTAAAATTTTTAATTTCACAAAATACTACTATTAAAATATTACTAAAAATCAAAGCTCGATTTGTTATTTTATTAATTTATTTGAAGTTATAGAGAAATCGAGCATATCGAGTTTGATTTTTATGAATTTTGTGAAATTAAAATTTACAATAACATTTTTTAATGAACTAGAATCAAACTAAATATATGAAACAAAATAAACAACGCTAAACGTGCTTCAAACAAATGTGGTACTAACATCAGGTGCTCACATAAAATATGTACCATATCATTTCTCTACATATATATTTATATTTTATTTTTAAATTTAATATAATGATATTGTTTCTTACTACTATATTACCTTTCGCCCGCTATATATTATCTACTTTGACTAAGACAATATTTAATAATATACATCGTATATGAGAATTATAAAGAATAAAAGTTGCAATATTATTAATTATAGATGACCTATGCACTTGTTAGATTTTTTTACGAATGATTTTCACTTGCATCGTGCTTATCATTGATAATTATCGGAATTGAACAACGTTAAAGACCTATTGATACATATCGAATTGAAAATTACGTTAATTATGTGCTGAATTATTGATGTCTATTAGTAAAAAAAGTGAGATGTATATAATTATTTCATTTATATTCTTCAATTTCTTATGTCTCTATTACAACCGATCCACTTTTTTTATTGACAAATGAAAAAAAGGACTTAAGGTAAAGAATTGATGAGCAAAACAGTATTATATTAAAGATAACTCAAAAAACCAATAAAACCAACGCAACAACAAATACATGATAAAATAACAACATGAAAACTAGAAAATATATCTATCTTGAAGGTTCACACGTGGAGCCACACTATTTTGTTAATAAAATAATAAGTATTTTATGAAGAAATGTATCAACACATATGATAATTAATATTGATAGAATGCTTTCAAACCTTATATAATTTCATTTCTAAAAAAAGCATCCATAAAAAAAGATACTATATTTCAAAGGGTCGGCACTACTATATATTATGTCCAACTAATCTTGTCCCATCATTCCACCGTCATTCCTTGCTTTATTCCATTGAATTCATATAACCAATAATAATATTTTAACTATGTGGAACAAATTTTCTATGTACTTTATTACTTTACAAATATTATGTGTGGTTACTCGTTGTTTTTTAATTAACATAATTCAAATTTTTGTCAAATAACATTTTTTAATAAAAAATAGCATTTCAATTGAATTTCGTTGGTCAATAAATCAAAGTCTCAAAGTTTCAAAGTCTATAATCTAATGGGAATTAAATTCAAACATATTTTTGGAAAACTATGAATACAGATAATATATTTCTACAAAAGAATCTGAGTTTTATGACAACAATTAATTTCATGCCATATTTTCATCACATTCGAATTTCTATAGTCAAAATTCAACATAATAAGTACCCATATTTAAAGCTAACGTCGATATTTTTCCAATGCATGATCGAATTGTGTGCACTGGCGTATACACGGTAACAAGGGGGTACAACTGTACCCCCAAAACTGTGGTGTTTAATAGTACTATATGTAGTCTTACATAAACAAAAGCTGTCGATGACCCAGTGGTAAGAACGCTCGTCTCGAAGGCATTGGCTTGAGTTCGAGCCTTCTCACTTAACTTTTTTTCTTCCGATTAACTTTGTTTAAATACATACCACTCTCTTTTTCAATTTAATTTTGTTATCAATCCGTTAAATAGTTTATTTTTAGTAAATACATATATGACTAATATAAAGCAAACTTTAATAATTGTTTACAATAAATTCAAGTTTAATTACTAACATGAAAGTATCATAAATTAGTAATTATAACACTCATCTCATAATATTCATATCTATATAATACTATAATCCTAAGTAACAAAACATAAATATTTGTATTTCAAATGCATAATTCATCGTCTAAGTGACACTATAAAATAATTTATTTATTTTTTAATAACTTTTATAATAAAAAAATATAAAAAACTATATTTTAAATAATAGAACAATTGATAAAATAAAACAAAGAGAAAAAAAATCAGTCATGTTTTGAAATTTTAAATCTGAATGGAATTATTTTTTGCTTTTGCACCCCCAGATTGAAAATATTGGATCCGTCACTGATTGTGTGTCGTGGATTTATAGATAATTAATTCTAAAACATAGATATTGTGTTTGGAGTTCCTTTCACACGTTATTATTTTAGTGCATGTTGTTAGAAAATATAATGCGAAAATAAAATATTAATAATTAAAGAATTTTTCCGTTAAAGATTGTATTTATGTTTGAGTATTGTTCATATAGGGAATTAAGACATAATCCTAATCTTATTAGATATCCATACAAGGTGACATGTATTATGTATAGATAAAATCTGATTATTAGTTTAAATAATATCTATTTCTATCTTGTATATATATAAAATGTAATAATTAATTTAAATATATCTATTCCTATCTTCTTGGATTTGAGTATATCTTCCGACATGTCTATACATCACATTGAAAAACTTCAAATTAAAGTATTTATTTTAGTAAGTTTCTGAAGTTCATATGTTTTTATATGAGATGTTTTTTGACAAGGGACGCAAGTACGTAACATAGTAACTGTTAATTAAAAAACATGAATTTGAATAAAAACAAAACCCAGATAGATTAATAAGAAAAATAAATGTATATATATATCAAATAAAAGTTTAGTTGTGACTGTGAATCTTGATTGACATTCCATGAATTATTACTGAATATAAATAGTAATAAGTTCGATATTTATCGTTCAAATTATAATTTGATCATTCCGGAACCTGATTAGTCCAGGTAATCACGGGTGACGTGTGATCCATGCGCCATGGCTCTATATATATTGCCGCGAACTCCACAATTTTCATCAACGATTCTTCCGATTTCGTAACTAGAAACAGAAGAGAAAAATCAAACAGCGTAAATAGGTGAAAGCCAAGGCCAACTGTAATTCTATTTCTACACATTGTTGAGCTTGAAGCAATGGCTGGTGCGTGGGAGCGGCGACGAGCTTCCTTTGTCGTCTTCGCCTTCGTTCTGATCGGTGAGTATGTAGTTTGCGGAATTTTCTGTTTCAGCGCAATTGTTGGAATTTTTTAAGTCTGCAGATTTCATTGTTTGATTTGCTGCATTTTTTGAAGTTATTTTGTGTGTCGAGAATAGGTGATATCTATAGGATTGTTTTTAAGCTTATGTTTTAGCATTGCTATATTCGTAAATTTTTCTATTTCTGCTTTTTGTTCGGCAATTGTGTTTCATATTTCCGTCGAGAATGATGATCTGTATAGGAACAATTTCAGCTTAGATTTTGTGATTTTATTGCTTATGTATTGCTGGCCACCAATTATGAACTTCAGTAGAGCTCTTTTTCTGTGTGTTTGTGTGCATTGTGCAACATATTCGTATTCGGTTAGTTAGATTATCATCTGCGATTTCCACCCCGAAATTCAGATAATTTTGGCTCTGTTTCATACGAAAAATTGTCACATTTGTATTTAATCGTGGTTTAGTGCGGTTTGTTGGGATAAATGTGTTGATATGATATTTATTCTTTGAAACAGGCAGTTTTTTCGCATTTTCGATAGCCAAAGAAGAGGCTACCAAACTCGGAACAGTTATCGGGATAGACCTGGGTACAACTTATTCATGTGTTGGGGTTTACAAAAACGGACATGTTGAAATTATAGCGAATGATCAAGGTAACCGTATTACCCCATCTTGGGTTGCATTCACCGACAGTGAGAGGTTGATCGGTGAGGCTGCAAAGAATCAAGCAGCTGTTAATCCTGAGAGGACAATCTTCGATGTCAAGAGACTCATTGGAAGAAAGTAATTTCTCCTACTTTTCTTCTAATCTACCTTTGTATAATGGTCAAGTAATTAGATGATTTCATGACTTGTGTTCATGACCTGGCTGTTATTTAGGTTTGAGGATAAAGAAGTTCAAAGGGACATGAAGCTTGCCCCTTACAAGATAGTGAACAAGGATGGGAAGCCTTACATTGAAGTCGACGTGAAGGATGGTGAGAAAAAGGTGTTCAGCCCTGAGGAGATCAGGGCCATGATTTTGGTGAAGATGAAGGAGACAGCTGAGGCTTACCTTGGAAAGAAATCAAGGATGCTGTGGTCACCGTCCCTGGTATATTTTTGCCCTCAGGGAGATTTTTGGATGTGGTTTGATCGTTTTATGGCTGATTTTGTTTATGTGTGATTGTCATTTTGCAGCGTACTTCAATGATGCACAAAGGCAGGCCACAAAAGATGCTGGCACAATTGCTGGGCTGAATGTTGTGAGGATTATCAATGAACCAACTGCTGCAGCATTGCATACGGTTTGGATAAGAAAGGTGGCGAGAAGAACATTCTTGTGTTTGACCTTGGTGGTGGAACATTCGATGTCAGCATCTTGACCATTGATAATGGGGTTTTTGAGGTTCTTGCTACAAATGGAGACACTCACTTGGGAGGTATAGACTGAATATGGTGAAGCATTGCTGGTTCCATATAATGTAATACTACTATCGTATAGCGACTAATCGACATGTTTGGCTGTCGCTGCAGGTGAGGATTTTGATCAGAGAATCATGGAATACTTCATTAAGCTGGTGAAGAAGAAGCACGGAAAGGACATCAGCAAGGACAACAGGGCACTCGGGAAGCTGAGGAGGGAGTGTGAGCGCGCTAAGAGAGCCTTGAGCAGTCAGCACCAGGTCCGAGTAGAGATCGAGTCCCTCTTCGACGGAGTTGATTTCTCTGAGCCTCTGACCAGAGCCCCTTTTGAGGAATTGAACAACGATCTGTTTAGGAAGACCATGGGCCCTGTTAAGAGGGCCATGGACGACGCTGGTTTGGAGAAACCGCCAGATTGATGAGATCGTCCTTGTTGGTGGAAGCACCAGGATTCCCAAGATTCAGCAGCTTCTCAAGGACTTCTTCGATGGCAAGGAGCCTAACAAGGGTGTCAACCCCGACGAGGCCGTTGCTTTCGGTGCTGCTGTGCAAGGTGGAATCCTCAGCGGAGAGGGAGGTGATGAAACCAAAAGTGAGGAATGCTCTTTTCGTGGTTTTACTTTTGCAGTTTTGGATGTTGCGGATTTTTAACAAAATGCATATGAATCAGATATTCTGCTGTTGGATGTGGCGCCATTGACCTTCGGCATTGAAACCGTCGGAGGAGTGATGACAAAATTGATCCCAAGAAACACCGTTATCCCAACCAAGAAATCCCAAGTTTTCACCACCTATCAAGATCAACAAACCACCGTAACCATTCAGGTATATTATTAGATTCCACTCTTGTTATTTCTTAGATGAAATAAGATTCTGTAAGCAAATCTTGATGATTGTTACACTGGTGTGTTTCATAGGTTTTTGAGGGTGAAAGAAGTCTTACCAAGGACTGTAGGTTGCTCGGCAAGTTCGACTTGACTGGCATCCCACTGGCACCAAGGTTCGTTTAATCGTCTCTCTCCCTCCCTCCCTCCCTCCCTCCCTCTTATCTATATCTAGTAAGACTATTCCATTCAATGTGTAATGGCATTGTTTGTGAACAGAGGTACGCCACAGATTGAAGTGACGTTCGAGGTGGACGCGAACGGCATTCTGAACGTGAAGGCAGAAGACAAGGCCTCAGGGCGGTCGGAGAAGATCACCATCACGAATGACAAGGGCCGTCTAAGCCAGGAGGAGATCGACCGGATGGTGAGGGAGGCGGAGGAGTTTGCCGACGAAGACAAGAAGGTGAAGGAGAGGATCGACGCCACGAACATCCTGGAGACGTACGTTTACAACATGAGAAACCAGATCAACGACAAGGACAAGTTGGAGGCCGAAGAGAAGGAGAAGGTGGAGGCCGCGACGAAGGAGGCGCTGGAGTGGATGGACGACAACCAGAGCGCCGAGAAGGAGGAGTATGAGAAGAAGCTCAAGGAGGTGGAGGCTGTGTGCAATCCCATCATCACCGCAGTTTACCAGAGGTCTGGTGGTGCCGCTGGCGCCTCTGCCGAGGACCACGATGAACTGTAAATGATTTTTTTCTTAGGTTTTTAGATTTGTGATTTTTTGGGATTTTGATACATAGTAGAAGTAGAATGGTCGAATTTTCATGCATTTGTTGTTTGCTTGTTTTTCTTTCTGAGTTTTGATTATGTGAATGCCTTACTCATTCCAAGTCTCATACGTATTTTAATTTTAACTATTGCTCATGAAGTTTTTTTTTATAATCAAATGAATATAAATTTAAGGGATATTGGCCCCTAATATCATGAGATTTTTAAAAAGTCGGGGGCTTTTTCTACGAACTTTAAACTTGGTAAATAATATCATGAATTTTACTTGAGTTTTTTTTATCTGAGTTTGTTATTTTCCACCGACGAAAAAATTACAACAAATAATTTTTTGATACGGATTTTTTTTCCGTAATTTCTCGACAACAACTTCGTTCTTCAATCTTTGATGATAGTTTTTTTTAAGTACACCCTCAAAAATTATTCTTCAAACCATTAATCTAATCGGAATTTTTTCGTTGTGAAAAATAACAAACTCAGGTAAAGTTCGTGATATTATTTATCAAGTTCAAAGTTCGTGAAAAAAATCCTTACTTTCTAAAAATTCCATGATATTAGGAGTCAATATCCATAAATTTAAAGGCGGCATCTTGTCTAATGTATCGAATGTTACCCTTAAAGACGAGTGTCGCACTTTGAAAGTTCCAATAATAGTAATCGAGACGAGAAAGGGGTGAATTCGATTAGCATCAATTGAATCTATCCGAGGAAGTGCAGATGAGCCCCCAAAATTCAACCTACTCCCAACTAGGCAAAAGAACAAATTGGGACCAGGAACTACAAAGTTTAGACACACCACCACCAATCTCTCAAGGCTGAAATTTTGCTTAATCCTTGAGATGTTACGATCTTAGTCCTGTACAGTGTGGAACACTTCCCAATTGAGACGATTAATTGGCCCCTTTAGTTACGAGATCCAACCCTGACCACCTCGACTCACAGAGATCCCTCGGAGCATTCCCTTCGTCGTCTTTCACTTCTATGTCCGCACCATGTTTCACAAGTAACTCCGCAATGGCAGTTCTCTCACACACAGCAGCGTAATGCAAAGGGGTTTGGCCTTCACCATCCTACAATAACCACAGATAGTTAAACATTTGGCAAAAACCAGGAATACAGCTTTGTTCCAACAAAGTGACACCTAAAACAGCCAGCTCAGAGCCCAAGATATATCCCTCCCATCACCATGAAGTTATTCCAAACATTTTAACCGCATGAAATAGAAAATATGACGTTCTGGTTGGGGAGGATGTGCTGTCTTTTCTTAGCCAACCGATGTGAATATATAAACACTATATATAAAATTTGCATCTACCTTAGCATTGACATCAGCGTTCTTGTTCAGAAGCAATTCAGTAGTGCTCAAATGGCCTCGATCTACAGCCCAGTGTAAAGGAGTACGGCCCTCACTGTCTGCAAAAAATGGGAATTTAATAATCTAAACAAATAGATATGAGGATTTGCATGAGATATAAATGCAAGACATATTTTAAGCTGACATAGAATCACTGATGGTACTGAATTTGCTGAACTACAGCTTTTCCTTTCAACTCCCCAAAAACATAGAAAAGAACCAAAGAAAAATTGACAGATTAATTGTTTAAAAATAAAGTTTTTTTCTCAAGGAGCAGCTTCATGGAAGGCAATCAGGGAACAAGTTATTGACTTATTATAAAATGGGCACAAGAAAGGGAGAAGGTATAGCATGGGGGACACAAGAATTTTGACTTCTGCAAACCTTTCACATTTAGGGGGACATCATTCTCAATGCACTTGAGCAGATTTCCTTCATCTCCTTCACGTGCAAAGGCATGAATAGCATCCAATTTCCTACAAAGACAATAGAAGATAAGATTCAAACAAAATCTCCTTTCTGAACCATATTATCATAGTAATGAGGAAAAGGGCTAGAAAATTAGTTTTATGTCCAGACTCCATGCACAATTGCCTCTAATTCTATCCAACACTGAGGACTTATCAGAAACCATATAAAAACCAGATAGGAAGTACGTATTTTTCCAATTAAATAATGTACGTTTCTAGTTACATACACGCGAGGTTTCAAGAGGATTGTAGGAATGATATGCAGGGTTGATGAATGGTTGGAACGTAGAATTTGACGAGATGAGAAGAAGTTAGATCCATATTTAAATCATCACTAAGTATACAGTATTAGTTCAATATATTTATGAACTAATACTAGCATGCACAAGAAAAAAATACTACATAATCATGTAAAAAATTATCATAACATCTTTAGGAGTCGAGGAATTGAATGAACTCTTAAGGTGTACATGCCCCTGTCCCTTGTGGATGGAAGAGGAGAGTGTGAGATTAGTCTTCTTGTAAGATCTTATAAAGCTAACATTTAATGTTCTTCAGTAACCTTCCCTTCTACCATCCTTGTCTATATTTAATATAGTAAGATACACAATATTGCACCATAGAAGTGAGGAAACAGGGAGACAACAATACAGAGGATATAGTGAGATGATGTGACTGAAAGTCATATAACATTAAAGAAATAATTAGCATACTCACAAGTCAGTTCCCGATTCCTCTTCATACACAAATGTACTAAAAACAGGTCCCATAGGTCCTCCAGCACCTCCCATGGATGCATCATTGGTACTTTCATCTTTCTTCTTCTGATGTTGCTATACGATGCATATGAATGCCAACAACAACAATGGTTAAGATAAGAATAAATATAGAACTCAGAATTCATATAATTGAGCTAAATGAATCTAATCTCACACTGGCAAGGCCAGAAGCCCAAGTGGGATATAACTCAGAAACAATGTCAATGTACTTCTCCATTGCTTCTTCAGGAGGCATAGCACCCAATTTCTGCCACGCTTGCCTAGCACAAAAAAAAATATTTCAATGGGTCAGCCACAATATCTACAATCTCAAAAGGCAGAGAAAACAAGCAAAACAACAAGAAGTCACCGAAATATAATGCCATATGCCACTACAAATTTTGAACTTCACACAAAATGCCACCTATGTTACTAGCCATACAATAGCAACTGCATGAAACACCTTCAAAATACAGCACAAGAACTTTAAAAGAGGCATTTAATCATTAAAGCACGACCTAAAATGAGGGAAGGAATTGAAACCGAAAAAATGAGGGAAGGTATCCCTGTAACAGATATAAAAATCATGTGCTTAGTAACCAAGAGAATCAGAACTGCATAATTCATGTTCCTTAAGAACAGAGAACCTTTTATGCAGATCCCCATATATTTTCTCGGCTCCTTAACAGTACTCACCACAGCGAAGATATGTTCTTTATTTCCTACCAAAACAACTTGAACCTAAAGTTGGAACACTTAATAAGGATGAACATGTTTATGAGGCGACCAAATCCAAATCCCACAGCTTCACAACAACAAACTAAAATCACACATTGTAATCTCCAAACATCAATGATAAATGAAAAAGCAACTCAAACGAGAACCAATAAACTCGATCAGGAATAGAAATGGTAGTCGAATGAATCTCACCATTTCGCACGAGCAGTCATTTTCAAGGCAGAAGGCTGGGGAGCCGAACACGGCCCCTCAGTCGCAATCTTATACAAGCTATAAAGCTGGAGCTGGACATCATTCGACACCTTCATCGCCGCCCTATCGGCAGCCGTGGCCGCAACAAACGCAGTGGCGGCGCTGAAGATCTCATCCAATTCGGTGCTCTCGACGCCCTCCCAATCGTCGTCACTATCACTGTGATCACTCGTCACCACGCTTTCATTCCCCGACACGCCTCCGCCGCGGATCAACGGCTCGTTCTCATCCGAATTCCGAGCCGAGGAATCTGCGGCTACATCTTCAGCTTCAGGCTCGGGTGAATCAGCGCGCGTGATCCTCAGATTCTCGTCGCGGAAGGCGAATATCACTGAGAATAGCTTCGCGAGCAGGTAGGAGAAGATGAGCCCTAACAACACCGATTGAAGTAATTCGTGCGACTCCGCCATCAATTCCCGATCAAATGTTGTCAAATCAAAACAGTGAGAAATCGGGAATTGGGGATTGCGAGAAAATCTAACCCTAGAAAGAGGGAAACTGGAATTTCTGAGATTGATTGGTTTTTCTTTTTCCCTCAATGCGGCGGCAAACCCCAAGTAACTGTTTCCAGCTCGGCTAGGGACTGATATTTTCTGCACTCTTTCTTTCCTGCAGTTCTTTGCAGTTTTCACCCCTTTTTCTGTCCCACTAAGCAGAGCATTTTTTTATTTTATTTTGTGAGATTAGCAAAGAAGAATAAAATAAAAATAATTTCTATTTTATAAAATGTACTGTATAAATTAAAATGAGAACTATAAAAGAAAAATGTGATTTTGAAGTTTACTACTCCCCCATCCCATTCTTCCTTTTTGGTTTGTCCCAAGGGAGTACAAAATTGTAGTACTAAACTAATTTTGATAAAAACATTCTTGATAATAGACTACCAAAGTTTTAATACAAAATTGTTATAGTAAGAGGTATATTGAATGAAAATGTGATTATTATTAATGTAAAATGATAAACTTACTTGAAATATATAAAAATTATAGTACCCTTAGTTCATGTTTTTCTTTTTAGTTTGTTCCAAATAAGATGACACATTCTGACTAAGAAATGTGTCATCTTAGCTGTCAGGACGGAGGGAGTAATTTTTATGGGCAATTTAAAAGAGGTAGATAGAATGAAAATGTGATTATTATTGTGCTTAGGATACATATTTTTGTTCAAGCAGAATATAAATCCGTCAAGACTTTATCAATATTTTTCCACGTTTCGCTGCATTCATATTGGGGAATCCATGGATACTCAAGCTAAACAACAGGGCACACAAGACCTAGCATCATATCGACACTTAGATTCGAAAATCTAAACTTACTAATTCCTAACTCATTAACAAGATCCAAACTTTCTAGGCATAAGAAGAAACTAAGATTCAAGAGTCAAGATTTACTACTACATTACTAGCTAAGCTCCTTCATTCCTTCTAGCAACAATAACATCCAATACCCGATGAGGCGGATCACACTCGAGCCAAAGCTGACACAGCAACACGCCAAATGGTGATTCGCCACCCGATGAGGAAGAGCGTCAAGGGCACCTTGAGCATGGGTCAGCCGAGGAAGTAAAAGTCCCAACCATGGCGACAAAGACCTGCATTAATGGGGACAGTATACAAGAAAAACAACATGTAGATTTCAAAGACGGGCCAAGCCATCTCCACCAGCACGAAAATAGCTACACACAGCAACTCCATCAGTCCAAGAAGGCAAAAAAGAAGGCCACAAAAGCGATGGTGGAGATGAACTTCTCCATCAGCACTACACAGATTGTAGGCTCGTCCCTCATGATGCCACGGTGCCTGAGCAGATATGTCGCACGATCACCCGTGGAAGGCCAATCCTCCAGCCCTAGGAAAATGGGGCAAATGAAACTGCAGATGCAGCCTATGCTAGCCCAAATCACTTCTGCAGCTGCATTGTTGAATCTGGTCCACAAATAATATCAATTACACTAACTCACTCAACAACATTTGTGAATGTTCAACCAAAATTCTTTCCTTCACCCTTATTAGTATAGCACCATACCAAAAATGATCATGAAAACAGTGAAAATTTTATACCAGTAAGGTTTATTTACAGAGTAAAAGGCACTGGAGCTGAAATGCTAAAATATTCAACATTTGTCAAGGCTCAACTAAAACTCTTCCATTCACTCTTATTAGCACCATACCAAAAAAATTTCATGAAAGTTACTGTTTACAGAGTTGAATTAAGGCGCTCGAGCCGAAATGTTCAACAAGTGATCACAAATTTGAAATTCCGACGCTTCAGTTCGAATCAACAGTTCAAATCGTACGCCTCTATTATCCAACAAAACATCACACATAATCGACAGATTTTAAGTGTATAGATAGGCATGCAAATTTAGTCCGTGGGTTTCGGGTATACCCGATTCCGACCAATGGCGGATCCAGGAACTAAATATCGTGGGGTCGAAGTTGAACCAAACAACAAAAATAATAATAGAATAATTTTTTTAATAAAGAAATATTAATTTAATTAGGGCCAATGAGTACTTTTTTTAATGTGAGAACGACATACTCCCTCCATCCCATAAAAATATGGGCATATGATATGATACGAGAATTAAGACAAAATTGATAAAGTAAGAAAGATGAACAGAAGGATAGTTAAAGTAGTGTTAGTGGATATAATGTTTTAATAGTGGTATAAGTTGTAAATAACTTGGTGTATATGAGTAATAAATTGGGATAATTTTCTATAAATGGAAATGCCCATATTTTTTATATGAAGAACGAAAAAATGAAAAGTGCACATATTTTTATGTGATGAAGGGAGTATAATTTTTTTTACCAAAATTTAGAAAGTATAAAAACAATGTTTGAAATGTTAAATTATAGAACTAAATTTTTAAAAAATCAAAAAATGATACTTATATTATCATCATTCATTTCAAGTAATGTCCTAAGTTTTAATAAGATAATTTATTAAAATATAATATACAAATTATTCAAAATCTTATTTGGCTAAAATAGATATCAAAATAATTAATTTACTATATTTGAAATAAACAAGTAAAGAATAAATTCTGAGACTAATTTAAAATTAGAATTAATTATCTATAATAGAAAGTGATGCCAGCTAAGCTATTTAAAATTACCTAGTAAATGGAGTACATGGAAAAAAAAGAAAATTATATGACTTCTAATTATTGCCTCTCGGTCTCTCTCTCCTCGCCAACTACACGACGAGCATAAACTGAAAAAAAGCTTCTTCTTCCCCTCTCTTCATTCACGGTGGCTACGTCCACTGTGCCGCCTCCATATTCCAGACGTAGTCACTGCCTCACCGCTCATCTCTCTCTGCGTGGAATAAGGGCGGATTCATGGATGCCGTAGGGTCGGAGGCAGCTTTCCGGTGGCACTCCGGGGACGGTGGTGGGGTCGGCCGACCCCACCTAGATCCGCCGCTGATCCCGACCCAATACCCGACGGGTATTGGGTACCCGAAACCCGAAATTATGGGTTCTTTTGCTGTATACCACGACGACTCTTTTAGGTTAGGTAGTGTAGTTGAGGCTGCAATGTTTCTCCACGACCCTTCTCATGTACCACCACCCTGAGTGTATACATGACATAACCTAGATAAATTGCAACAAAAGATCTTATATTTCCCACTTAATTTACTCACTCCAAATCCAAATACACTCCTACGCTTAGGGAGAGGAGGAATCTCATTATATTCACCAGTAATTGGATTGTGTACGAAAAGAGTAAAATGACGTTTGTCAAATCCTTCCCACACCAAAATCAAACCATTAACTGAACCAAATACAACACGAGGTTCGTGCAGGGTAGGCAAACGGAATCAGAAAAGTGGCTGAAAGCCCTCATCGCAGACTGCGTAACCCGTGCCTTGACTATGAAGGAAAGCCAGGCCCGGTTTTGGAGCATAGGATGTCACAAACTCACCCCATTTCCCTTCTATCAAATCGCGCCATGATTTACAAACATATTTGCATCTCATGATGGCAGATACAAATCTTCCTTCATACTAGTATTAATCAACTCAGCGGCGATGCAAAGCTCATAAATAGGGTTTGTTAGAGCATCTCCAGTAAGACTGGACGTCAAATAGCCCTCACATAGCCTTCACACTGCCACATCATCAGCACTACAATTCTCCTGCCACATCAGCTTGCCACATCAACTGGACATCAAATAGCCCTCACATAGCCTTCACACTACCTATCCACATCACTAATAACAATTATATAATTTAATTTACACTCGTATCAACATACGGAATTTAATTTACGAGACAAATATGGAAAATTCGAATAATAATATTAAAACTTAAAAAGTACATTAATTTTAAAAAAAAGTACAATAATTTAAAAAAAAGTACAAAAATTAAAAAGTACATTAATTTAAAAAAGTAAAACAAAATCACTCCTCGCCGCCGTCCTCGTCTCCGTCGTCGCCCAGCGCTTCTTTACCGCCGTCGCCGCCGCCTCCGTCGCCACCTACGCCGCTGCTATTCCCGCCGGTGTCCCTCCTCATTGCCTCCAATTCTTCACGCTGGCTCTGGAGCAATACACGAAGAAAATCCTTCACCTCGGGGTCCACCGCCGCTTGGAAGTCGGCTAAGGTCTTCACCATTTGAGCGCGCGAAAAATTTGAGCTCCTCGGTAGACCTGCCGAGGGGGGATGTCGAATGGACCCCCTGGGAACTCGGGGTGCCCCCCCCGCAACCTGTTGCGCCCGCTTTTGGCCAACCGGGCGAGGTCGGCGACCGAACGAACGAGGAGTCGGGACCTCCTGGGCCGTCTCGGGGAGGTCTGTCGAACCACCGCTGCTGCCGCTATAATCTCCGGTATAGTTCAGTTTCTGCCTCTTCGGCCAGCCAGCGTCGACGCCTGCCCGGAATTTCTCTGACTCGTTGAGCACAACGTAGCAGTTCCAGTAGGTGAACTCATAGTACTTCTTCTGCGGATCGGGGTAGGCTCTCTCCGCAATCCTCCTGCAGTCTTCCTCTGTTTGGCCACTGGTCTGCATGCGGAGGGCTTTGGCGTACAAACCCGAAAATCGAGAGACGCCAGACCTGATTCGGTCCCAGCACTTCCGGACCTCCTCCCCGGTGCACGGTTTCCCTTCAGGGCAAAATGGCCTGTAGGCTGCGGCTATCTTGGCCCACAAGTTGACGATCCTCTGGTTGTTCGAAACGAGAGGATCGTCGCAGACACTCACCCACGCCTTGGCAACCGCAACGTTCTCCGCGTCCTCCACTTCCTCCGGCCCCGGATTTCAGCCTCCGGCTGCGACGACTCACCGACCTTCTTGGCCTTGCCCTTCTTCTTACCCCGCCCTACTCCCTGGCTTTGAATGAGAGTTTCCGGAACCTCGTTCATATCAAAACCCAAGTCCGCTAAGGAGAAGGTCTCCGTATACTGTGCATCCGTTGGGGTCGATGTGTGTGAAGAACCGGTGGAAAAATCAAAAGTCGGCCGATAGGCGTTGTCCCCCCGTGCGTCCCTTGCGCCGGGGGAATCATCTGCTGCGCCGGTGGAATCATCTGCTGCGCCAGTGGCTGCATCCCGGGTGCCCACCCCGGCATCATCTGTATAGGGGGCTGCATGCCGGGTGCCCACCCCGACATCATCTGCTGCCACGGGTACATGTTGTAGTACCCGGTCATCGGAGGCCAACCACCTCCCCCAGGAGACGGGGAAGTATGGGACCCTACCCCGGGAGTCGGGGGCGTCTGAGACCCTACACCGGGAGGCGGGGGAGTCTGAGACCATCCCCCGGGAGTCACTGGAGTACCTTCGTAGTTGTTCTCCATTGCTCGTTATTGATCTTGAACAGAAAGTAAGGTAAAGAGAGTATTCGTTAAAACAAGTGGTGCGAATGAAAATGACGTTCAAAGCGCGTATATATAGTGTTTTCAAAAGAAAAAAAAATAAAATCTGACGCCGGTTTGACGCCGATCCGGGACCCACAATGGCGCCGTGATGATCGGCGTCGGAACCGGCGTCATCGCGCGAATCGGCATGGCCACGCCGATTTTGACGCCGATTTTGCCGACGCCGGTTCCAATGGTTCGGCGTCAGAACCGGCGTCGGCGAAAAATCGGCGTCGCGATTTTGACGCCGGCATTGGAGATGCTCTTAGGTATTGCGAGAATAGAGCTTGAAATTTGAAACATAGATATTGTATTTTCTTCATTGATTTGCAAATACTCCACATATATAGAGATACGAAAAAGATATTAATAGTGTAGTATAATTGATAATAATAATAATAATAATAATAATAAAACTAATATATTTTATCTCTTTCTCATTTATATTAGTATTATTTTTATTCTAAATTATTTTATCTATTATTTTTATATTAAAATTCTTAGAGCATCTCCAATAACCGGCGTCACCACCGCGACGCCGATTTTTCGCCGACGCCGGTTTGACGCCGAACCATTGGAACCGGCGTCGGCGAAATCGGCGTCAAAATCGGCGTCGCCATGCCGATTCCCGCGCTGACGCCGGTTCCGACGCCGATCCTCACGGGCGCCATTGTGCGTCCCGGATCGGCGCCAAACCGGCGTCGGATTTAATTTTTTTTTTGTTTTTCAAAAACACTATATATACGCGCGTTGAACCTCATTTTAGTTGAAGAGTTGTGGGCGCGGAGGATTGCAAGGCGTTAGTTTTTATGCAAATTTATGTAATTTTTTAAATGTAATTTTTTTAATTATTGTATTTTTTTTAAATTAATGTACTTTTTAAATTTTAATATTATTATTCGAATTTTCCGTATTTGTCTCGTAAATTAAATTCCGTATGTTGATACGAGTGTAAATTAAATTATATAATTGTTATTAGTGATGTGGATAAGTAGTGTGAAGGCTATGTGAGGGCTATTTGATGTCCAGTTGATGTGACAAGCTGATGTGGCAGGAGAATTGTAGTGCTGATGATGTGGCAGTGTGAAGGCTATTTGAAGGCTATTTGACTACCTAACCTATTGGAGATGCTCTTAGTGACCCCAAAATCTATATTTTAAAGAGAAGAATAAAGTGCATACTATTCATCTTGACCGAGTCGGAGTCGGAGTCGGATATTTCGAATTTGAAAGCCCTAAATCTTGCCATTCGAATTTGAAAGCCCTAAATCTTGCCAATTCCTCTTTCTCTCTTGATAAACCTTCCCCCAATTCAACCCTGATCGGATCAATTCACAATCCAAACCATCGAATTCTGCCACAAAGTTTGAAGATTAATCAATGGACAACGAGAGCGAGAACGGGTCATACTACGAAAAAGTCGACGGCCTCGCGCGGTGGGTCGGCACCAGCATTGCCGCGGCCTTCTTCGCCTCCCTCGAGCGCTGCTCCTGCGTCAACCTAACCACCTTCGACACCGACGACGACGGCGAAGAGGAGGAGGCCAAAGATCGCCCGCTCATGCTCACCTCCTACCCCTCCTTCAATTCCACCACTTCTTCTTTCGCCGCCCCTAATAATCCCGATGTCAATTTGAAAAACCCTCCAACCGCCGTTGAGAATCTTCCTGTCTGATTGGTGAGTGATTGCATTTTTTGGATGTGAATGGGTATTCTATTGTTGTTCATTGAATTTCAAATTAATTGCGGAAATTGGAGATATCTGAGCACTCGGGGAGTTTTTGCTTATTCATTTGGATTGGATCATAGATTTATTAGTAGTGTTCCTTGACTAATAGGGAACATATTGATACAGTTTTTAGGAATTGAGATGAAAAGAAAGAAGGGGAGAATATATGTATGGATGCTTAAAATATCTTTAATTTAAGAACTTAAATGTTTCAACAGTATTTGATATTTGGCTGATAAAATGCTAGATTGCAGTTCAGATCGTTACATATCTAGATGGTACTAGATATAGCATGCAACTTCTGTTTGATAATTCAAAATTGAGTGCATCCACATTTTAGATTCACTAGGATCCGGGTATAACGATAGATTTTGAAGTATGTACTATGTAGGCATAGCATCACAATGATCAAGATCACATTGACACTTGGTTGCTAGAGTTGTTGGCTCTTCAACTACCATATTGGGATTCTTTTGTTCTCATAAATTGTTACTAGATTAATGAATTAGTACATTAAACCTTGGCATAGTATACCGAGGAAGGTGACCCGAAGTTCCAATAGAGTAGAGATTGGTCTCTTGTAAGGAAGATAAGTTCAAGATTTGACTTCTCTCAGCAGCTACTTAAGTTGTTGAGAACACTTGCATTTGCTTGCTGAAAGCACATAACTCCTATCTTAAGTGGTAGTGTGACAGATGGCGTCTACCTTTTACTATACACGGTTGATATGTCAAATGCCATTGATCTCTGAACCTACATTGGACTAGTAGAAGTGAATCTTTTGTTTAAGTTTATAATGAAGTTACAATGATCTCTCCATCAGCCATGCTTAAAACATGATAATTCGCTAAACCGAAAAAAATATTTCAAAAGGTATGGTTTGCTTCAATAACATAAGTTGGAAAAATGATGCATAAACCTCATCAGTAATTGGAGTAGGATTTCCTCTCAAAATTGACAAGTGGAATACTCATGTAGCATATTTAAGTTTTCTAAAGCTTCTTCATGAGGTCTATAGACCAACCATGCATTCTGAGTGTTTTTATACGAGAACGACTTTACTCTTCTTTATGCTTATCTAGATCACTCTCCAGTACTTGTTGCTCAATCTATTAAATTTTGACAGCTAACACATGACCGGACATACTGCACAGGGGGCCTTCTTATTATACTTCTCTTTTCTTCTTGTTTCTAGTTTCTTACTATAATTTTGTGGTTAAATATGATTTCTGGAGAATAAGACATCTGAGGTCATTTTTCACATTTGAATCCAGGGCATCTTGGTCAGGCAGTGTATATGTGGAGTCCGAAAGTCTGGAGTCTGGTCATGTATCGAAGCCCAACAAAAGCCGGTGTTCATGCCATTGTTTTGTGCTGGATGTTTTTACCCTTACACCTGAATAACTTTTAGTTTTTTAGTACATGGTTCTTCTACAAAGTGTTACATGTGCTGATTATCTCTTACAAGTCGCCATGTTTGATGTTTCTATTTTTCACATTACCTTGTATTGTAGAGATCCATTAATCTCAGTGTGTTGCTTGTTGTCTTGTGTAAGAATCTATAAAGATATTAAATACCTAAAGTGACTGATATTTCACTTCAATTTGTTGTGTTATTTTGGCTAATCTTTAATTTGTGCAAGTCTTTGGATTAGCCTTTAAGATGGTTGATGGTTCTGTGTGACTTGCGAAATACTCTAATTTCAAAAATTATAAATTATTTTCGTCGTGTGATTGTATTATTTCATGAATGTGTCTATTATCATCATATGGATCTTTACATATATTGATGGTTAAGTAAATATGTATTTTTTTGTTCACAAAATGATTGTACCTAAAGCATACTAATATTCGATCAAATAATACTTGAATATTCTGTAAATTGATTAAATTCGATAGTTGATTAATTATTTAAGTAGAAATTGAATTTTCATGAAGATTCGCAGGTAGTTTTACTATAATACCAATATATTTTATAGTACTATTTTATTTGGAAAAATTGCTTTAAAAACAACCCAGTCCGGTCAATATATGGTGAATTTCGAAATAACTGATTATACTATCAAATTTTGACAATTTTTTCAATTGTCCTATACTTTTGAATTGGGGAGAAATTATGTGTATGGTTTGCCAGACGAAAAATACTATATGGACGAAACGTTCGATTATTTAAATGATGTCATTTTATATAACTAGTCAGCCCACATTCACAAGTCACGTTAATAAATTTAGACAGGTAATAAATCAAACTCTTTTATAATACTAATAAATTCATTAAATACACACACCTCATCTGCATCACAAAATATAAACAAGTAGAATATCTTAATTAAACGCAGTAAATCCATATACTCCACAATTACAATATACGGTCATTTCTTCCGAAACTAAGCAAAGCAATACTAAATTTGACTCCAAAGTTGAAAGTAGTAGAAAGAAAGCAGACAATACAGTAAAATATTGAACTAAATAGCCATTTGGCTGTCGTCACCAATTGGAATCCCAAACTTGATAATGGGGAGAAGCTCTTAACACACTTCTTTATGAGCAAGGAAAGAGCAGCCGCTAGCTAGTTTGTTGAGAGCATCTGTAAAATTGAGATGGAATAGTAATGCTTTGTATGCATATATCACACAATAGTTTGTAATTGTAATTGTAATTGTAATTGTAATTGTAATTATAATTATGATCCTCTTCCTCATCACCAACTAGGATCAAAGGTTGCTTGTGAAAATTCTCAATAACAAGCATCTTGGTTTCTGCAATGAATATAGAGTTGGAAGATATTAGTATATGAAGTCGGTCCGGCCCGGTCCGGATGAGTAATATACCATCCTTACGTACTAGATTGAATTTTCTCGAGTCCACATCTGACATTCGAACTTCCTTCTCGGAGGGACTTTGCATCCCGGACTATGATTGGGACATATATTTTTTCTTGGAATAAAAAATCACAAGTAGCAATGGTGCAAGTGTAGGAGGGTGCAGACAGAATCGATGCGAGTTTTAAGAAATGTAATGGAAAGTTAATGAAAAAAGATATTGGAACGTGAGTCTTGCTATTATATATTAGTTTTATAATAAAATGTGAGTGAGATGAAGTTAGTAGAATGTGGAGCCTATTAAAAACAAATGAGATATTTATTGGTGGATGGACGAAAATGACAAAATGAGACGATTATTAATGGATGGCGAGAGTAGTTATCATATAGAAAGGAAGTTAGTGGATGAGGATGACTGAAATGCCTACTATTATTACCCTCCACACTTTGATTTAAAGAAAGACACAGAGAGAGGTGTTATAATTTGGACAAGAACTTCATATATATATATATAAGTACATGTTTTAGACGCGTGCTACTTCCATAAAATAATGTATATACTTGACGTAGTTAGTTGGCAAAGAATATTACATGCACTTTGTTCAAATGTCATGACCGAGTCACGTTTTTAAGAAAATATAAATTGATTTTCTCGTTTTCGTCTGTCCACCAATAAATTCTTAATTGATTTTTAATTATTTTTAGTAATAGACCTCACATTTCACTAATTTTATTACATTCACATTTTATTATAGAACTAATACTCTATATGACTCACGTTTCACTATTTTTTTCATTCACTTTCCATTAAATTTCATAATTTCGTGCCAAGTCAAACCTCGTCTCCTATTCGTGGATTGAGGGAGCAATATTCAACATTAATAAAAAAAATACTCTTTATTGCCACAATATAAAATACTCCCACATTTATTGCTAATATACTCTTTTAATAAAATTTAAAATTATTATCATCATAACTTAAGCCTAGGTGGGTTATAATATCCTTTTCGTAAAGTATTAAGAATGTTATACAATTATAAAAGTAATATGCCAAGAGTAAGGTACTAAAATTTGTAGCCAAATTCAAAGTATGTTACAGATTTCGAGCAACAAAGTGTCAAAGTCTGCACCTTTATTTTGGAGTAAAACACAAACATTCCATAATAGTATAATACTCCTAATATGACTTTTTTGAAAAACAATTTGGCATCTTCTACTAAGTAAAGATTTAAGATGGATTACTAAATTAAGACATTTGCTTGCTTCTTAGATTTGGTATCTTCTATGAAAATTTTAAATTTCAAGTTGTATATATATGGGAAATAAAAAATTTAAAGATATTAATGACTTTTCTCTTTACGTTGAGTAAACTTAAAGTGAGATAAATGATGAATGTATAGGTGGCGTTCGGTTTCCTAAATAAAATAATACCAAGATATAATCTAGGATTGAGTTGTGTGATTATTTTAGTTATAGTGAAATTAGCTATGACTAATTATCCCATGATTTTCCATCTATGATTGAGTTGGGGGACTAAATCTCATGAACCAAACACACCACTAATTTAATCCTGGTATACAATCTTGCAAACCGAACGCCCACATAGAGTATTGATATGGTGAGCTTCCATCGTTCTCCACGTCAACAATTCTTTTAATTTTTTTTATTTTTGTCTCTTCTAAATTCTAATATTATGAATTTTGGCCAAATTTTAGATTTTTTTCACAACTTCTCATCGTAAAAATTATAAACTTTATGTTTGGAATCTACCACGGTTAACAACCGAAAAATAGAGTGCCACGTGGCTTTTCGAATAATCTAAGTGGCCCAAAACGACGTCGTCTAGGCAAGTCAAAATTTACATAGGAAAACGACCCCACAATTTATAATTAATAATTTTTTTAACTTTTGTTTATTTTTTAAAGTTTTGTATCATCCTTCTGCAAGACATTTCGAGCATAAATATACTCTTGGATTCCAATTTTTAGGGCTGTTTATTTGATTTTGGGATAGCAAGATTGTTTGATTAACACATTAATTGTATCGATGCTCTTTTTTTCTTTTTCTTAATTAAAGGGATCACTAATGTTTTCCATTTACTATGTGATAATTCAAACCCCTGACTTAATGGTTGAAGTAGGAGCGTTTTACCAACTAAACTGGTGATAATATGCATGTTTGTTGCAGAGTTGGTCTTTCCAATGGCGGTTACATAAAAATGTGATGTGGTAAGTATATAGTTTTAGAGATCTGGCACAGGATCTTATATTTGGAAATCATCCATGTTATATTATTTCTTCCATGGTGGTGAGAGCAACACAAGTTGCTCAAACTATGATGGAGTAGTATTTACATATTACTCCATCTTTTCAACTTATTTACAACAAAATCAAGATTGATCAACATCCTTCATCCCTTAACAACCATGAGTGAGACACTTTCTCAATTCAAAATCTACACCACCCAACTTTTATAAAAACTCGCGGACGGACTAAAATGAAAAACAAGACTCCTATTTGCGGAAGGGGAGAATATCATTTATAAGTTTGACTATTTTATGAAACAGGTGGAGTATTAATTATTGTGGAGTAGTGTGAATAAAAGTGATTTGTCCACATAAATAAAAAGCAACAATACCGTAACAATATGAACTACTTCCAATCGTACACTTAAGAAAGAAAAATACTACTCCCTCCGTCCCTGCTAAGATGACACACATTTCTTAGCCGACACGAGATTTTAAGAGTTATTGGTTAATGTATATAATTGGAGAGAGAAAATGTGGATGTAAGTATTAAAATAGAAAGAAAGATGAATATTTAAATATGAGTGAGAAAAAGTGATTATGTGTATTAATTGGAGAGAAAGTTACCAAAAAGAAAATGTGTCATTTTAATTGAGACAAACTAAAAAAGAAAAACCTGTCTCCTTAAGTGGGAGGGAGGGAGTAATAATTTCAAAAAATGTTACAAATAATGTAACAATATTAACTAGTACTTAGTATAAGTTGGAAAAATATACACCAACTGTACACGATCTATTTACATCAAATGTCACCATAAACGTCTAAATTTTTCCCTTCCTCTCTTTTTAGAACTATCAAATCCCTTAAAATTTTAAACTCATAATAAAATCATCTCAATGCATCAGCATCATCCACAGCTCCCGAACGTCGCAGCATCGACGAGCCAGTCGAGCCAGCACGCATCCAACGGTTCACGGGAGACGGCACTAAACTCGCATAAGGGGTGCAATTAGTCTCAGAAATGGATGCTTTACAATCCCTTTCACTATTTTCTTTCCATCAAGAATAAAAATGGCAGACAAATGAAAACTCAATTATGCAGCCACAAAGAAACCATTCCCCACTACTTTACCTACGACAGATTCCGGCCACCAGCCCCTCTAGCGCAGCCCCACCACGCATAAAACGTATGGAACAGGCTATACGAGGCCCCACGAGCACCTCCATAATGCACATCAATCTCAAGCAGACACCGTTTCTTTCTCATGGTTTCTCAGATGGGCCAGCAGAGACTTAATGAATGAAAGAATCATCGATATAATTAAGCCCAGCAACGAAAAGATGGGGCAACGTAGCAAACCTCAGCTCTCTCAAGAATTCGAACATTTTGACTCCAGCCAGCTGTCATTGCCCGTCTCATCTCTAATCAATGAACGGGCCCAATGGTCACTATCCTCGAATACCCCCAAAAATACGTAGCAATTTAACGGATAGGGTTTCCTTGCCAACCAATTGTGCAATCAATTTTCAGGCACATACGATAAAGAGGTAAGTTGTTAGCAAAGGCGCCATGTGTTAAAGGGGTATTGGCAGACCGTAATTGTGGAATGACCTAATTCGACCGTCCCAAGTGGCGGTGACGATAACCATGCCCCAAGCATGAGAAGTCGACGAGCTCTGGAAAGAGGTCCTGAAAAGCCTGTACTCAGACTTGCTCATTGAAGACGTTATGGCTCGGGGGCTTGGCATGGGAAGCTTTTCCTCGGGCCATGTTGCTGAGCCCCTTGAGTTGGAGTCAGTGGGAAACTCTTGGCTTAGCGAGAAGCCAGTGGATGAAAAGAACGGCAATGAATTAACTGATCTGTCGAGGTGCGACTCGGATTTTAGGCCAGGCCACGCTATAGCAACGGAGGCATCAGTTGAGAAGCATTCGAACGACCTAGCAGGCTTTGGTTGTGAGAAAGGCGATTCTCCATCGCCATTGTAGTTCCAAACATAAATATGCGAATCCTCGCTAGCTGATACAATATGCTTTCCCCGTGGAGAAAACGAGGCAGAAATCTGGTTCCCTGCATTGCGAAGGCCTGGCCACAAGCAAATGGACGAGTAAATTACAGAAATTCGTGAAAATGGCCAAGAAAAACGTTCACCAAATCAGGAAGGAAGTCAGAATCTACACATATTTCGTAACAAAACAAATCAAGTATATACCTTTGTATTTTTCGACAACATTTAGCTCAGCATCGATGATTCTGATTTGTGAATCAGCAGAAGTAACCAAGATTTTCGTTGGGTCTCGTGGTGAGAACTGAAAGCCAATTATTCTTTTGCAGGACGACTTCTTCTTTCCGGCTAAACACATCTCTCTCTCCAGCTGGAAGTGATTATCTGATACATGCAAAAAAAAGAAATTAATGCCCTGCAAAATACAAGTTCATTTCAAAGTAGCTCAAATCTCACAAAAAGGGTCACAAAAACAAGATGGATCGACCTTCAAATGCAAAAAACTCTAGCCAAATACAGATAATCACTGAATAATTAGAATACAGAGAAATCGAAATAATTGACAATCACAAATGCTAGAAAAACAGAGGCAAGTTCGAGAATTCCTTAACAATTACCTGATATGTTGAAGAAGTGACAGGTCCCCGTAACACAACCAATAACCCCTCCCTGCATAACAAGCGAATACAGAATCATTACAAACATGCCTTACGAGATATGAAGTTGTAATATAATCAGGGTAGTAAAACAGACCTGCGCATCAGGGCTGTAAGAAACAGCACTGACTATGTCCTTTATTTCAGTCCAGTCAATAACTTTAGAGCGTCTGATGCTCCACATTCGGACCTTCCCATCTATTGAGCCACTGATGAATCGGTCATCATCAACAGGGTTAAACTGAATGCAGGTCACTGCACAGCATTACACAGGGTCTTTAGCCAAGGAAATCAGCAAATCAGAGTTCATTTAAAATTTTTGTTCCATAAAAAAATACGACGACAACTTACCATAATCTGTATGGTGGAAGACCTTCAGACAATGATCAACGCCTACCTTCCACAAGCGAACAGTTTTGTCAACCGATGATGTAAGCAGGCACTGCAAGGAAACAACTAAGACTGTTAGTTCCCATTTAACCAAACAATATTGTATTATTCTACAAATCGCTAATACTACGCATACATTATTCTTCGACCATGAAACGTCCAGGACCTCTGCGCTGTGTCCACGGAAAACATGCAATGGCTCCTCTAAAAGACGAAAAACCTTTCGAGGGAAAACAATGCAGGCTGATTCTGGTGTCTTTCTTAGCCCCGTTGATTTACCAAATCTATCTTTTTCCACTACACAAGGTGCCAATTCAGACAGATGATTCACCGAGAAGTACATACACGAAGGGTCCACATCTGAGATGTCAATTGTTTCTGATCTCTCGTCTTCCACCACTTGCCATACTCTCACAATCTTGTCTTCACCAGCACTTGCTAGGTACTGCCCGTCAAGGCTGAATTTCATTGCCAATATTGATCCCTCGTGGGCTTGGATATCTTGTCCTACAAAGAGGCCTGAGAGTTCTTTTAGCTTTTTCCGACTGTGTTGAACCTTTACCCTACTGTTCTTTTTCGCCCGAGCTTGGCTAACGCAATGTAATCTAGCATCATCTTTATCATCCTTCACATTCACACTCATCCTACAACTCATGGAGCGCCATCTACTCACCCACCTATCCCTCAATCTATCAATGAATTTAGGTGTATCACGATTAAACTCAGTCTCCTTCTTTGCAAGTTGCTGAACAGAGGAAGTGGATTGAGCCTCAAATTTTAGAGATGATCGAAACTGGTCCAACCCACTGGCCCAAATATCTTCTAGCCTGTCATTTTGCATCACCCTAAACTCAGTTCCACCATTACAAGTCCTATTGATATCATTTGAACCAACTCCTCGGGGCATATCCAAATCACCAGCATCCCATCTAGGCAAAGAAGAGATGCCAGAAGAGAAATTTTCTTCTAAACCCAAAGTTCCCAACACAGCCCTGTCATCCTCCACAGCTCTGTCAATATCACCAATGACAACACCAGCATCTCCACAACCAGAGGCATCCATAGAATTTCTCCCTTGAGATGCATCACCACTGCTCAACATCCGGCTAATGAATTTGCTGCGGCGCTCCCTAACACTTCGAGAAATGCTAGTCCACAGCTCATATTCCCAATCTTCAGACGAGGAGGCACTAGAAGCAACATCAGGCTCCTGCACAATGTGCTCGAGGGCGTCAAAGAACCGCGATTCTTCGCCCTCGTCACTGAAGCTATCCATGACTGTTCAAGCTCAGGCCATGGAAAGACAGAGAACCCCCTCTTCAAGAGCTTTTGAAAGCCTTACTGCTTTCCAATATAAAACCTTAAACAAACAGAGAGAAACACAAATTAAGTGATAAAATAATAACTTAGTAAACAAGCACACCAGCAAGCACCACAACCAAGGTTTTCAGCAAAACTAGAAACAATATTAAAATAGAAACACCACAACTGCAAGAGCATTACTAAACAATTACTACTATTCAAACTAATAACTAAACATGGGAAGCATAAACAATAGATCCAACATGGATCCCAATCCACACACATTGTAACTGGCCCTTCCACAATAATTAGCTCCCACAACAATACCAGTTAAAAATATGAAGAAAGAAAATCAAACTTTCCAGAAACCCGGATACATTTAACCTAGAAACCGAAAACCCATCACCAAAAAACACGACTTTTCAAACCCCAGACAACGAATTATCGAATTAAACAAACATTATCAGGAAACCACAACGAAAACACATAAAAATGGAAGATTTGCTCACATGGGTTGAATTCAGATTTAAGAGATCGAATTGGAGCAGATGGATCGAGGGGTTTGGTCTCTCTCTCTAAAGGGTGCAGCAGAGATGACTGGCCATTGAAGAAAATGAGAATTCGAGCAAAATCAAAGCTCATGGAAAATTAAGGGGAGGAGAAGAGAGGGGTGGCAAAAAAACTAAAAATGGAAAATGTAAAAAGCAGGAATTCCTTGATATCCGTGAATGGATGGCCCGAGAAACGAGATTTTGAGCTCCGTTTGTGTGTATTGTGTGTGTAACAGTGCGTTCCTCTGCAATTTTGCCCCAATCTCTCTCTTTCTCTCTTCTCTCTTCTCTCTTCTCTCTTCTCTCTACATGTATGATATATAAAGCGATTTTTAAACACAGATAAGGTTAAGATCATCCACGATGAGGTGGACACTTCCAATCGTCCGTCACTTTTTTTTATCCACGGCCACTTCGAATTTGTTCGCGTCCACAAAAATAAAGTAAAATTGAACACTAAATTTTCGTCCTATTAAAGTAATGAAAAAATTATACAACGAAAATTTAATCTATAGAAAATCATACATGTTCTTCACGCTGCGCCCCCTCCCCTACGTGCCCATACCTCTTCAATCAAATCGGCCTGGAGTGTGGCATGTGTTGTGCTCCTGTGCATATCAGTGAAACGTTGGAGCAAATATTCATTACTACGTGGTACACCCATCTGTATCGGCACGGAGGCAACACCGTGACTTGAACTTGCACCATCTTCCGGTGCCCAGCGCTCTGCAGCAAATCCTTCATCTTCTATTATCATATTGTGCAATATGATACAAGTTAACATAATATTCGCGACATCATCTTCGTGCCAAACTCGTGTCGGGCACCGTATAATGGCTCATCGCGCTTGGAGCACACCAATAGCTCGCTCAACATCCTTCCTAGCAGCCTCTTGTTTTTCGCGCAAAATATTATTTCTTCGATCTAACCGGTTGGCGAACTGTCTTGACGAATACGGGCCAACGAGGGTATATCTCATCTGCCAAATAGTATCCCATGTGGTACAGCGTTCCATTGGCTACGAAGCTGATTTCTGGACCCTCCCCCGGCACTCATCATTGAAGAGAGGCGATGACTGCAGAACGTTGATGTCGTTGTTCGAACTTGCAACACCGAAATACGCATGCCAGATCCGCAAACGGTAGTCAGCAACGGCTTCTAGAATCATCGATGGATCTTTGCTTTTGAAACCAGTAGTGAACTGGCCTTTCCACGCCACCGGGCATTTTTTCCACTCCCAATGCATGCAATCGATGCTTCCTAACATCCCTGGGACACCGTGCACCGAACCGTGCATATATAGCAGTCTCTGGCACTCATTAGATGTTGGCTTTCGTAGGAACTACAGACCAAAGATTTCCCGGATCCCCTTACAAAACTGTCTGAGCACCGTTAGGCTAGTCGTCTCAGCCATCTATAGGTATTCGTCGAACATATCAGCCGGTCCGGCATAGGCAAGCTGCTTAATTGCAGCGGTGCATTTCTGAAAAGTAGACAGCCCGATCCGGCCAGTGCAATCACTCCGGAGGGTGAAGCACCTGTACCGCTCCGCCAAATTCGTCGCTATATGGGTGAAGAGCCGTTGAGACATTCTGAAACGCCGACGGAAAATCTCGGGTGGGTAACGGGGGGATCCACAAAGTAGTCTGCCATTAGCCGCTGGTGCGCTCCGCTATGGTTTCGTTGGATGGTCCGATAATGAGTAATCGCACGAGGGAGCGCGGCCTCCGCCAATTCTGCCACCCGAGCCGCATCCTCCTCGTCGGCTTCCCTCTGCACCTCTTGAATCAGAGAATTCCACGCGTCATTCCACAAATCGTCCATTTTTAATACCAATGGAATCCACAAATTTTAGTGAGAGAAAGTATGAATAAAGAGTTGGAATGTTGTGAAAATAATGAGGGAAATGTGGTGTATTTATAGGTAAATTAAATAAATAAAAAAAACATTGTCCTCCCCCTACAGGCGCGCCGCTCACCGCCGTGCTATAGGCCAGCGCGTCCTCGGTGCTTAGTCGCCAATCGCCCTTCCGCCCCAAAAAAAGCGTCTACACCGGGGCGGACGCTTCTCCCGCTATAGTTAGCCGCGGCGGCGGCGGTTCCGGGGCCGGCGCGCCGCCCCTATAGTGGATGCTCTAAATGCATGTACATAATGTTCTATATTTATATTGTTTTCGAAAAGATAAAATAAAATTGATAAGCTAATGTAAGAATATATTTAGAATATTTTTTTCATGGGTAAAGACAAAATACTAGTAGTTATTAAAAAGTATACGCAATTTTATTTTTTTTGTGAGTTATGAGTGCATTTTTATTATAAGAAATTCAATTGCAAATGTGAAGATTAGTATTAGTATAAATATAAAGAGGGGTCATTGGCTTTTTTATCGCTACTTAAAGTCAGATTAGATTTGGATCGATTAGAGAATAAAATAATGATTGAGATTGCTTTGTTTTTTAATTACTACTATTTGCATCTAACACGAAATAACACTATTAAAAAGTAGTATATCGGTTTTTATTTGATGCAATTCTTTCATTAAATACGATATATTAGAGGAATTTATATCAATTATGTACTTAGCAAGTCTAGTAGTAGTAATTTTTTTTCTTTACTTCAGACATAAATGTGGAATTAGAACTTGAGTTTATCAGATCTTGTCACACATTATTACTCGATCTTTTTTTTTAAATGAGCATTTATACTCTTGAAAACGTTTATTAGGAAAGTTACGTTTTAATTGTGTAAATTAATATTAGGATTTATTGAATTTAATTAATATTTTATGCTCAAACAATAACTACTCAAATTTATAAATATTTTAATTAAAAAAGAAAAAAAATTCTTTATATTTATAGATTCTTTTAATTTGAATCCTACACTATATCTATTTTTAATAAAAAAATGTTCCGAATTTTAAAAATCGATCCCTAAATTTAAACCTATAGCCTTTACATAATTACATATGTAGCACATGATAATCCATTTAAGGTTCATAACACAAAAGATTTATAAATTATATACGTTGAGTTTACACAAGCATTTTTTATTAAAATTAATGGTGCGAATATTAAAAATGGAAAGTGAAAATCAAGCATTGTCCATCAATTTAATTTCAATAAATTATAGCCAATTTAATACGTAGCAAACTTACACTCAAACGAATGAATCTTGTTATGTGTTAGTATCAGTTATGGTATGCAATAATAATGTAGAGTATATAACATCAAAATAATCGCATTTAATATATAGTTCCAAATAAGTTTGTGATCATATTTTTATTTTCACTGTATATCTCAAATTTCGCCAAACAATATGTGCTGTACCTCAAAATTAATGAACATATTTTCGATATATATTTAGAAAAAACATATCCTTCACAATTAATACACTAAAATATGGAAATATATCTATCTATCTATCTCTATCTAAAGGGAAAATATTCTTCATTGAATCTGAGCACTGAGATTGCGACATCATAGTTTTGCTCTTAATTTCTAAGTCAAACACACATAATTGACTCTTACTACTCGTTTTCAATTTTCAAGTTCGAATATTAGTTTTAAACGAAATCAAGGTAGTATTAGTCAATTATTGTAATTTTAGAATTTTTTGCCAAGAGTTAAAAATCAGCAAACGATAAAAGTAGTACCGAGCAAAAATATCAACAAAAAATAACGAAATATAACTATGAAGAAAAGAACCGAAGATCAAAAAACATGCATCATATAAATAATTTTAAAAGTATTACTCACATTTAAAAAAGTCAAAATAGTTATGCATATACAAATAGGAAAACATTCATTTTTTCTTGCTTGCCGGCTATGATTAATTTTTTCATATCATTTCAAAGCTTTAAAATTGCTACTACTAAATAAATATCGTTGATTCGATTGCTACGAATTACTAGCATTTATGTGTGCCTCATAATAACTATCTGGTGCAAATATTTCCTTTATTTAATGCTTAATCTTTGACCAATCATAAATTTATACCATTGTTATAGTAGTTAATATGGTATCTAATTATTTGAAACAATCTGGAGGACGATTTTCCCTTGAAATAAAAATAAAGTTGGAATCCTAATTCAAAATAAATTAAAACGGGCATTCAATTGAATCATAAGTTCTGCCTAATGTTATGGTTTTAGTTATATTTTCTTTTTTGAAGTGGCCTTTAAATTAAATTTGATTGAGTAAATCTTGAAATTCAATTTGACTAAGGAGTTTAGATACACATGATAAGCATGTAAGATTATAAAGTATAGTACTATCGATTATTGAAAATAGAACTTTTATGATCAATTAAGAATTGTTTATATTAATTATTTTAGAAAACATTAATAAACCAACTTGTGAATGTGAATGAGAACACAAACGAAGTTGGAAAAAAAATCCCGGCCATATGTCAAAACGACATCGTTTTGTTAGTCTAAAAGATTGTGTGTTAATTATATCACTTAAATTAGAAAATGTTTTATCCATAAGAGAGTAATATTTTACCCAAATATAACTTTTTTTCATGAATGATAACAAGTACTATATTAGTAAACGTAATTAATAGAAACAATTAGGGAGAATGATTGTGACATGTTTGACCATAATTATCATGAGAGGCACTATATGGTCTAAAAGTGGCAAATATCTAATTCATGAATAAAATGCATTCAATTCTTCTCGGTCCAATTTGAAGGCTTCCAAACAATGATTAAGACATGTTTGAATTGATATATTTGACAATTATTTTGGCTCACATATAGTAGTATTTTGTAAGGTATAGAAGACTATGTATAGACTTTATGCTGTTTTAAATAAATAAGTAGGAATGCCCACCAATTCTTACTATTTATTTTGTGACCAACGATGAAAAAAAAGGATTGAAAATGTTGTAAACAATTTTCTTTTTATTTATTTGGGAGTTATATAGAATTTCAACCCCACACGTGACACGCCCCCAACTATTTTAGTTGGATTATTAATCCCAAGAAGAAAGGTACACTTTTTAATAAAAGTAGTTGTAAAATTTAATCACCATTAGTAAAAACTTTTGAAGGAATGTTTGAATAAATTTTGGTGTGCTCTTGGATGATTTTTTTGTTTCTTTTATTTAAAATGTTTCACCAAAAACAACCAAACATACTCGCCTTTTTAAAATTTTAGGATGTTCATCGTAACATCAAGTGGATGAACTAAAATAAAATAAAACTACAGAATGCAGAATATTTCTCAATTTGCCATTACGAAAATACATTTTATATAAATTAATGAAGGCCAATGGTTGTGGGTCAACTTGTCATTGACTCATTGTATATCTATATCAGCACTTCATGAGATATTTCGTTCCTTTTTAATTAATGTATAATTGATTATTATGATTATATCATGGTATATAATTCGTTGAGCTTGAATATTTGGCAAAATATTACTCCTAATAAATTAGGATATGTTATCTACTCCTATATAATAGTAATTTAAATTTTTCACGATAAATAAGTATTGTTACGCGTCGTGAATAAACATCGTTAGAATTGAAAATCGAAATGAATTCACATTTCAAACCTTATATGATATGATGCTACATTGTAGAAAAATAAAATAAAACACGTACAGTACAATATTACATTGAAAGATCGACACTTAAATAAATATCAAATGAAATATACTAAGAAAAATAACTAATTAATTCCTATCAAATGTAACTAAACCATGATTCGACGGTGTGACACATAATAATTAATTAGAACTCAAAGATTGAATATGGTGTGACACATGTTTGTCTAAGTTGATGTCGAAAGAAGGTTAAGTAAAGTCAAAAGTGATTATTGCAATTGTTTCCAATTAATTAAACATTACGGTTTGGTGCTTCCACCATAATCATATTCAATCAACACTTTTTATTGGTTATTTCGTGTGATTTTCCGACCAAATTATCTAATTCGAGTCATGTAGTACAGACAACCTCCCAACAAGCTCAAACGCAAATCAAAGTCATGTGAACAAAATATTTAATTATTAAATGTACTTTTTTATTTTTATTTTTTGCAACCAAAGTTATCGTCATGGACTCGTGGTCGTGGGAATGGTATAGTTAATTATTATGATTATTTAATACTTGAATATATATATATATATATATATATATATAGGTAGTGATCAAGATATAACTATTTTTAAGGGTATAACTAGAGAACAAATCTCAGCCACACATCTTAATGGAACAAATATTATTAATTTTAATAAAATAAAATATGCTGAGGGTATTTTTGGAAATTACTTTCTGAATTAAAACATGCGATCAAATTACGCGAAATCTTCCAAATCTGCGATCCTTTCTTCTTCCAAATCGTAATTCTGAGCTGGGGGTGGCGCCGGAGAGGATACTGGCGGCGGTGGGGGAGCTGGCAAAGGCGATCGGGGCGGAGGGGCTGTTGGCGGATTCAATCGTCGCGCCAATGCTGAAAAAACCCCAAATCAAAACCTACCTCTACGTCGGACTCACCGGAATCAGCGTCGGCGGGTAAGGAGACGCAACGATGAGCTGCCGTAGAAGAGAAGCGGAGTTTCGGAACAAGAGCGGGGCGCGGTGGCTGTAGGCTCTAAGATTCGTCTTCGATATAGTTAGTTTCCGTCTACGTTTAATGTTACTGATGTATCTTGTTATTTTACTGCACTCTTGTTTACAAAACATCACTCTTGTTCTGATTTTACTTCACTCTTGTTCACAAAACACATCACTCTTGTTCTGATTTCACTTCACTCTTGTTCACAAAACACATCACTCTTGTTCTGATTTCACTTCACTCTTGTTCACAAAACACATCACTCTTGTTCTGATTTCACTTCACTCTTGTTCACAAAACACATCACTCTTGTTCTGATTTCACTTCACTCTTGTTCTGATTTTACTTCACTCTTGTTCACAAAACACATCACTCTTGTTCTGATTTCACTTCACTCTTGTTCACAAAACACATCACTCTTGTTCTGATTTCACTTCACTCTTGTTCTGATTTTACTTCACTCTTGTTCACAAAACACATCACTCTTGTTCTGATTTTACTTCACTCTTGTTTACAAAACATCACTCTTGTTCTGATTTTACTTCACTCTTGTTCACAAAACACATCACTCTTGTTCTGATTTTACTTCACTCTTGTTCACAAAACACATCACTCTTATTATGATTTTACTTCACTCTTGTTCACAAAACACATCACTCTTATTGTTATTTTACTTCACTCTTGTTTACAAAACATCACTCTTGTTCTGATTTTACTTCACTCTTGTTCACAAACCACATCACTCTTGTTCTGATTTCACTTCACTCTTGTTCACAAAACACATCACTCTTGTTCTGATTTCACTTCACTCTTGTTCTGATTTTACTTCACTCTTGTTCACAAAACATATCACTCTTGTTCTGATTTTACTTCACTCTTGTTTACAAAACACATCACTCTTAGCATGATTTTACTTCACTCTTCACTCTTAGCATGATTATTTTTGGGACAATTCAACATTGATATTATAATTAGATCAGAGCAAGAAGAAACAGAAAGGGGCTACATCTGAAATGCATAGCTAAAATCTCACAAAATTCAAATACTACACTACATCCCATCATAAAAATTGCAACGATAGCTTATCACCTAATGTTAATTCCCTAATTAAAGGAAATCAAAACTAAGAAAAACAGAAGATAAATTGGGAAATGCAGGCTAAATTATATCATAGATCTGTGTGTTCCCGCTCGGGGTCAGATGCCACGATCATGTGCGACAAGATATCGTAGAGCGGCCCGCCCTTGTCCATCGCCTCATTCTTCTCCTTGATCACCGCGATGAGCTCCTTCCGGAGCGCCGCCGCCGCCTTGTTGACGGTGGCGGTGTTGTTGGCCGCTGGAAGAGTGATGATTGGAGACACCGATGCAGATTCCTTCGTCGGGGAAAGAGAGTCACTTGAATCGCGAAAATATTGATAATTTCCAATCGAATTCCTCTTCAATCGGACGAATCGGCGGTAGGAGAGCTGAGAACTATTTTGCAGAAGAAGGAAGAGGAGGAGAAGAGAATAATGCGGTTTCTTTTTCAAATGCCAATGATGTAATCTAATTTTGGATGTGCAATGACCATTATACCCCCGCCTTATTATTGTGGAGTAAATTTGTGATTGAGGGAACTAATATCACATTAAATTCAAAAATTAATACTAGCCCTTGATTTTTTTGATCTTGTGGCTATTATTTGTTCTCTAGTTATATGGTTAAGAGGTGTTTGCCATAGATCATGACCCTATATATATATATATATAATTGGAATCGATGATGATCGATGTATATTGTGCATCAAGAGACTCAAGTTATCAAAAATCTCATATTTTAGTTGCAAGATGTCCAACGACCTTTTGTATTTCTCCTGTGAACGATGGAACCTCTCCATGCGTCTTCAACCTAAGAGCATGCGCAGCGGTGGACGGACGGCGTTCGTCCGTCCATGCCGGTGGCACGGACAAGCTCCACCGCCGCTGCGCTCGCGCCGCTGGCACGGCGCTGCTCGCTGGCACGGCGCTGCTCGCTGCGAAGAGCAGGCGACGTGGCGGCACGCGATTTGCCGTTGCCTCTAAAAAATTTTTTTTCTTAAAAATACGTTTTTAATTAAAAAAAGCGATAAAAAAAAATTTACTTCCTAAAAAAATATATCCGTTTATTACCGTTTTTTACCACTTTTATTTTTTTTTTATTTTTTTCCCCAAAAATACACATTTTCATCTATAAATACCCGCACTTTCACACCAAAAATTCACACCAAACTACACAATTCTCATCTTCATTCTCTCATATCCATTCCCATCTTCATTCTCCCATATCCATTCTCAATCTTTCTTCCACTTCTACACCATAACCCTCCGGCCACGGCGATAACCCCCGGGCTCCGGTTGGAACCCCGAATGGTTCGGTTCACCACCGTTTCCTAGTCCGGAAACGGAATACTCGGCCCCTCCTCAAACCCAAAGTTCGGGCGTTCCGGGTGGCTACCGGCCATACCCAATCGACGACCAAGGTGCCCCCGAAGGGCGATACGGGTGGACACCGGAGCCTAGGCCGACCGCCACCTCCCAAACTCCGACTCCTCCTACTCGCGGTGTCCGCACACTCCGGCGGAGATGGATAAATTGTTCAAGGTGTACTTGGAAATCTCCGAAGATCCGGTGGTTGGCACGAACCAATCCGGCGATCACTTTTGGTGGCGCATCGCTCGCCGGTACAATGAAAACCGGCCGCCAGGAACAGTCGAGCGCAACGAGAGTATGGTGCGCAACGCCATCTTCCGAGCCAACGATGAAATTGGCAAGTTCAATGGCTATTTCCTCCAGGAAGAGCGGAATGCGGGGAGCGGCCGGAACGAGGTCGACTTCATCATTGCCACGATGATCACCTACCAATCCATGAACTACAAGCCGTTCCAGTACCTCAACGTTTGGCAAGAGACGCGGACGCACCCGAAGTATATGGGAGGCGTAACATCCTCCTCTAGCGGCTCCTCCAAACGGTCAAGGTCGGTATCCCTATCCGACGCCGGCTCCGAAGAAGTGGCTAACCAACTCTCCGGAGCTAACTTGAGTAGCCCCGACGCCGGCCAGAGCGGTTCCCAACGCCGACCGCAAGGAAGGAAGAAGGCGGCGACCAACCGCCGTCGAGCCGCGGCTGCAACCGCCAATGCTCCAGTTCCTGCTCCCGCTCCCGTTCCATATGAGCCACCTCCACCCCCACCAACTCGTTGTGGCAGCTTTTGGCCCAACTCAATATGGCCGATAGGTCCACTATGACCCCCTCACAACTTCGATCGCACGAGGCCATGATATTGGGCCTCCAAAGACAATTGGGAGTAGTGCTGCCGGATGAGTAGTCGTCCATGAGGGTATTTTTAGCTTTTAATTATGTAATTTTTAATTTTTAGGAGTTTAATTATGTAATTTTTAATTTTTAGGATTTTAATTATGTCTTTTTTATTTTATTTTGTAATTTGTAATATTTATTGTGGTTTTTTAATGAATTTTAATATTATGGAAATGTTCTTGTTTAATTGAATTTTAAATTAAATTGTGCTCGTCCTTGCGGAAGAGCACAACTGTGGGTGTTGTGCTCTTACCAGAGAGCATGCAGGAATAGTGGCGCCGGGCCCACAACCGTGCTCGCTGGCAAGAGCACGGTTGTGGATGCTCTAAGGGCATCCACAATGGGACGTCCGATGGCATGCCCGATGCGTGACATCGTCCGCGGGCACCATCATCCGCCCCATTGTGGGTGCCCCCCATCGTACGCGCCCTAAGCCCACGCCCGATGCATCGTCCGCGATTGAAGTGCGGACGATGGCCTATCGTCTGCACCATCGTCAGCGCCATTGTGGGCTCGGCGGACGATGGGCGCGGGCGATAGGCCATCGTCCGCGCCATCGGGCGCCCCATTGCGGGATCAGCGGACGATGCCACGCGTTTTTTATTTTTTTTGTATTTAAACCTCGTTTCTCATTCACAACTTGATAGTCGAGCATGAAGGTGGGAGCATCACGAAGTGGAACGATGATGACGGTGCATCTAGCTCGTCCAGCACGGTGACCGAGCCTCCCGCTAGAGGATTGCCGTCGGGCTTTGACGAGGTTCTAGCTAGACAGGCCTCAATGCGCAACCAACAAGACCATGCGCAACTCATGAACGACATGATTGAAGAAGCGTGGGCCCGTAACCGCCGTCGTTGAGTTTGCATATTTTTTTTAATTCGTATTGTAATGTATTAATTTTTATATAGAAATGAAGTTTTTCCTAATTTTTTGTTATTTAAATATTCAAATAAAATAAAATGCATAGGGCGCGCATTAGGACGCCCCATTGCAGGTAGGGGTAGGAGGATAAAACTGCTGACGTGGTGCGCCATAGGGCGCCCCATTGTGGATGCCCACCCCTATGGCGCGCCTTAGGGCGCCCCATTGCAGGAAGGGGTAAGAGGATAAAACTGCTGACGTGGCGCGCCGTAGGGCGCCCATTGTGGATGTCCTAAGAGCATTTCCAATGGCGGACGTCCGGTCGGACATCCGGTCGGACGTCGCGACGGGCGACCGGGACGTCCGCCATTGTGGCGTTTAGGTCGGATACGGACGTCCCGTGAGGACGTCGGGTGTCCTCGGACGTCCCGGCGACGGGCGGGCGGACGTCCGCCACTGTGGCAAGGGTCGGACGTCCCGGTCGGACGTCCGGAAATTATTATTTTTTTTAAAAAAAACTCTATATATACGGCTCGTTGAACTTCATTTCAACGCGGAGTGAGCCGGGGATGTTGGATTATGTAGAGGTTTAGGATGAAACGTTGCATCCCTTCATTTCACAACCGAAAATAACTCATTGTTGTCGGGTTATAAAATTGCAATTTGGTCCTTCAATTATCGAAAATTTCATTTCCGGTTGAAGATTTCTGCACAGTAACTTTAATGGAAATAAAAAAATTCAATTACACTAAAATATCCAACAGATTATGTATTTTTCTTTTTTCGAATGACTATGTATTTTGCTTTTTTCTAACTATGTTTTTTTTATATTTTATGAATATGTATTTTTGCCCGTATTTTGCTTTCCCGTATTCCGTGTCAAAATTATATTTCCATTTTTACGTAATTAAATTATTTTGATTTTTTTTATTGCGGGATGTCCTAGTGGGAAGGGCGGACATAGGAGGGGATGTCCTAGTGACGTGGCAGTGGGATGGGAAGTCCTAGTGACGTGGCAGGAGGTGTTTTTGGGATGTCCTAGTGGGATGTCCGCCCACTGGAGATGCTCTAAGGGGTGTCTTCTATCGTAGCTCGGTACCCCATTCAGAGATCTTGAAAAGCAAATTTGGACCTTGGGACACCCAAAATAAGTGTCGAATTCAGAAATTTTTATGTTAATGGAGTGTTTGAGAAGTAGCGATTTAAGAGCATTTCGGATCTTGGATGGAAAGTTGGTGCTCGAAATTCTCTTTCCCACGCGAACGTATGATTGGAAACCCCAACGACATCATGTTAAGAGGGATCAAGGCTTCCATACAATTAATGATGCAACTCACAACGTGGATTCTTTCTATTTTTGCAAGTATCATTTTAATGTGTTCATTTAGTCTCGTGTTGGGTAATGCTTGTGTTGTCTTTGGGTTGTTCTTTTCGTCTCGGATACTCTATAGTTATTTTTGTTTTATTTCTGGCTTATGAGCCGCCAACATGTGTTAGTTTTTGCTTTGTGGTTCGTCAGTTTGTCGATGGTTTTTTTCTTTTGTTGAGATTTATTGGCTACTTTGGTTGAACTTGAGCTCGCTAGCTCCTTACACTTTCATAAAGAATATTACGTACATATATATTGTCCAAATTGTTGTCATATTTGCTTAACTCCTCAATAGATGTAATAAAATTTTAGCTAGGCATGGCGTTTTCCAAATTTAAAAATAAACCAAAAATTTATAAAGATAATATAAAGTATTCTGGAAACAGAAAAGACTGACGTTGAAATACTTTTATTTGGGGACATAATTTCTGGATGACAGAAAATGAAAATGTACCCAACTCCCAAATCCAAATGAAGGAAGTCAATTATATATACACACACACATACCTCCATGGTTATAGAATCCATTTTAATAATGACATAAACACGTGCAATATGTAATTTCCTGTTCAACTTTAATTACCTAATAATCCAAACATTCCAAGCTTGCCTACAAAATAAGCTATGTTGTATGATTTGATTTGTGTAACATTATTATCTCATATCATAGGGATAGATTTACTTTGATTGCCTACAAAATAAGCTATGTTGTAGTATGATTTTATTTGTGTAACATTATTATCTCCTATTATAGGGATAGTCGGATATAGATTTAGTTTGAGCGATAGAATAGATTGAAAAATATTAAATTGACTAAAAGGATAATATTATTGGTCAAATACATATATTTTTTTTATCAATATATCACATAAGGGTAGTTAAAACTCCAAATATTGTACAAACTCCAAACTATGATCTGACCGTTAGAAAATATCAACAAATGACAAAATAACAGCAACAGAAAATATCAACACGGTCTCAACACAACATCAACCGTTGACACTGTGTTAACATTGACATTTTTTGTTGCTATTATTTGGTCATTTATTGACATTTTCTAAATGTCCAAATCATAACTTGAAATTTGTACAATATTTAGAGTTTACATTTGATTACATCTCTATCACGTAATTCCTATTACCCAAAGTAAAATGGCATATCAGCTAGACGTATCATACTATATCTCATACTCGAGCCGGGTCTGGTCCAATTTGGATCCATCAAAAATAAATCGGGCGAAAAATGGAATCAAACCAAGCCCAAAACATATTTTATAGACTAGAAGATTCGGGTCATTCTAACCCGAGCCAAGCCACACCAGAACTTTCACTATTGTTGGCCCCGGCCTAGCCCCACCCGGAACACCACCATGCCTACGATCATTAGGGCCAATCCGGCTCTAAACCTATGTTACCTTCACATACATGATCACCTTCTATGCGTGTTTGGTTGAACATTAAAAAATCAGTAATAAACTTTATAGCAATATAGAATAGTATATATCAATAATGTGTACAAATAATATAGAAAATAGAAAAAGAAAAACGTGTGACAAATTAATGACGTAATTAAAAGACAAACCACGTGCTTTGCCACACATTATATATGTAGGCTAGTTCGATCGATATATCGATTGGCCTCTTAACTGGATACAGATTCATTAGCTGTATTTATGCCACACAATATAATTACAAAAAAATAACAACAAAGTACCCACCATCATTATACTTAATCATTGAATTAGCAATAATTGAAAAATGCTCATTCATTTTATGAAAATTCTAAAATTCTTTTTATCACAGTTACGTTTGCCGACAACGCTTAGCTCTAGTGATATCATTTGAGTGGGTCTTTATATAGATCACATTTTGTTAAGTTTTGGCATTTCAATTCATTCCATTTTCATATATATGAAAATGAGAAATTTTATTAATGTTAGAATGTGAGAACTATTTTTAACTCTTTGATCACAAAGACATACAGTAAATATGGTAGATGAATGCAAAACGAAATTTTCACATATATTTTTATAAAAAGACGAATACGTACAATATTTTTATATATTCATTGTACTATTCTCAGATTCACATAATAAGAGGTATTCTTATTTTTCCAATAAATATATTGTTAGTTTTTGGATTATAGTTTCTAGCAATATATTAGTTCTTCTTTGGGAAAAATCTACTCCTAAACAATACCCTTACAACTATACCAAAAAAAAAATTATTTAATGAACTCAATTTAGAAAACATGAATAAATTTTAAACTGGTCTGTAACTTTAACTAAAAGTTCTCCTAGTGAGACATAATATGATTGAGAAAAAAAATAATTGCAACTAGTTACATATAGATAAGTCGTTGTCCAATTTAATTGCATGATAGTGATTTTGTCAACAAAAGTTATTAGTTTTTCCTTCACGATGATAATTAAATTTGAAATTATTTACAATCAAACCGGCACGAATATTTGAAAATAACCATATCTCAAATAATAAGTAGACCAATAATATTAATTAGATTTATTAATCCGATAAGACTAAGTAATTTGGGCGTCTAATATTCATTTCGTTAATAGTAGTTGGAATCAGTTTGAATTTTATACTACAACTAATTATTATTGAAACTTGAAATTGTATAAATATATATTATTATAACTTTTTATATAAGAAACTCAATTACATTTATCGAAACGACGCCGTCGAGAGGCGGCAAATAAATTAAGGAATCTATTTTAAAATTTCTTAGCTTTATTTGTAACTTATGATATTTTATTTTATTTTATTTTATTTTTACACAAATAACTAGGCATTGTGAACATGCATGGATATTTTATTTTATTTTATTTTTACACAAATAACTAGACTTGAGAAATGAAATATATATATTATCTTCCATAGTTGATGCATGTTAATTATTTCGTTACACGTTGAATTTGTTCTTCTATCTCAAACACATCCACAAACTCTTAACTGTTGATTGTCAATTTATATGCATGATTATTTCCTTGGTAGTACTGTTGTCAAATGGTTGTATATCAGTATGTCTTTCACTTTAGTTATGCCATTGCATCATATAATGATTATATGTGTAATAATTTTATAATAAACGAAAGGCAAAGTACTATAAATTGGATAATATTCATTACTAGATATTAGAGATGACGTGTCCAATTCTAATACATCTAATTAATCAAATACTACTACTAGAAATTTTAGTGGGATTTGATTTAAGATGTCCTGGATTGGACGTGGTCTTGTAGGAATCAATAATTTGCATTTCACTTTTCTTCTCTCACTCTTTAGAGCATCCGCAGCGGTGGCGGTTGGCGCCACCGCCGTCCGTGCCAGCGGCAAGGCGAAGGACCGCCACCGCTGCAACCGCGCCGCTGGCACGGCGCTGCTCGATGTATCGAGCACGTCCGTGCCAGCGGACGCACACGTGGCGGTCTCCCATTCGCCAACGGCATAGCCGTTGGTTTCAAACATTTTTTTATTTTTTTTTTTAAAAAATCGGATTTTTATTAAAAAAATTGATAAAAAATAAAAAAAAAAAATTTCACTTCCCCAAAAAATTATATCCGTTTATAACCGTTTTTCCCCACTTTTTAATTTTTTTTTATTTTTTTTACCCCAAAAATACACACTTTCATCTATAAATACCCCCAATTTCACTCCAAAAAATTCACACTTTCACTACACAATTCTCATCATCAATCTCTCATATCCATTTTCATCTTCCTCTCACACCCTACAACACCACTATGTCCGGTAACGACGACGACAACCCAAGCGGCTCTCACGGTTGGAACCCCGAATGGTTCGGTTCGCAACCGTTTCATAGTCCGGAAACGGAATATTCGGCCCCTCCTCTCACCCAAGATTCGGGCGTTCCGAGTGGCTACCGGCCATACCCAATCGACGATCAAGGTGCCTCCGATGGGCGCTACGGGTGGACACCGGAGCCTAGGCCTCGCGCCCCTTCCCAAATGCCGAATCCTCCATCTCGCGCCGGTGTCCGCACACCGTACTCACCGGCGGAGATGGAAAGATTGTTCAAGGCGTACTTGGAAATCTCCGAAGATGCGGTGGTTGGAACGAACCAATCCGGCGATCACTTTTGGTGGCGCGTCTCTAGCCGGTACAATGCACACCGGCCGCCGGGAACGATCGAGCGCAACGAGAGTATGGTGCGCAACTGCATCGGCCGAGCCAACGAAGAAATTGGCAAGTTCAACGGCTATTTCATCCAGGAGTCCCGGAATGCCGGGAGCGGCCGAAGCGAGGTCGACATCATCACCGCCTCGCTGAGCACCTACCAATCCATGAACGGTAAGTCGTTCAAATATCTTAACGTTTGGCAGGAGACGCGGACGCACCCGAAGTATAAGGGAGGCATAACATCCTCCTCTAGCGGCTCCTCCAAACGCTCACGGTCGGCATCCCTATCCGACGCCGGCGAAGAAGTGGCTAGCCAACTCGCCGAAGCTAACTTGGGTAGCCCCGATGCCCAACCAAGCGGTTCCCGACGCCGACCGCAAGGTAGGAAGAAGACGGCGGCCGAACGACGTCGCGCCGCGACTCCATCTGCCCCTGCTCCCGAACCCGCACCCTATGTTCCACCTCCACCCCCGAACAACTCGTTGTGGGCCCTTTTGGCCCAACTCAATATGGCCGATAGGTCAACTATGACCCCCACGCAACTTCAAACGCACGAGTCCATGATATTGGGTCTCCAAAAACAATTGGGGTTGGTGCCGCCGGATGCGTAGTCTTCCTCGGGTTATATTAGCCAATAATTATGTAATTTTTAATTTTTAGGAGTTTAATTATGTAATTTTTAATTTTTAGTATTTTAATTATGTAATTTTTAATTTTTAGGATTTTAATTATGTCTTTTTATTTTATTTGTAATTTGTTATTTTTATTGTGGTTTTTTTAATGAATTTTAGTATTATGAAAATGTTTTTGTGTAATTGAATTTTATATTAATTGTGCTCGTCCTTGCGGAAGAGCACAGTTGTGGGTGTTGTGCTCTTGCCAGAGAGCAGGCATGAATAGTACCGCCCGGGCCCACAACCGTGCCGCTGGCAAGAGCACGGTTGTGGATGCTCTTATGGACTACTTATGCCGAATTAAAAAAAAAAAAGAAATTTGCAGGAATTATATTTTGGGCGAATTGTAGAAACACATCACAAAATTTGATCAAATTTTGGTCCGTTCTATAATCTTGAAAGTCAGTAACAAAAAAATCATCTACACGTAATATATTGTTCATATTTTTCAACTGAGCAATATTGTTTTCTTTATAACTAGACACATTATTTAATTCATCGGTAATGACTTTTACATATGTTTTTTTCCTGTCTGTCATAGTATACTTTTACCATAAAAATTCACATTAAAATAATTGAGAACAAATATCTAAATATAGTGCTTACTAATAGATTTTCTAGCTAGTTTTCAAAGTTTATCAAAAATTTGCCTTTATATTTTTGGGTCAGCATCACATAAGACTGTTCACTCACAGAAAAAGCAAAAAATAAATAAATCTAATCAGACTGTTTTGTAAACCCCAAAATTGAGAATGTGAAAATCACCTGATATGTTTCTTTTTCTTATTACAGGAAAATAAATTTAGGGGACATTAAATAATCGTGTACGGCCTTTGATGTGACACAAACCATTTTGTTGTAATGAGCATCGTATTGAGATGACATTTTGTATAAATTTGATGGATAAATTAAATAAATACTCCACAAAGTAAAGTTTAAGGCATGAATAACCCGGTCCCCATTTCCGGCACCAAGTCCCCTCCACGTCATCATTCCTCTACAGTTGCGGCCCATGCCCCAACTGTTCTAACCCTGCAGGCCACAACCCGGGCCGCAACTAATAAATGACACTATTCACAACTTCAACCTATTTTACACGTAAAATAAAAAACGCCGAAAATTTATAACACGAAAAATTTCATTTATAACGCGAGAATTTCATTTTTAATTCAAATACAATAAATTATAACCTAAAAAATATATAAAAAATAGAATATTAAAAAAATGCAAAAAAAATAAAAAATGCAAATCTGCCCACGTCGCCCCTCTCCCTCTCTTCCTCCTCCTTCTTCCTCTCCCCCTCCCTCTTCTTCCTCTTCTAAAATGTAAAAATTCAGAAATTGCGGCCCGAACCCCCTCGCCCTGGAAGCTCCAATGCCGGCCCAGGCCGGGACGCGGGACCGTCACCGAGCCGCAAATGCGGCCCCGGGACCGGCCTGGGCCGTGACTCCACCTCCTCCAATGCTTGGGACGGGCCGGGACTCGCGAGATGCGGCCCGGCCCCTTTCGTTATTCATGCTCTAAAGATTGCTATTCAATAAGAAGATTTGAAAAAGATATGAACAGACATCCAATATTGAATTTCAGCCACAAAAAAATTGGGCGATAAAGAATAGTCAATTTTCATGTACACACCAATATCTTCTAGGAGTACTTATTATTTTTTCATTTAACACTATATATACAATTATATCTCACATAGATATAGAGATTTGCGTGTGTGTAATTAGAAATCTACTTAGCAGTCGAGTCTATGTCACGAACCATAAGTGTAGTACTAAGTGATTTTGAGCTATTTCAAAAGGTTTGACTTGACAATTTAAAATTTTTCATTAGAAAAATAAATTTAGGCTTTAATAGCAGTTGTGTGTATTCTACCGACTGATAACATAATTTAGTACTCCATCTATTCCACAAATGATGTCACACTTATGGAACGACACGAGATTTTATGAGGTTTTATTTTGTGGGCTAGGTGAAAATAGAAAATATAATATTTATACTATTGTGATAGAAAGTTTTTTTAAAAATAAAAATGCGACATCTTTAGTGGAACAAACTAAAAAGGAAAATGAACATCTTTTATGAAACAGATGGAGTAGCATATCTATTTAATCTCATAGACCATATGAGATGTTAAATTGATTGGAGTATTTTTCTTGTTACATGAAAATAGCAATTTCGGATTTCACAAAGAAAAAGTAATATGCCATAAAATGTAAACAATCTTGTCACACAAAATCACATTTACGATTCTTCCATGTTAAGTGCATTTCTCAATCACAACCTAACTAGTCATGTTTGGTTATACATATTCTAGTACAAACGAATTATGATCCATTAATTTTAACTTAAATAAATACAAGCAGAAACCATATTTATGGTTTCTACAAAAACCCAATTACAAATTGGATAATTATTAGACAAATAATTGAAGAAAAAGCAGTTAGTAGGGAATGCCTATTACTATTTAATTCATTTATATTCACCACCTCTCAAAAAAAAAATTAATGCATATTCACCAACTCCTAGATTATGCGTAGATCGAATTTCCCCCTCAAATTAAGGGAACAATGCCAATTTTTCTGCCCCAAATAATTGAAAATCCCTTTTTAATAATGTATTTTGGTTATATAATTAGAGGTGGATAAATTAAATATATATACGTGGTCACAAAATGGTGATGAACGAACCTAACATATTATAAATGTCCTTATTTATTTTATAACATGATTGCTAGACATAAATTATTTAAAATTAATAAATTAACATAGTATAATAATAGAACGAATTAATTACTAACTCCATTAAACATATAGCTTGACAGTCTATATTGTGATAGAAATGAGTTGGAGAATACAACAATCTAATTTTAGGATAAGTACAAAATTAAACAGAATAAGAATAGTTATTAGTAATTCCATTATTGGATCGACATGTCTTGAAATTACTCTAAATAGCCATGTTCTCTTATGCTGATATCACAAAATTTGAATAGTTATTATGGAACAATCAAATGTTACAAATGAAACTAATTCAATTATAGAGTTGCAAATTGTCATTAGAAAGACATTTTTTTTTCACAAATCACGAGGAATATAACCTTGTTTGACATTACTAATTTTCTATGAACATGATGCAAGAGATTAGGTTGGAATAGAACCAAAATACCAACTCTCTTTTTTTTTGAGGCTAAGGAGATTTTATCTTATAATTAGATGGAATTTTATGGAACCAAATATTAAGTTTTATCCTTAATAAAAAAAAGGGAGGGTATCCCTTTTTCGTTTTTTTGTAAGCTAGTGGATGGATGTTGGAATAGTCCAATGTAGCACGAGTGGATGGATTTTTTCACAGAGATATGAATTTATATTATTTGTAAAAAGTAGAAATAATAATTTATGTAGCATAATATGGACAATGAGCACCAAACAAGTCTTGGGGGTGGGCCTTCGATGGTTGCATTTCTATGAAATAAGATTAATTAGGGATGGGTACCCACTAAACTTTTTGTTTTTAAGCTTGGATTGGCCCTTTTCAACATCTACTTTTTAATCCGCCATGTGCACTGTCTCTGCCTTTCGATGCCAGTGATAATCATTTTCACTGTATTCGATTCCACGAGTTCCATTTTCTGAATCTGTCATTGCATATTATTGTATGTCCGAATCTTTTCAATATCTTCAACTTTTTGCATTTTTTAGCGAACGCACGTGCCGTTGGGCGTACTTAGTTGCACTAGATATATGATTGATATACTCCACATTTTTATTCTATGTTTTGAATTTCTTTGATTGTTAAGTTATATATGGGCATATTACGTTGGATATACATATATGAATTGCCATGTTGTCTAAGAGAGATCAATTTTAAATACATAATAGTCATTTAATCATATTCCTTATCATCAATTAGTTTTAGAATGAGACCTTACTAGAGTTTGGTTGACTCTCAACTTATATACCTAATAAGTCATTCCATATATCTCATAATACAATCTAACATAGTATAGAAAAATTGTCGAATGTGTCATCAAATGCAATGAGACATAGGATCAGAGATCGAACATGAAAAATAAAATATATCAACTTAAATACTAAGAAATTCGAAAAAAAGGTAATTGGGCATGCACACATGACACATCTAAAGTTTGGATAATGTTAAATGAAACATACAGTCTCATATTTTCACATTAAAAAATAGTTTCCAATAGAGTCAATCCATATACATTATTGAGAGATAAAGATAGTATTAAAGGGCAACAAACTTTCGATTGTGGGATTTAATTTTCTATATACAATGGATGACTATTTGGGAAATTTGAGTGGATAATTATTGAATGTCATTGGCTGCCAATGATTTTCAGGATTGGATGAAAGGCAGGGGAGCATTCTTCAATTTTATGGTCTATAATGGCTCCATTATTAGATTTCCATTTCAATATAAATCTACACTAATATCTTTATAACTTTGACTTAATAAAATATGACCAACGTTTTCATTTAACAAGAAAGCCAAATCTTGAGCAAAATAAAGATAATTATGAGATTTTGCAATATCTTGTGCACATATAAATAACGTTTCATTCCTTAAATTTTATTGTAAAATAAAGGGCAATATATAAATTGTTGAGTAATAAAATATACTACTCCATAAAGAAATAAAAAAAGACTTCAGATCTTTGCAAGTGGGCCGAAATCTTAAATGATGGTACCGATTTCTATAACAATTTCTCAATGGCCCAATAAAATAAATCATGCACATTTTACTTAAAAATAAATATAAGAAAATATGATGCAAGAAATAAAATTACTTGAAATGTACTGACAATTAAGTATCGAGAAAATATACTTGAGACCCTAAACATAAGAAACTGTTTTTTATAATTGGAATTTACACTAGTGGAAGAAGAAAACATAAATAGTTGATTTAAAAAAACATTTAAAAATGGTCTATAAATGAGTTTTAGGGATCTGAGCTCTTGTAAATACTAAATACGTACAACCACATTAATTTTCCTACCAAAGAGGACCACTATAATTCATTTTCCGAATTAAATTGCATGCTACATTAATGATTTTAATCATTGTCTTTGGCTGTATAGCATAGCCAAGTCAAAATCGTGATGTTGCAAGGTAAATATGTTCCCCATTCCCCTATTTTATATCCAAAGTGATAAGAAAATCTCAGTTGGGTGAGAAAAAAAATAGTTGGTTTGATTATAGGGTATATTGTCCAAAAAAATTAGGAAATTTAATCAAATTATAGTTTTGTTTCGCAACTTTTAAAATCAATCAAAAAAATCATAAAATTTGAAATGTGTATGACAAGAAATTTGGATGAAATTGTATCTGATTTGGGAGCCGAAAAATCGTATGTAGACATTGCCGCTAATAAGTTAAATGATGTTGTATCTTCATAAACAAAACTGCGTCGTTTGTTTGAAAATTTTCATCAATATATTATACGTAGGCAACCATAATTTTTTATCGTGATGTAATTGGGAATAAATTTAAATTTTATAAGGCGGTTTGTAACGCTGCGAGATGTACCAGAATTTGACCGAATTTCATTATGATAACTTGGCTTTCAATATAATATGGTACAATTGGTGTGTGTGAGAGAGAAAGCAAAGGGTTGTGACTAGAGGAAAAAAGAGCTTTAAATGGACCACCCTATAGAAATTCAAGATTTGCATAAGGTGGGATTGATGTAGACTAAGAATAGTGTGGTCCTATAATTGATTCATAAATCATAATTACTCTTTCTCTCTTATAATTGGGTGTTTTGATTTTTGTTTATTTTATTGGACTCCCTGCTTTTTGTGTCACCTCTTTACCTTGTTAAAACCATACCACCAATAATTAATTGGACATTTCAAAATTAGGCATTTGGGCTAGATATGGAGTGAATTTTGATACTCCATTAAGGACTTTTCTTGGGCCTTTATTTCTAGCCCAAATATTTCGTGAAAAGCAATGCCTTATGTAGTAGTACTAATATTATTTGATTAATTCAATTTGATCGAATTAAAGTTATGATACAGAAGACCATATATTGCATATGTTGAATTACAAAATTAATAAAATAAAAACCATAAGAAAAATGCAATTACTTAATCTCATGGTTCTAAAATATAGGCTCATGTTAGTTGAGAAATTTAATTATTGGCCAAAATCAGTCAAATTAAATTACTTTTCAATGAAAATATATAGCTATTTATTTGGCTAATTGAATAGATAATTAGGAAAAGTTAAATTAGCTACATATGCAGGATGACTATTTAATTTATATTCAGGTTTAGTCAAGGTAAAATTTAATTAGAAATCTACGTGGTAAGAAATGTGATTTATGAGAATAAAACTTAAAATGAGTTAGAATAAGGAAAAAAAAAGAATGATGATATTCTAGACATACCACTTCGGAAAGAAAAAATAGAAATAAAATCCCCTAACCTATTATGTATTCTTCACATTGATCTTATTTTTGACATTTAAGTGCTCAAGATATGTGGAGTGCTACAAAAAATTTCATCTACCAATGTATGTTTACTATGATTAGCTTTGAACTAGGTTGATAATCTAATCCATCAAATATTCAAATCATATATTTTGTCAATATACACAAAATGAATCTGTAAATTAAACAAAAAATATGCAGTATGGTTTCTGCAACAATTTCATTGCCTGTAGATGAAAAAACTATGTTCATCTTCTTTCAATGGCAATAGATAATGTCAAGAATGCTTGTGCCAAATTATAACAAAAACATTACAAAATGGTTATGTCAGCACCAGCTACAGAGCCTCCTTCCTGGAGGTGAGCGCGTTTCAAAATAATTTTAGCTGTATCCGGAATTTAGACCGGAGAAGGCAAAAGGTGGTAACAGAAATACCACGATGGGGTCAGACAAAATGCTCCGTAGGATACTCATTTTCATATCCATTGTAGTCGTAGTACAGCCTCTCCCCTTTTCTGATGTCACGGCTTGCAATCAGAAGAACACGGCACTCACCATTGACATCAAACCTCAAACACTTCACATTTTGCTTCTTCTTCCCACCCCTGTGTTAGAGGAGAGGTGAATGTCAGCAGAGGTCACTACTATAATGCTTATTATTCCAAGGGATAAAAGAAAAACGAAAAAAAAACAGCCAATGAGACAGTGATTAGATTCTTTTCAGTCATATGTAGGAACTCTAACCAACTAAATATTCTTTTATGCGAATGAGTATTTAACGTACTGCACATGGTTGTTGATTCCATTGATAAACCGAGCAATGTTGCTTCGCTTATCTGGACAGATAACGAGACTTTTAGAAATGTCAGCAGCAGTGAGAAGAGTCATCATGCTATCACCATCATCATGCTCTCGATTTTTCAGGAAATCAACATCTCCAATATACTCAGTGATTATTGTCAAATCTCGAATGCATCTATCTGCTTCCACAGTGAATCTATTCCAATCCAGAAAAGAAAAACAGTTAAGGCTTGCAGCATTGCCACAATAGCACAGGAATGAACACGAAAGATGAAAGAATATTCACCCTTCGCGTGGATCAAACACAACCATAAGTGGTGGACATTCACCCCGTTCCATCATATTCTTACAGAGATTCAGAGTTTCTGTGTCATCTTTTGACATAACCTAATAATTCAGGAAATGTACAGTGATTAAAATGCCATTGCCAAAATAAAAGACAGACACCCATAATGAAGCAGACTGTAATATATGTAGCAAATGACAAAATGAGGTGTGAGATTTCGTATTGAAGGGATATCAAGGTCTCTAGACCAATTTGATGATTGCATAGCATCCCATTCTCTAGAGACTAAATCTTGTTTTTCTTGCAACGAATAATCTAACCAACAATCTTAATTCCAGACAAGATAGGTAAATAGCATTTGAAAGTACCTGCATTCCATCTCTTTCCAGAGTAGCACAATTTGCTGATCTTGGAGCCATGCCCGGAATATAAGTCAGCTCGTTGCTGAATTCCGCCCCAGTTGCATTCAGGGCTGTAGCTAAAGATGCCATCTGTTCCAATCTCCTATCAGAATCCTCAGTTGGAATGAAAGGCAATAACTTCCTTCTCTTCTTCGACATCACTAAGCCACCAGTTCGCCTTCTTTTCTTTTTACATTCTAAGAATGATAAACAGAGAACGCATATCATTAAGAGCCAGCAACTCTAACAATTATATTATGATGTAACCAAGTGATGCCTTTTACCTTGGGTGAGCTTTTCGGCAGGTCGTGAAGACCTTTGTATGCGGAAAAAATCAACTATTTTGGTTTGCACAAGAGTCAAATCTGCAAGCCAAACCAGCCTAATTATAATGCATCCTCATGATCTAATACAATCAATAATCAACATAACAACCGGGAAATTGGTATTTTTTTCCAGCCAAGTTAACATGGTCAAGAGAAATAAAATACAAGAACAAACCACAAACATGACAAGTTATGACTTGAGAACTGCACAAAATTACATTCGATCATTTCGATGGAGCTTGTTAATGACATGTAAAGCTTTGTAGTTTGTACTAATGCCTTCCTGGTGCAAATTCATATTTAGCAGAAGATACTGATCAGTTCCTAGGGACTAAAATCTATTTAAAGACAAAATCAAGTCCCACTCAGAAGCAAAACATACACTGTCCAATACAAAAAACAGTGATTTCTCATAAACCACATGCCAAAAGTACCAATCATGTCAAGTGTTGAATTCTAGTAAAGTGATGCGACTAAAGATGGATAATGTTTCTCAATAGTCAACAGAGAGTGGATAATGTTTAAAAGCACATACTCTAGAACAATATAAATCAAAATCAATAAAATGTAAACAATCTCATTGGAAATAGCACAAAACTAAACTCTAAAATATGCATAAAACATGGCAAAAAGACCTATGAACAGAATTAACACAGTAGTAAATTACACTCCATTTCACAACAGACCTGCAGAAATCGATAAGTACATTGAAAACAGCAATAGCCAAAGGTAGATATGTCACTCAATCTCAATTTCATTGCAAAATGTATGCTTTCCCTTGCGAATTACCGATTTTCCGAGCAAAAGGTTGAATCTTTACACAACTGGGGAACTCAATTTCAAGAAATGACGCAATGACACACCATTCATCAGATACAAATTCAACAAAAAACACTAAATCAGTCCCAAAATTCATCAAAATAAAACGAAACCAATAACCATACTTGGAGGATTTTGTTGATTGGAGCAAGAGGGGCAGAACCAGCTGCCTCTGGGGACGGCGACCAGAACCGGCCGGAGGCAGAAGAGGTGGAATCCACGGTCACATTCATCGCACAACAGGAGCTCCGACGGGTATTCCCCCGACCCGCATTTCTCGCACTGCGTGTCGCTGTAATCCTCCGATTTTCGCTTCTTCGATCTAGGCCGCTTTTTGGGAACGATCTTGGCGTCAAGAGCTGGCTTCGGAGCCTGGGTCCTCTTCCTCAGCGACGCCATTCCAATGGCGTGGAGAATTCGACGAGGGAGAGAGAAATGGAGAAGAATGAGGGTTTTCGCATTTGGTTTAAGAAATGGGGGAATTTAAGAGAGAGAAAGGGGGAAAAGCTGTGTGCGCGGGTAAATTGATTTTCGCGGTATTACTTGCTATTTTAAATTGTCGTGACGATTTAAAATGGATGGTTAATATTTTTGGCTAAGTTTTAAACTATTAAATAGTTCTACTAATTTAATTACGGTGGTTCACATCAATACAATGTATTTGGACAAGTGGAGCGATAGTATATTCTTATTTCATCGTCGACATGCAAATAAATCAATATTATTCATTTTATGAGAATATATATATACACTGCTCCCTCCGTCCCGGATAATTCGTCACATTTTGACCGGACACGTGTTTTAAGAAATGTAATGAAAAGTGGATTGAAAAAAGTTAGTGGAATGTGAGTCCTACTTTTATATATTAGTTTTATAATAAAAGTTAGTGGAATGTGAGCCCTACTTTTATATATTAGTGGTATTTCGGTATATTTTTCCGGCCCTAATTTTGGCGGTTGAAAAGGTGCTTTTGTAACGAATAACAACGTCAATTATATAGTTGCTTTAATTTATGGGAATCTCTTGTTTTTTGGTTGATAAATGTTTTTCATAAAACAAAATAAAATGAATTTCGTCACTAACAATCCTCCTAGTTAAAAACCCATTCCTAATTATTTTGCCATCATTAATAAAACTTTTTTTGTATAATCCTTTTATCATCAGCTCGATTTCACTAGGAAACATGAATATTTTTTGTATAAATAATTTTTTGCCAGATCTACTAATCTACTATAGTACAAAATTGTTAGTATAGGAATATAATTTTTTAAAAATAAAATAAAAACCAATTAAGCCAATATATCATAAAAGGAGTCAATATTGATTAACGAACTCTATTGATGGAAGTAGAAAAACAAGAGTTATCGATCCGCCTAGTCACCGGCCATGACTCGCCCGAGTTCGCTCACATGACTCACGCCTTGACTCACTCCTCCGTCATCGGACTCGACGCCGAATGGAAACCCAATCGCCAGGCCTCCACGTTCCCCGCCGTATCCCTCCTCCAAATCGCGTGCCGACTCGTCGACGCGCCCGAGTCGCCGGTCTTCCTCATCGATCTCCAAACCATTGACATTCCCCCGGTTTACGAGCTGCTGAAACAAGTGTTTGTAGCGCCCGATGTTTTAAAGCTAGGGTTTCGATTCAAGCAGGACTTGGTTTTCCTTTCGTCCACGTTTTGCGACCGCGCCTGCGCTCCTGGTTTCGATAGGGTGAGTAATTTTTGTTGCATTTTGGGTAAACCATTGATTTGGTTGTTGATATTTGATTTCGATTTTATTAACCATTAATTAGGCAGTAAATGATTTGGTTTTTGTTATAAATTCGCACGTTATCCAATTGTATTGTGTATTGAGCTATTCATGTTTAATTTCAAGCTTCCGTTTTGAACAATTGTGAATTTCTTTGAATAATCATGCATTTGCAGTTAGAAGTATGCCGAATTTGCAAAGAGATTAAGCACTTGTTTTGGTTTTGCCTGTTTTTCTTTCCAATATAGTAAGATTGATTGGGTTAGAGGAAGTTGATTGGAGTATTATCTTATGATAATTCTTTGATGCATTGAGGAGATGTGTGTCAGAATTAGCTCAATGAGTGATTTGTCAAATTGAATTTGTGATCATATAATGTTGCTGGTTACAGTGTTTGTGTTGTTTTGAGGTTAATGGATTATCTTGTACAGGTCGAACCGTTTATCGACATCAGTGCAATTTACAATCAATTACAAACGAAGCAACAGGGACGAAGGACACCAAAGCAAACAAAGAGTTTGGCAACAATTTGTGAAGAAGTTTTAGGGATTTCTCTCTCGAAGGTGTGTATGTTGTCGATTGGAGTGTAAGATACATTTTGTTGTCTTTCTGAAAGCATTTAACTTCTTTTCCAATTTGGATATCTGAATATTTGTATTTTTTTGGTTTTTCTTGGTGTTTCAGGAACTTCAGTGCAGTGACTGGTCGCAACGTCCTCTAACAGAAGAGCAGAAGAAATATGCTGCTGCAGATGCTCATTGCTTGGTCGAGATATTTAACGTGTTTCATGCAAAAGTTGTTAGAGAAGGTTGGGGCTCCTCTGATTCATGTAAACATTTGTTTGGAATGCCTTTATGTGATGCTACATGATACTTGTTTTGAAACAAGTTTTTTTTTTGGTGGACGACTTGCATTCGTCTGTTTAAGTGCTCATCTTTGTTTCTTCTTGAAGTTTGGTTGGTTGTGAAAGAGTGTTCAACTTATTGCAAAGAAAACTAATAACCTTTGCGAAGTTGAGAGCTGATTGTGTATATAGCAAATATTACATCACTTTCGCCCTAATCTGGATGATCTAATATTTTTTATTTTCTTGCATGTTTGGAGCAGGAAAATCATCTCAGCCATCTGAACCGGGGTTGAAGCAGATGTTCCAGATATCAAGTGGGGATAACATTGTAACAAGAGCCACACTTGTTGAAGCTACAAATATGATCCGTGCAACTATGCCTGAATTAGATAGCATACAGACGACTGAGGAGGCTGATTCCATGAAGTCGAACGATCTTAACAAACAAGTAGATGATAGCTTCTTGTGGCTTGTCAGGAAGCATGGTGATAGAATATTGCTAAAGGAATCTGACCGGAAGCCCAAAACTTCCAAAAACAAAGCTAAAAAGATAGTATCAAAACCCAAAACCAGTGAAATTGTAGAAGACTGGCAAGGCCCTCCTCCATGGGATCCATCTGCAGGAGGTGACTCGTGCCCCAAATTTCTGTGTGATGTGATGGTACGTGATTACTTATATTAGTTTAAACACTGTATGATATTCACAGCAATTTTCGTGGTTATATCATACCCTTTCTATTCATTATGTTAGATTTCTGAATGCTCAAAGTGTGAATCTGATGTGAAAACTGACAGGTCGAAGGTTTAGCAAAACATTTACGTTGTGTTGGGATAGATGCTGCAATTCCGCATTTAAGGAAGCCTGATACCAGGTGCATTTCTCATCAGTGTTCGAATATTGCAACTCATAAGTATTTTATAGTAATGCATTTTCTCCAAAAAGCCATAAAAATGTTATGTAGAATTCAGAAGATACGTGTAATCGACTAAAATTTCTAGTATTTATTTTCACCAGGGACTTAATTGATCAAGCACAAAAGGAGAAGAGAGTGCTCTTGACTCGAGATGCCAAGATTCTAAGGCATGAATATTTGATAAAGAATCAAATATACAGGCTAAAAAGTCTCCTTAAGAATGACCAGCTACTCGAGGTAACCCTTACGTACATCCAATGTAGTGGCTTGGTCGTTTTAACATGGTCTTCTTGAGATCTACAGGTGATCGAGACATTCCAGCTTAAGATTTCTGAGGATCAACTTATGTCGAGGTGCACTAAATGCAATGGGAAATTCATCCAGAAACCTTTAACAACTCAAGAAGCCGTTGAAGCTGCTAAGGGATTTCAAGTGATTCCAAACTGCTTGTTCAACCGAAATTTGGAGTTCTGGCAGTGCACGGACTGCAATCAACTTTATTGGGAGGTAACACATCAGTCGTTAGTTAGTTAATCGTTGATATCAAGAATGAGGCGCTATGTTCTGCTCTATCAGATTTGTCACCGGCACTTGTGAGGGCAGCACTTCTAATATTTTCTATACGTACTTTATTTTGCAGGGTACACAGTATCATAATGCAGTCCAGAAATTCATCGATGTATGTAAGCTAAACGAGCAACCTGAAGGTGATGATGCTCTGTAAAGTCGACCATACTCTTTCTTCGTACCAAGCAATTGTTGTCATGTATGTATGCCATGGTTCATTGTTCTAGCAAAATTGTAACTTAAACTGCTACGGTGCTCGTCTTTTCTCGTTTGCCTTTCCGAATATGAATGTATAGTATAACTTAGAAAAGGGCGTACGAACTAGAAATTTCATGAAACCGTCGCTCATACACCTTGATCCTGCTTTCTCTTCTGAGAGTTGTGCACATAATTTAGAATTTACACGTTCACTATGTGATATTTGAGAATTGAAAATGCTAAAGCTAGGCATTGTAAGAGTGATTGATTAACATACTACTTGGAATAACTGCTGATATTTTCTAAGTCAGAATGATGCTTAAATAATCTTTTATTTCAACTATCGAACTGTTGTTTTATTCATTTTCATACCAAATGATATTTATATCTCCGTACAAGGACTAGAAAGATTAATTAAAAAATGTGACAGTTGTTAATTCATGACATAATTACTCGGTTTCGAATTAAATGAGATATACTAATAGGTGTTTAACATAAAAACAAGATTCCAGGCTTGTTATATTCATAAGTTTACAAAGCAAATAATATCAAAATTCCTCATTTGTATGGGCAGAAATGAAATTAATTATGGGCTAATTATCAGGGTTCGGTGTATCATATAATACCGGTATCTAACCATTTCAATACTTCTTTTCTAACCACATCTTGCATAATAGAGTTTAATCGCCTTTGGTTTTGTACCTTAGGCTTATACCCCTCTTCTAAGTGAATCCTATGCATGCAAACGGTTGGGCTTATTCCCTTGATGTCCGATATGGACCACCCAATGGCACTATTATGCTTCCTAAGAACTCTCAACAATTTATCCAACTCGAAACTAGAGAAGGAAGATGATACAATTACCGGAAAAGTGTCATTCCCTCCAAGAAAGGCATATTGCAAGTCTAGTGGTAGTGGCTTCAACTCAAGCTTCTTGTTTTCCACTTCTTTATTGCTATCTTCACTTCCATTCCTAAGAGGTAGAAATTGTGGATGACGTGATCTAGGGATCTCTTTAGCCGAGTCCAAAGCACCTACAAATTCTAGCAATTTGGGGTTAGCATCCAAAATATCAAAAGAATGGGAAGAATAAATGGAATGAGAAATGCATCTCTCTAATTGATCATCCAAGTAAGAGGCCGGTGCCACTCCTCCAACACACTCATCCATCACGGTCAAAACATTGCAATGTTGTAGGCTTCCTCCCGGTTCCACATCATGCCTCTTTAAGGCCTCATATATCGAAAATGTCACACTCTCATCATTAAGGCGAAGTGTAAGCTCTCCCTTTGAAACATCAATCATGGCTTTCCTGGTGGCAAGGAACGGTCTTCCCAAAATAAGAGGTACAATTCTATCGGTTTGATCTTTTGGTGGACTCTTCGTTGGTGTCTCCACCTCTATCATCTCAGAGGTACAATTCTATCGGTTTGATCTTTTGGTGGACTCTTCGTTGGTGTCTCCACCTCTATCATCTCTTCTTCCTCGGGTTGCACAATAGCTTCCTTTTAGGGCATAGGGGGACTCTCATAGCTTGTCTCACTCCTCAAATTGTTAGCCTTGCAATCCTTTGGGTTAGGAATGGTGTTGCTTGGGAACTGCCCCGGTTCATGAAGTTGACCCACGGCTTGGGCAATTTGACTTATTTGATGCTCCAAAGCCCCTATTCTCGTGGAGATCTCCACTACCGCTGTCTCAACCTTATCAATTCTCTTGGTAGATTGTGCCATGATTCCATCGGTCTTCTCCATTAGAACTTTTAGAAGCTCATGGGTGACATCATCACTTGGAGGTTTAGAAGTGGTGGGCATATTAGCGGCCCCACTTGTTGACCCACTAGGTGTAGAAAAATCGGGAGGTTGAGGTGGTTGGATAGCATTGTTTGGATTGCCATAAGCAAGGTTTGGATGTGCATTGAAGGGTGGGCGATAGCCTTGATAATTACCACCCCCATTGTTAGGTCAATAGTTGTAGAAGTTCCTTTGATTCCCTCCTTGATGCACATAATTGACATCTTCCACGGTAGGTAAAGGCTCTCCAATAGGTGGCACCCCCAAACTAAGGTCATCCACATTTTGATTCTTCAACATCATTTGTTGGTTGAGAAGATTGAATGCATCCGAATCCACGACCGAAGCTACCGGCATTGTACCATCTCGGCCCGAGCTCCGACCCTTGCTAGTATAGGCAAGCCTTTGAAGCATCTTCTTGCACTCATCGACCCCCTTGTCCAAGAATGATCCCCCCGAGCCAAAGTCTAATTGACTCTTGATAAACTCCGAGCATCCATTGTAGAAGAGGCTCACTTGATGGCCCGGAGATAGCCCATGGTTGGGACATTTCTTTAATAAGGCGTTGAATCTCTCCCAAGCCTCGAGCATAGACTCTTGGCCCTTCATTTTAAAGTGGAAGATCTCCGCTTGAAGGTTGAGAGTGGAGCTTAGAGGGAAGAACCGATCCAAAAACTTTTGGGCTAAGTCGTCCCAACTTGTAACCGAGCCCGACTCAAGTTATTAAACCAATCTCTAACATATCCCGACAATGAGAATGGGAATAGCCTAAGCTTGATTGTATCGTCAGGAACCCCATTAAGCTTAGTTGTATTGACAATCTCCAAGAATTTAGTTAAGTGCCTATTAGGATCTTCCGTGGGCCTTCACGAGAAAACACGTTGGTCCCGCAAATTGAATCAATGCCGTCTTCAACTCAAAATTGTTGGCATTCACCCTTGTATCATAAGGTGGAATTGGGATATTGACGTTTCCAAATGCATCTCTAACCGGTGCCTCTCGTCTCCTTTCCTCCTCTCTTTCCATTCTCATCTTCGCAATTTCTTGTTGTAGTTGGAGAATGATTTGGTCTTGATTCAATGGAGGTGGAGGTGGAACTCCCTCATTGTTTCCATGTGGATTTTCCATTGGCTCAACTAGATGTTGAGCTCGTGCTCTCCTCCTTTGTCATCTTCTCCTTCTATTGGTGGCTTCTATTTCCAATTCAATCGGCTCAAGGGGTAGACGCCTTGAGCGCGTGAGCATACACACCTACACAACACAAGAGAAGAACAAAGAGAAGTTAGAACTAAACAAGAAAATTAAACTAAATAAAGCAAGTAAAATGTCTAAACTAGTATTCTCTATCTTATCACAATATCAAACACAAAAGCAAATTTAATCCCCGGCAACGGCGCCAAAAACTTGACTCGTGCTAATTTTGCATTAAAAAGCGTTACCCACAAGTGTACGGGCTAAATAGCATATGTCAAGCTAAAATTATCGATCTTAGAAGACTAAAAGCCGGTTTGAGTATTATGATGTAACTTTGAACACTATTTAGACTACTAAAAGGGGTTTTTGGTTTTCTATAACTAAGATCAAAGAACAATTAATCAAGTAAAGACAAATAACTAAGCAAGACAAACAAAAGATTGTTTTCACACAAATTTGGAAAGGTAGGGATATGGATCCGTTAGTATGGATCACGGGTTTCACCTAGAGATCATGCTCATCTATTAGTTCTCATGTGTGGCTAGGAAGGTCGGGTTAATTGGTTAGACCCCCTCTCGGGTGCATCTAACTCGTGGATTAGGTGCATCTAACTCGTGGATTAATCCATATTGTAGGAGTCTCCTCCATACAATTTAAGATTAACTCCCTAGAACAACGGACCCAAGTCCTCTCTCTAGCTCATGCATATTTCGATTACATGTAACGCACGTAGTTGTTGATTACCTAACCATTCTAATCATGCATCTCTCAATGTCATTAATTAGAACAAGATATATCAAATTGTTAGCTAGGCAATTGGATAATAAGAGCTCAATAATCAACAAAAACCAACACAAGAGATAGATAGCATAAATCAAGGATCAACCCATGGATTCCATACAAACATCACCACATCCTTAAGGAAAATCTAGCTACTCATGTTCAAAGATGAAATAGAAGGAAAAACAAAGCAAATGAAAGAAGACATGGATAGGAAATAGAATCTAGAACTCCATATGGTAGAAATGATGGTAGAGAGTCTTCTCCTTCAATCTCTTGATAGGGGAAGCTCCTAAGCCTTCAAATCCCCTTCAAAACCTTGCTCTCTTGCTTAGAATCGTCGTGTGGGAGCTAGGGCTCAAATGTGTGAAGTCCCCTTTTATATCCGGAGTGAAAAGAAGGAGAAAATGGGCGTCAATAGATTGAAAATGGGCGATTTGTAATTGAAAAAATGCCTGACCGGGCGAACTCTCTGGATCGGCTCTGAAACGCCCGGGTCGGGAGTTTTGTCTGGTGAAACGCCCGGCCGGGCGAACTCTCTGGAATCAGCCTCGTTCGCTCCGTTTTGCCCGTTTTAACCTGTTTTTACTTCAAAACTCCAACAAACTCATTACTCCATCTAATTGATGACTAAATGGGTGAAAACCTATAATAAATATCTTAATCCAACAAAAACATGGGTTAGTCACCTTTAAAACCGTCCTAAACTATGAGTTTGTCAGCATGTTATTTGGAGTTTGAGGAGCTATGGAGATCCAAAATCTTGGCTAATAGAATATGCCTTCTACTCACCAACAAAAAGGAACAATGAGGTTTCAAATAGGGCTGTTGATAAAGTTTACCCGGTCAAAATTTTAAATGGTGAGTTGGTTTTCTATATTAGAGGTCAATTGTTTATACGCTCCGAAAATGTGACTGCATATGGTTTTCTTCCACGTGGAGACTATTTTAATTTGCCCAATTTTGATGTTTATACCCCAAGTTTTCTTTCGCTCAAAACCATGGGATTTCACAATGTTCGATCATTATGTTAATTTAGGCATTGTATGTTCTTGTACTTTTATATTATGCTTATATCAAGTTGTATTTTTCATTTTGTAATTTCGATGTATTTGTGTATTGATTAAATATATCAGTTTTTATCAATATCAGATTATGGAAATATAATAATATTCGATCATTATGTTAATTTGCGCGTTATATGTTCTTGTATCAAATTATTTTTTCATTTAATTTAATTTGTTGAAACATGCAAGTTAAGTTTGTATTTTTCATTGTTAAATATATCAGTTTTTATCAATATCAGATTATGGAAATGTAATAATATTGTGACACGAACTATATATGCCATGAAAACATAATCCGATTCGTAAATTAATTATAAATGGATAAGTATGAATTCGATATTTTTCCAAGGTAGTAATTTGCATTTTATATTTTATCCTAGTTCATATTTTTAATGCTTTGGTACGATGAATACGAAAATTTAATTTGAAGGCGTATTCTTTAGATAAAGGTGGTTTGTGTTTTTATTGAACTATTTTATGTTTACATTATATTCATTTCCAATAATACGAATTGTTGAATAAATGTGCTATAAAACAAGTGTTATTTTAATATGTAGTATGACTTAAAAATTGAATACTATTTTAATTAAGATGTAGTAATATTTTTAATTATTTATTTGTTATGGTTGGGTCACACACACTACTAGTGTAGAGAGTCTAGAGAGTATGGTCTCTTTTATTTGATTTTGTAGTTTTATCCACAAAAATTGACAAATAAATCACCATCATGATCTATATTGTAATTTCATTTTGACAAGAAAAGGTCGATCTTTCTCTTTAAGGAATTTCATTTGCAAATTAAAGGATGTATTAAATATAAATGTACATAGTAGTAACAAACTTTTCGCAAATAGTGCTGAATTAATTTGCTGAACGAGACATAAATTATGACTTATTATACCTCTTTTTCTTATAGTCAACATTAATTAATTGTATTTAACACAAGATGATGGGATGAGGTGGAATAAAGTAGACACTGATAGTTGTATTATTATTTATTAAAATAAAACCATATATTAATGTGTGGTCACTGAGATTTTCTTCCAAAACTAGTGGGCTCTATACAAATATTTTGTAAATTCCTCATATGTTACGAAATAGTCTCTTTTTAAAGCACCATGTAATTTGGTAAAAAGCATTGCTTGTTTTGTAAAAGTGAATACCTGCCCCTTTCTTCATCTTCTTTCTTTCTATTTTTTAAAAGAATAAACAATGCTTTTTATTTTGTCAAATTAAAAGTTATTGATATTTACTTGTGTTGTATAATTGTATCGTTCATGGATAGAGTCACTTTTTCAGAACGAGAAAATTGTGATATGTTTGGTCATTTTTGGATTCTTTGATTTTAGGACTGAAGTTGATGAAATGTTTTGTATTTAATGTGCAACATATGACGAAATGAATTTGAATTGTCACAATTACAAAAACTATGCAAAAATATTGATATATGTTTGTTTCAAAGTACTATATTTATCTCATTAAAATTATTAAACAAATTATATAACATTTAGTAATGTAATTTAAATGTCAGTCCATCTATAAATTAACAAATAAAGTTTAGAATATAATTTTATTAATATATGTAGCTAGTCTAGCAAAATCTAACAATTGATGCAACATAGTGCAAATTCCCGATGGATTAAGCAAGGGATCAATGTAAGCTAACTATAGGGTGGTTTAAATAAACGAATTTAATTTGTCGTGTTAACTAAATTTACAGTGCTCTTTATGTCACAGTATATAAAAAAAAGGTCATGTATTAGTGTATGCACTAGAATATAGTTATGTGGAATCGATAGTCAGGTCATGATCAAATCATTTTTATCCGATTGCATTTTAAATTTGGACCAAAATACCTTAGTCTATAAGTGCTCTTTATTATGTCTTTTTTTTATGGGAGAACCGCTACTTCAACTGTGGTTCATTTATTTCTGTTATATTTTCCTAATAAAAATTATTAAAGTATGTTATAAATAATTGATTTGCCATGTTTGAAGGGTATTTTAATTGAAAAAAATGTAAAAATCCTTCTAATTATATTATTTCCTGCATGTCATAAAACTAAAAATATTTGGACAAATATGGATTTTGATACATAATTAGTAAAGTAAAAGAGATCAAGAAAGAAAAAAAGTTACTACTCCCTCCGTTCGTGTTTCTTTTCAGCACGTGATTTAAGAAAAAATTATGTTAAGTGAGTTAAGTAAATAAAGAATAAAGTAGAAAATGGAAAAGGTATAGAGATGAAGAGTGCTTAAAGTAAGAGAGGGTAAAGTAAGTGAAAAGAAATGTGTCTAGTTTTATTAAAAAAGGAAATGACTTCACTACTATGGAACATACCAAAATGACAAAATAATTCTACTATTATGAAACGGAAGGAGTACTATTGGGTGGAAAGTGGATAATGGACTCACCTCATTATAAATTATGGGGAGTGAAATGACAAAAATAGCCCTCCTTTAGGATTGAAGATTGCAGAAAGCAAACACACACAACCGCCAAAGGGAAAGACAGCCTCTTCAAGTAGCTTTCTTGCTTTTCCACCATCTCCTCAAAATTAATTGCTCTCCTCTCTCTCTCATCTCCCTTTTCTTTTCTGCTATGGATTTTGCTCAGTGGCCACAGGTAAAGTCATACAACATGTTTTTCTCCCTACCATATCATCACTTTTTGCCTTTTCTTGCTTCTTGTTTTCTTCCTTTCCAATTTTCATTACTTTTTCATATTCCAAATCTCCCCCTTTTTGACCATTTCTAAAGCTGATGCAAATTCAAACCCCACTAATCTCAATTCATAATCACTTTTTATCCTTACATATTCCTCAAATTGAAAAATAAAATAAAATCAATTTATTTCAGGTTATTGGAGTCGTTGCAAGCTCAAAACCTAGCAATGGCGGCGGCGGCGGAGGAGAGAAGGAGAAGAAGCCGCGGCCGGAGATGGAGCAAGCTCTGAACTGCCCCCGCTGCAACTCCACCAACACCAAATTCTGCTACTACAACAACTACAGCCTCTCTCAGCCTCGCTACTTCTGCAAGACCTGCCGCCGCTACTGGACCGACGGAGGCTCCCTCCGCAACGTCCCCGTCGGCGGCGGCTCCCGCAAGAGCAAGCGCCCCGATCCGCCCCAAAACCCTAGGATCGGAGCCCTCAATTTGGCCGGCAACCGCGGCATCGATCCCGTGCTGCTGCATCAAACCCTAAGAAAACCTAATTTCGACCCCAATTTACCGCTGATGGAGCTGCTCATGCCGCCGCCTCCGATCGCCGCGGGATTTCCGCCGCAGATGGTTCCTTTTGAGGAATTGAAGGCGGTTTCGAATCACGGTGGGTTTGAGCCGGAGAGAGGAGTGCAAGATGATCACAGCAATGTCTACTGGTCTTGGTGATGATGATGATGATGACGAAATTATGATAAAGTTTGAATCTTTACTCTTAATTATTACTTTTATATCTATATATATGGAGGATATGTATGTATTAAGTTTGTATGAAAATTTGATTTGAAAAGACTATGATATGAATGATGAGAAACTAACCCTAATTTGATGTTGTTGGAAATATTCAAATGTGAACTAATTTTTGTTTAATTAAGCTTTTTTTATTTTACTTGGGGTTGGTTGTAACTTGTATTGTATGATTTGTATCTATAAATGGTGATGTAAGATTTGTATCTGTGGCACTGTATATTGGCCTACTGCAAATATTCATTCCTCCTATGTTTGTTGAATCGATGTTGCAACTGCAAATTTGTCGCCAATAATGTTTGTATATCTCGTAGTTTGATATTGACATTAATTGTGTGGTTTTGTTGTGTATTGGACTTTGAAATGGAACAGGCCAAATGTGGAGAGGTTGTTTTTGTAGCATCCCAAAATTTGTTCCTATTTTCAATGTGTCTTTTTCAATAAACCCTAATTTGTGTGTTGTAGTTTTTCAGTTTTTGTATTTTTGGTTCAACCAAATATAGATGACCCAGCTATGGAAATCTTGGATTGTAGTTGTCCAAGAATGATTTTTGGGGGTGTACTATTATTCTATAATAGTAGTAGAGATTTAAGGAGAGGGAGAGAGAATTATGAATGAAAGAGATGTTGTAGTTGATTACACTAATAAATCAAAAATTAAATTATATTGGTGTTCCCCAGAGTAATAGTTGCAGTAAATGGGTGGCATGCAGTCCTAACTCTAATAAAGTCATAATATAAGGAATAATGAAATTATTATTACTAGTCTTATCAACATGTCATCACCAAAAAACCTGTATCATTAGATTGAAACTGAAAGTATTCAAAACTTAAAATAGGAAAGTGTTTTGGGATGGGCATAAATAAGAAGTATTAGGTGTTTGGAGCACATGGTGAACACTAGTTAATAGTGAAGGAAATGGGTACAATATATTTGCATGAGCAGAAGATGAGAATATGAATTATATAATCATATATAGTGTTGGGCACTTAATTTGGTCTGAGGTAGTGGGCCCCATGGCCATATCACTATCAAATTGAAATTGCGCATTTATAATTTCGTGGGTGGATTATTAGCTACTAATTAATGTTCTTATATTATATTTACAGCGACTACTTATTCAAATTTTGACAGGGATGAGAAGATACTCAGATACATTAAGAACTATTGAACAAAATATAAGAACAAATATATATATGACCTTTAATTATGAGCAATAGTTGGAATCGAATGCATCTGAAGTCTATTATTTTGAATGATATTTACCGAATGAATGATGTCTAAGTTTTTAATTAATAATCTTATGACTCGTTTAGTAGCTAGACTATCCGTGTTTCATCTAGTTAAGGCATTGATCATGTATGATTTGATAATCTAGTTAAAATTTATCTTATTTTTAATTATTGTTTGATGCAATAATAGATGGAATACTATGTTCTACTCAAAGAGAATAAAAATGTAGAACGAATATTGTAATTTCATCTAAAATAATACTCCAGATTAATTTTAAAACTAATGCATAGACTTCAAGACAAACTTAATCATACCTTAACAATAATATTGATTATTCACTAAAATTGACATATTACACCATACATACCTAACATACGATTAAATTCATATAAAATCTCTTAAAGTACTCTAAGTCTCTAACATAGTCATCAAACACACTTTTAATTTTTATAGAATTAAATAACATAAAAATGTTGAAAATCAGAAGACGATGGGATGGATCATCCTTGTAGAGCACGCATGTCGAAGAGAATGTTTGTAGTGGGCTCCACTTTTCTCCATTATACAAAGTCCAAGTTTTAGTTTTGCCACGTCAGCATGTTTGTCGGCAAACGACGCAAAACTTTTTAATAAAATATTCTCTACTTTCCTCTTTAGAATTGATTATAAACATTTGGTTTACTTATTATACCATTATATGATGCGTATACAATAAACTGATAAAAAAATCATTACCTAAAACTAAGCTGATTAGAAGCCTTGAGTATGTGATGTAAGTATTTTGCAAACAAATGTAAAATACACAAGCAAAGTTTATGCACGTGGATCAATTAAACATAAATAAACTACTACCATAAATCAAATGGGATGTTTTTCTTTTCCATGTAGACTGATGTAGTGGTTTCAGATGATATTACATCGTTTTAATGTATCTTATGGTACAAACTACTAAGTATAATGTAAAAAAAGATGTCCAATTGTTTGAATTTTGTGATCAATGAAGATCGATTGATTCGAGTACCCTTCGGGCTTGATGCTGCAATGCTGTAAGTCTTTGCTCCAGGTCCGGAGTTGTTCCGAGCTGAGTCAGTGCCCATATTAAAGAGGCAGATTTTTCGCCTAGGTATTGCCTTATTTCGTCGTGTATGGTCATCATCGGGGGTGTGTGCCTACCGTTGACATGCCCGATAAGTAGCAACAAAAATTCACCGCATTTCAACCTGATCGTATAACGATAGAAATCATGCAACTGAAACAAGATGATCAACTTGGGAGATTGGTGAGAGACATAAGAATACCTTAGATTTTCCTCTACTTGTGTATCTTTTATAAGTAGGGCAACTTCCTCTATGCCATTGCATTCTTCAAAATCCTGCCATGTAAATCATATGATTGGTATAAACAAGAAAAAAATGAATAGATTAGCAACACAGAAACACTCGAGGTTCAGAAACGTGCTACTATATATTACCAAAGACGATGTGAGGCAGAGAGGAAAAGATTTACTGTGATTCACATTCCAAACTTATATGAGGCAGTAAGAGATTACCATTTGATTAGAAGATGAATCCACCATGATTGCAACCAAGGCGTCAAGGCATGCACCTTGCTCGAGTACTCCACGAGTTGACAAGATATTCATCAGGACCTACCAAACATGAATGGAAGTAGAACTCTGCATTAGCAAAAGCAACACAAAATATACTCCATACAAGGATCAAAAGTTGTAAGTAGATTGCAGAATCTTTAAAATGGCATATAAAAACTGCCAACACGGTGACAATGACAAGTTGCCATTATTTAAAGATGGATTTCCATATAACATACAGCGATTGCCTTGTGTTTATGAGCCAAGATTGTGCTCTCACGATGAAGAAGGCAGCAACCTTCAAGAACTCGTAGTGCAATAGCCACTTCAGCATCCGTAGCCGGGCTACTTATCTTCATGGGTTCCACGGAGAAGATATGATTCAAATTAGTTACCGACTGGTCCTCAACCTCTTTAAGGCTGTGTTGGAACAGAACCGGCACCACTGTTACACGAAAACTCTACTGTCATCATATTTAGTTTACATGAGAAAGACAGGATCGAGTTGGGACACTTGTACATGGCATTCAGTGAAAACATTGAAGAGATACAAGATGATACTAAGTATAAAGTCCAATGAATGTAAGAAGAAGCAAAGTGTTTATGACATATTGCTCCACTGGATATTAAGTTCGAGTTTGCTTAAACACATTAAACAGTGGTTGCTAGCAATCAATGTGTAAAACATAGTAGAACAGAGCGAAATTCAGCATCAAACTCGATCCTGACTACATTGCTAATCCACATAAACACAATCTACATGAGTTTGCTTCAACGCATCGAACAATGTTTGCTAGCAATTAATGAGTAGAACGCAGATTTGATCATCAAACCTGATAAGTAGATTGCAAATGGACATAAACACAATCTATACGAGATTGCTTAAACGCATTGAACATGCTAGCAATCAATGAGTAAAACGCAAAATTGATCATCAAACCTAGATTGCAAATCCACATAAACACAATCTATACGAGTTTGCTTAAATACATTGAACAATGTTTACTGGCAATTAATGAGAAATGCAAAATTGATCATAAAAACCTAATAAGTAGATTGCAAATCCACATAAACACAATCTATACGAGTTTTGCCAGCAATTAATGAGTAAAACACAAAATTGATCATCAAACCCTAATAACTACTGTAGATCGCAAATATGAGCACAGGAAAAAGCATCGATGAATTGAATAGCTAAATCTGTAGGATAACAACCTTGGAGTGCGGGAACGGATTGGGAGTGGCAAAAGAGATTGATGGTGTCATCGGAGTGAGCAACGGATCGGAGGAACTTGAGAATGCTGCGGAGACCGCGGATTCGGAGAAAGGAGAACTCAGATCTCGCCTCGCGCAAGCCGGTGCGGAGGGCGAGGGTGATTTCGCGATACAGCCGCTGCTTGTCGAGAGATTTCACCAGCTCCACAACCGGCGACTTCTGCTCTGCCTCCGCCTTCACGGCCTCGCTCCAAAACGGTTTCTTCAGGTACATCGAATGCCAGTAATTTCTACGGCAAATAAATGGCCAGAAATTCAAATGACACAAAATTATGTCACTTTTGAATCAAACAGATTTGCAGTCTTCGATTTAATCACAATGAATGAATGAAACTATAATCCAACCAAAAAAAATTACAGGAAATGCCTAATTTTCAATACAATAAGCTGATTACCGGTCAACTAAAACAATAGGTGAGAGTAAAAATAAATAAACAAATGTATTTTATTGCATTTTTGCGATCCTAATATCAGCTAATATAATGAAAACTAAGAGCATCTCCACTAGGCGGATGTCCCACTCGGACATCCACTAGGACATCCCGAAAACACCTCCCGCCACGTTACTAGGACTTCCCATCCCACTGCCACGTCACTAGGACACCCCCTTCACAATCCGCCCTTCCCATCGCCCTTCCCACTAGGACTTCCCGCAATAAAAAAAATCACAAATTCACAAATAAAACAATTTACGTTTACGGAAATAAAATTTCAACACGAATACGAACGGGAAAAATTAATAACTTCATTTAAAAAAAACATCCATGATTTGAAAAAAAAATTACATAGTAATAAATCAAAAAAAGTACTAACATCAACGTCAACCCTTTCGCGTCCAAACCTCTTCGATAATATCGTTCTGAAGTCGAACATGGGCATCTGTTTGCCGCATGTCGGCAAATGCACGCATCCGCTCGATCTCTCCATGAGGTACCCCCATATTCACATTCGCGGTGGCCACGCCGTGACTTGGACCTGCACCCGTATCATCTTCATTGGTCCACTTAGTCAGTTCCGCACCTTCATTTTCGACAATCATGTTGTGCATTATGATACATGCGTACATGACATCGCCGATGTTGGGAATATACAACTGCCGTGCAGGACCCTTGACTACCGCCCATCGACTCTGGAGCACACCAAATGCCCGCTCCACATCCTTGCGCGCTCCTTCCTGACGGCTCGCAAAGTATGACTTCTTTTGTCCGAGCGGATGCTTGATTGTCTTCACAAAGACGGGCCAGTTTGGGTATATCCCATCCGCCTAATAGTATCTCATATTGTGCTGGTTGCCGTTGGCGACGAAACTGATGGCGGGACCAAAGCCCGCGCACTGAGCATTGAACAGGGGCGACAACTGGAGAACGTTGATGTCGTTGTTCGACCCGGCGACTCCAAAATAAGCATGTCATATCCACAGCCGGTAGTCAGCTACAGCTTCTAGGATCATCGTGGGATGCTTGGCTTTGAAGCCAGTAGTGTACATCCCCTTCCAGGCGGCGGGGCAGTTCTTCCACTCCCAATGCATACAATCTATGCTACCCAACATCCCAGGGAACCCGTGCACCGACCCATGTATATCTACCAGGCTCTGGCAGTCTTCGGGGCTCGGACTCCGAAGATACCGCTCACCGAATATCGCTCTCACGCCCGCGCAAAAATTCTGCAGACACTCGACGGCTGTCGACTCGCCAATGTGGAGGTACTCGTCGAACATGTCGGCCGCGCCTCCGTACGCCAGTTGTCTGATTGCGACAGTGCACTTCTGCAAGGGCGTGAGTCCGGGTTTGCCAGCTGCATCCTCCCTGATCCTAAAATACAGGTATCTTCTCTCTAAAGCACTCACGATGTGCAGAAACAGCGGACGATGCATCCTAAAGCGTCGCCGGAATATGGCTTCCCCAAAACGCGGTTGCGGAGCGAAGTAGTCTGCATACAACCGAATATGTGCAGCAATGTGGTCACGGGGTACTGTAGTTCGACGATGGATCGGCCGAGGTAACGCAGCCTGCTGCCGCCGCTGCGCCCTCTGCTGTAGCAGCCTATCTATCGCACCTTCCACAACGACCTCCAATTCATTCTCGCTATCACTGTCACTAGACATTCTAGATATACTTGAAATTAGAGATGTAGAGAGAGAAACTTGTTAACACAAGTGGTGCGAATGAAATAAAATTCAACGAGCCGTATATATAGAGTTTAAAAAAAATTAAAAAAAATTTAAAAATCGGACGTCCGACCGGGACGTCCGACCCACGCCACAATGGCGGACGTCCGCCCGCCCGTCGCGCCGATCTCACGGGACGTCCGTATCCGACCTCCCCTGTCACAATGGCGGACGTCCCGGTCGCCCGTCCGACCGGACGTCCGCCATTGGAGATGCTCTAAAGGCTTATTTTAGTCCTTAACATATTGCGTTTTTTTTTATTTTTGTCTAAAACATTATCTTTTGAATTATTTGGTCCCTCACAAATAAAAACGAGTCACATTTGGTCCATTTTGGACGATTCCATCAAAAATTTGACGGTCAACGCCCAATTCTAAGAGCATCTCCAATAGCACTGGACGTCAAATAGCCATCAAATAGCCTTCACACTGCCACATCATCAGCACTACAATTCTCCTGCCACATCAGCTTGCCACATCAACTGGACATCAAATAGCCCTCACATAGCCTTCACACTACCTATCCACATCACTAATAACAATTATATAATTTAATTTACACTCGTATCAACATACGGAAGTTAATTTACGAGACAAATACGGAAAATTCGAATAATAATATTAAAATTTAAAAAGTACATTAATTTTTTTTTAAAAAGTACAATAATTAAAAAAATTACATTTAAAAAATTACATAAATTTGCATAAAAACTAACGCCTTGCAATCCTCCGCGCCACAACTCTTCAACTAAATCCTTTTGCAGTCGAATATGAGCCTCCGTCTGACGCATGTCGGCATGTAAGGTAGAGAGAATACTCGTTAAAACAAATGGTGCGAATGAAAATGGGGTTCAACGCGCGTATATATAGTGTTTTCGAAAAAAAAAAATTAAATCCGACCCCGGTTTGGCGCCGATCCGGGACGCACAATGGCGCCCGTGAGGATCGGCGTCGGAACCGGCGTCAGCGCGGGAATCGGCATGGCGACGCCGATTTTGACGCCGATTTCGCCGACGCCGGTTCCAATGGTTCGGTGTCAAACCGGCGTCGGCGAAAAATCAGCGTCACGGTGGTGACGCCGGTTATTGGAGATGCTCTAAAAGTCGGCGTCCAGCTCCAACAAATTCAACTTCCACTCGTCCTCCAGCTCCAGCTCCAACTCCAACTCCAGCTCCAGCTTCCTGCCATGCTTCATTGGGAATCTGAATGCCTTCTTCACCTTCTTCTCATCAGCCATGAATTCCTTCTCCAACGCGCTCACAGCCAGCGAATCGTCCCAATTCACTAGCTCAAGAATCCTTTTGCCATCATCTTCAACGACTACTCGAAAATAATTAGGGTAATTAACGATTTTATCCCTAAAATCCTCTGAAATCCCAAACAATAACCGATTGTGGTAGATTTTGCTCAAGGGGATTCGTTTATTCATTGACATCATAAGCAATTTCCTCACGACATCTACCCTATGAAGCTCCGATTTAGCTTCGATTTCGCGCTCCTCGCGGAGGAGATCTTCCATGAGATCGGTGAATCCGAACCACATCTTGCTGTCAGAGTGGCGGTAGGTTTGGAAGATGAGCGGGTGGCGCAGGATGGATTTGAGGACTTTCCGGCCGCGGGGAAACCCTAGCTGCTGGTGGAGTTTTCCGATGTCGTCGAGAATGAGGACTTGCTCGCGCTGTTTGGAGAGGAATTCCTTGGTTTTCGTGAGGAATCGGAAATGAGCGTCGCGGCGGAGGATGTTCTCGAAGTGGCGGATGAGATTGGGCAAATTCGTTCACCGTCATTTTTTACGGAACCGTATAAAATAGACCAAATGTGACCCTTTTTATTTGTGAGGGACCGAATAATTCAAAAGATAATGTTTTGGGTCAAAATAAAAAAATCGCGCCTTTAATCTATAATGAACTTAAAGGTACTTTGAATTTTCATGTATACTTAAATTTAATTGCTAAAATTATAAAAAATATCCTAAATTAAATATTAGGGCTTTATTTTTTTGAAAATGATTTCTAATTATACCGCAAGCCCGCCAAGTATATTCATAATTACCAAACAGGTAAAAGGTGGTTTCGGTTTCATTTCAGTGGGTTTTTGCTCGATTTTAGTATTTTTATTTTTGATTTTCAATGTATTTCACGATTCTCCAAACTTTTTGCAATTTATTCAAAAACGACGTTTAATTGCTCACGTTTTTAATTATGAAACCAAATCGATATGCCAATTTCAGTTCAGTCTACTATAGATGGTTATGGTTCCCTGATGGATCCGCGAATTTCTGATGTTAGTAAATGCTGGTAGAGAATAAAGACTACGACACAAAGAATTTACGTGGTTCGATTTACTGAAGTAAATCTACGTCCACGGGAAGAAGGGAGGGCAAGATTGTATTGCTTGATCTGGGATTACAGCTTACAACACAGACTTGCTATATGGTATTTTATCTCTAGAGAGCTTAACCCTGTCTATCTGATCTAAGTCCTATTTATACATTGAACTAGGATCGTGGTTTGCAGCCCCACTAACAAGATCGTGGGTGAGCAATAACTGCTCAATAACTGCTTCGTACCACTAAATAGATCGTGGGTATAGTGGAGGTCATGGAGGCCTTTCATGAGTCCACTAACTCCTAGTTCGGTCGAATGCTGAGACCGAACTGCTGGACTTTACCGATCAGCTCTTGCCGATCTGAGAGGAGAGCTTGACTGGTCGGCTTTTACCGAGCTGTAGGCTGAGTCCGAACTCTTTGGTCGTGCCGAACTCTTTGGTGCCGAACAGATACTCTTTCTTGGGCTCTGGGCTGATGGGCCGTCACTGTTATTGGGCTTGCCATTAGGGTTTAGTTCGTACCCCATCACTACCCCCCCCCGAAAAGCGAAGTGAATCACTTCGGCGAGGTGAGTCACTTCGGCATTCTGGATAACGGTAAGGGGGAGGCTGACGTCAGGGGATGTGCCTTGCGCGTGCCTGCATTAAATGCGACAGTAAAATCCAGCCGTTGAATCCTGAAAAGGTGGGATTCGAAACAGCGCAACGATTTCGAAATCTTTCCCGAATCTGATAAATATGCTCTTTCTTCCTCATTTGAACACTTTTGCTGTTGCGTCTTCTATACTCTCTCTTTCTCGAGAAATTTTCTTCCGCTTTCAAGAGCTTCTTCAGACTTTCTTCACGTTCAAAAAGTAAGAAAAATGTCTTCTTCTTCTTCTTCGGAGTCGGGTAGCGGTAGGAGAGGCGGTAAGGGGTCTTCTGGCCGGAAAGAGTCCGGGGAGAAGACCGTAGAGTATTTCCATAGTATTTTGAGTAAGGATACTGTGATATCCCTACCCGAAAAATACTTTTTTCCTGGGGGGAAGGCGGTGGTACCTGACGGTGATCATAGGGCTGACTCCCCGCCGGAGGGTTACGCCACCGTGTACGAGGCCAGCTTAGAATGCGGGCTTCGTTTCCCCCTTCCCCTTGCCTTTGTAGAGTTGCTAGATTTTTTTCAACTCCCTTTAGGTCAGGTGACTCCGAACTCTTGGAGGCACTTATCGGCTTTTGCTGCCGAACTGCGTAAGTTAGGAAGGGATTTGTCTTTGAAGGCGATCCTTAAATTCTTTCAATTTAAGAGGAAGGGGTCTTGGTTTTACTTGATCCCTGTACAGCCCTTTAGGGCCTTTTGTAAAACGAAGTGGCCGAAGTGGCAAAACCGCTTCTTCTACTATGATAGGACCGCGGCTCCTAGTTTTCCCTGGAGAGGGCCGAAGTCCGTTATCCGTCATCCTCGGCCTGAACCGTTGGACGAGCTCGATGGCGAGCTCAACAAGATTCCCATAGTTAGGAAACAATACACGGAGTCTGAGCTCGTCAAGGGCGACGTCGTGTTCGACATCTCGTCTTCGGACGAAGAGGCCGAGGGTGAGGATTTCTCTTTATCTTTATGCTCTACTGCTTTAACGAAGAAAATCTGACTTTGCTTTCTTGCTTTTTGGCAGTGTACATGCTGAATAAGGCTATCCGAAAGTCCTCCGAGCTTGTGGAGCCGGAGGGGCAGAGAGCCCCTCGCTCGGCGTCTGAAGCCGAGAAGAATCCGAAGAGGCAAAAAACCTCTTCTTCGGATCCGAAAGTGCCGGAGTCGTGTTCGGCTAAAGGGAAGGGGAAATTTCATGAGTCCCCAAGAGTGCCGGGGAAAGACCTGGTCATCTCCGAGGTGGTTGCAGACATCCCGGAACACGTCCCTGAGCCTTTTCAATGGCCGACGAATTTTGTGGAGGTAAGCTTTCTGACTTGGCTTCTTTTCCACATTTTTTGATGGCCATTCTGTTGAGTTTTTTCCTTGTTCATCTTCAGAGAGCCAAGCTCGTCTCCGTGGAGCTCTCCAAAGCATCCCACGACTACGAGGAGATGCAGAAGAAGTTGCATCTTGCTCGTAGTCTGGCCGAACAGGCTGAGGCCAAATTTGAGAGGGCCCGAGCTGCTAGGATCTCGGCTCAGGATGAAGCCCGGTCAGCCAAAAACCAGCTCATCATCCTGCAAGAGCAGACGAAGCACCGGGAGGCTCAGAAGGAGGCTGCCGCCGTGGCTGCCCAGGGGGAGGCTCTCCGTGTTTACACGGAGAAACTCTTTTGAGCAGCCAGTTCTCGGCCTTTGTCGGTAGTCTGGTAAGGCTAATTACCGATAAGGGCGAGCAGGGGGCCGACGTCGTGCTGCCTCTGTACAGCCGAGAGATAGCAGCTCGGCTTCAGAATCTGCCGCTCCTTGAGGAGCTCGCTTCATCCTCGGTCCTGCTTTCTGCAGACCGAGTCCGGAGTTGTCGAGCTGATCGGGACGAGAACCTGGAGGCTATCTTTGCCTCCGTGGGACCCGTTTCACCCGCTTCGACTTACAACGGAGAGGGTGAGGCCGAGTCGCTGGAGCTGGAGGCCGAAGTCGAGCGGGCCGGGCATCCGGAGAAGGAAGCCGATCAGGAGGCGGAGGCGAGGCCGGCAGGATGCGAGGCCGAGGCTGAGGTAGCTCAGGAGAAAGAAGCTGAACCAGACCAAGGAGCCGGAGACGAAGCTGGCGGAGTATGATTTCGTCTCCCTTCTCTTAGTCTAGTTTCTTCCTTGTAAAATGGCCTTGAAGCCCTCCTAGTGTAAAAATTTTCCTTGTGAATGAAAAATTCTCTACACTTGTCTTCGTATAGCTTTTCGTACTCGCCTTTATTCCTGTTGTATTTTACTATCTGCTCGGTACAGCTGCCGAACTAATATAGCTGCTTTGTACTCAAGGAGATGGAGATACTTCACTGGAAACGGCTGTACTCTTCGGCTTTAGACGAAGCTGAGAAAAGAGCTATAGCCGATCAGACGAAGAATGACGAGCTTCTGGCTCGTTTAGTGAAGCTGGAGGCCGATAATAAGGACTTAGAGTCCGATAAGAAGGATCTGGAGGCCGAGCTGAATACGACCATTGCTGAGAGGACTGCGTACGAGGATTACATCCGTGTGCGCGGGGGGAGTGACCATATCAGATGTTCAGAGTCGAGTTGACGAACTGTGGGAGGAATATCATGTACTCCGGAGGAACAATGCGCTGGAGAGCTCGGCTTGCCAACAAGTTGTGAAATCATTGCGGCGCTGGGCTTCTCGGTACGACATCATTCTTTCCCGGCGTCCCTCAATCGGGAGATTCCTTAGGCATTTCCCGCCAACAGATGCTCGTACTCCAGATCAAGCCTCTGGTTCCCTTGTTCAAAATCCTACTCCCAGTCAACAACGAACTCCGGAACAGCCGGAAACGTCAAGACGAGAACGGGCTCAGGAGCAACCGGAATCGTCAAGACAGGGACGGACTGAAATTCGCCGAGGAGTTGTGACTATGAGCGAGCAAGATCAGCAGATGCTTATTGCAGAGACTTTTCATCGCCGAGGGGTTAGAGCTTCTGGGGCTCGCGGAAGAGGTGTTGGGTCGAGGATAGCATCTCGTCGACCTGCTTATTCTTCATCTGCTCGGAACAACCGAACTCGGCTTCCAGAGGATTTTGCAGATAGGTGGCTTAACTTTAGCAACCGAGGACAGTAGAATAGTCCTTTGTAATGGCGTAATGCCTTCTCGTAGGGGAGCTGAATTGTCTGCCGAACGAGATTTAATAAATGAAATTTTTTCCTTTCGCTTTTATCACTGCTTACTTACAGCTCTGCGAAACAATTTCATCGTGCTCGTCATCGGTCTTATGAAGTGAGCTTCTTTGATCGGACTCGTATTTGGACTTTGAAGTAAGCTTCTTTGACCGGACTTGGTTTGTGTTCTAATTTGGCGATTTTTGTCGCCGGGATCGAACTTTCCCTTGTCCTAATTCGGCGAGTTTTATCGCGTGGATCGGACTTTCCCAGTTAACCGAAGTGGTCTTATGCAGTAAACCTCTTTGACTAGACATGGTCGTCCTCGGTCTTATGAGGTAAACTTCTTTGACCGAACTTGGTCGTCCTAATTCGGCGAGGTTTATCGCGTGGATCGGACTTTCCCTTATTGCAGTTCGTTTCAGACGAAGTGCTTGATTCTTAAGCTGAATTGTGGTCTTGTATCTTCCTGAGAAGCTTGGACTCACAATCGTTGGCTTATTGCAGTTCGTTTCAGACGAAGTGCTTGTTAAGCTGAATTGCGGTCTTGTATCCTCCTTGGAAGCTTGGACTCACAATCGTTGGCTTATTGCAGTTCGTTTCAGACGGACTGCTTGTTAAGCTGAATTGTGGTCTTATATCCTCCTTAGAAGCTTGGACTCACAATAGTCTTTAATAATCGATCTAAAAAGGGGATCAGTCTTTAAAGAACGATATACCTTGGTACCATTTGTAAGAGACGACAAGCACATAGAGACAAAACACATAGAGAAAAAATGAAAAAGATGAAGGAAAAAAACTTTAAACTTTTTTTTTTTTTTTTTAAAAACGACAAGTAAAAGGTACAAGTAAGAAACAAACAAATAAAAACATATACCCCTATGACCGAACTAGACACGAGACGGACTGACCGGACTTTTGTCTCTTACAAGTGGAACTTCTTGAGGTTGGAGACGTGCCATGTTCGGGGTACTTGTTCTCCTGACATGTGAGTCAATTTATAAGACCCTTTGCCGAGGACTTCTGACACCCGATATGGACCCTCCCATGTGGGTTCGAGTTTGCCCAGCTTTTCTGCTCGGCTTACTTCGTTGTTTCTCAAGACGAGATTTCCCACTTGAAATTGAAGCTTTTTCACCCTTTGGTTATAATACCGGGCAACTTGCTCCTTATACTTGGCTGCTTTTATGCACGCCAATTCTCTTCTTTCTTCGGCGAGATCTAGTTCTGCTCTCAGTCCGTCGTCATTCATTTCTGAGGAGAAATTTAGAGTTCGGGGACTGGGTACGCCGATCTCCACCGGAATTACGGCTTCAGTGCCGTACACCAGACTATACGGAGTTTCACCGTTGGAGGTTTTGGGTGTAGTTCGGTAGGACCATAGGACTTGAGGGAGATTTTCTACCCATTGTCCTTTGGCTTGTTCTAACCGAGCTTTTAACCCTTTCACCAGAATCCGGTTCGTTACTTCCGTTTGTCCGTTTGCTTGGGGATGGGAGACCGAAGTGAACCGCTGTTGAATGTTCAGCTCTTGGCACCAATTCTTGAACGTCTTGTCGGTGAACTGAGTCCCATTATCCGAGATGAGGATGTGGGGTATGCCAAATCGGCACACTATGTTCTTCCAGACGAAGTCCAATGCCTTTGAGCTCGTTATCGTAGCTAATGGTTCAGCCTCCACCCACTTCGTGAAGTAGTCCACGGCAACGATAAGGAATTTCATTTGCCGAGGAGCTTGAGGAAGTGGTCCCACTATGTCTATGCCCCATTGCATGAAAGGCCAAGGGCTTTGCATAGTGTATAGATCGGTCTGCGGCATCCTTGGGACATTTGCATGAATTTGGCACTTCGTACACTTCTTGACGAGCTGCACTGCCTCTTGTACCATGGTTGGCCAATAATATCCCCATCTCAGAACTTTTTTAGCTAAAGCTCTGACTCCGATGTGGCTACCGCACGATCCTTCATGAACTTCTCTGAGGATGTAGTCCGTCTCTTCTGGTCCTACGCACCGCAATAACGGCTGGAGGTAAGACTTTCTAAAGAGGACTCCTTCATGAAGTTCGTACCGAAGTGCTCGGCACGTGATCTTCCGAGCTTCTCTCTTATCCTCGGGCAATTGTCCTTGATCCAGATACTGCAAGATCGGCGTCATCCAGTTCGGCGAGCTGGATACTGAATGTACCTCGGCTTCATCAATGCTTCGATGCATTAATTCTTCCGCCTTTGAGCTCGGATCTGAGGCCAACTTACTTAAGGTATCTGCTCGGCTATTTTCCGCTCTGGGAATGCGGATTATCCGAAAATAGGAGAAACTTCGGCTGATGCTTTGCGCTTTGTCCAAATACTTCTTCATTCTCTCGTCACGGGCTTCACTTGTACCCAACATGTGATTTACTATGACTTGTGAATCACAATGGACTTTGAGAGATTTGACGAGCAGACTTTGCGCTAACTGGAGTCCGGCCAGGAGGGCTTCGTACTCGGCTTCATTATTAGTAGTGGGGAATAGGAACCGAAGTGAGTAGGCTACCTCGTGTCCGTCGGGAGCGACAAGTAAAATACCAGCTCCACTTCCCATCTTGTTTGAAGCTCCATCTACGAATCCGCTCCAGCAGTCCGGCGGCTCTACTTCGGATTCCAAGGGCTGTGCTAGTTCGGCATTGGCAGAATTCTTATGTTCGGCAATAACAGGAATTGCTTGATCGAACTTTGCTTCTGCAAGAAAATCTGCCAAGGCTTGTCCCTTGATGGCTTTCCGAGGTAGATATTCAATTGTGTGCTCTCCCAGCTCTATGGCCCACTTGGCGATTCTGCCTGATGCTTCTGGCTTGGTCAAAACTTGCCGAAGAGGCAGATCGGTTAAGACGCATACCTTGTGAGCATAGAAGTATGGCCGCAGTCTCCTTGCTGCATTTACTAACGCCAGAGCAATTTTTTCCAGAGGTTGATACCTTGTTTCTGGACCTCTTAATGCTCGGCTTGTAAAGTAGATGGGAAGCTGCTTTAGGCCTTCTTCTCGTACAAGCACCGCGCTGATGGTTTGATCCGATGCCGCTAAGTATAAGAATATTACTTCGGCTTCGGTTGGAGCAGAGAGAATAGGAAGCTCGGCTAGATAACTTTTGAGCTCGTCAAAGGCCTTTTTCTGCTCGGCTCCCCACTCGAACTTTGGTGCCTTTTTCAACACCGTGAAGAACGGCAGTTGCTTTTCGGCTGCTTGAGAAAGGAATCGATTCAGTGCGGCTAGACATCCGGTTAGCCTTTGCACGTCATGTATGGACTTCGGCATCGCCATGTTTTGAACAACTTGAACTTTTGAGGGGTTTGCCTTGAGTCCGTCCTTTGAAACCCAACAACCCAGAAACTTTCCCGAATCTACCAAAAAGGTACACTTTTGGGGATTAAGTTTGAGGTTGGCTTTCTTGAGCACGTTGAGAGTGGACTTGAGGTTGTGCTCGTACTCCGAAGTGCTTTTGCTTTTGACGACTATATCGTCAACATACACTTCGACCTCCTTTCCAATCAGGTGCCGAAAAAGCTTGTCTACCATCCTTTGATAAGTGGCTCCGGCATTCTTTAAACCGAATGCCATCTTTTTATAAGCGAAAATGCCGAAATCAGTAATGAAGGCCGTTTTTGAAGCGTCAATCTCATCCATTAAAACTTGATGGTATCCTTTGTACAGATCAAGAAAACAAAAAATTTCAAAGCCTATCAAAGCTTCTACTTTTTTATCTATGTTCGGAAGGGGATAGCAATCTTTGGGACAGTGCTTATTTAGATCGGTGAAATCTATGCACATCCGCCATCCTCCTTCCTTTTTCTTGATCATGACAGGATTGGCCACCCACGAAGGATACTTCACTTCGAATAACACATCCGCCTTCAATAATTGACGGACTTCGTCATGGATGACTTGACTTCGTTCTGCCGCAAAGAGTCTTTGCTTCTGTTTTATCGGCCGGACTGAAGGATCAATATTTAACCGATGAGTGATTACCTCGGGGGGCACTCCGGTCATGTCCAACGAAGACCATGCAAAGACGTCTTTATACTCCTTGAGGAGCTGGATGGTTTTTTCCCGAAGTAGGGGCGTTCCCGCGAAGCCGATCTTAACCGTTCTGGATGGATCGTCTTCGTACAGCTGAACTGTCATCGAGTTCGGCTCCGGTATGACTTCGGTCATCGCCTCTGACTCCGGCTGCTGTGATTGCTATGCTTGGTGGTGCCGATCTGACTGCTCGGCACTTCTAAGCGCAATTTGCAGACATTCCTTTGCTCTCTTTTGGTCACCTCGGATGACCGCTATCCCTCCTTTAGTAGGGATCTTGATGGTGAGGTGATAAGTGGAGCAAACGGCCCGAACTGTGTTGAGCCAGTCTCTTCCCAGGATGATGTTGTACGGGGACCGAGCTTTCACCACGAAAAACTCAATCATCGTACTGGAGCTAGTAGGCGCTTTCCCCACCGTGATCGGAAGGCTGATAATACCTTCAGGGCGGGTGTCCTCCTGGGCGAAGCTCTTCAGGGGAAGCGGAGCCGGACTGAGCCGAGCTGGGTCCACTTCTAGTTTGTCGAAGCACTCTTTAAAAAGAATGCTGACTGACGCTCCTGTATCCACAAACACCCTGTGGATCAGTTTGTTTGCCACTCCGGCTTGGATGACAATGGCGTCTTGGTGAGGAGAGATGGCCGGGACGGGATCAGCAGCCGAGAACGTAATCACTTCGTCCTGCTTCAGCCTTTTATGCGTTGGCTCCTCTCGATTGGAGCCTCTGCGCTCTGACTTTAGGGACGACTTGGTCTTCCCGGCAGGGAGCGCGTCAATAGTCTGGATTACTCCATCATATTGCGGCTCGTCATCGTCTTCGGGATCCGGCTGCCTTTTCGGATTCTGAGGAGCGCAGTTCGCACCACTCTGCTTTTTATTCTTCTTTGGCTGCTTGCTTTGGTATTTTTTCAATGTCCCTGCCTTCACAAGAACATCGATACCTGCAGCCAAGTTTCTGCACTCCTCAGTATCGTGACCGTGGTCTTGATGGTAGGAGCAGTAGCTATCCTGTGGTCGGCGCGCGGCTGATTTCGTCATCCGCTTTGGCTTTTCGAATAGGTCAGAGTGCAGTTCGAAAATTTCCGCTCTCGGCTTGTTCAGCGGTACGAACTGAGCGGGCGGCTTCTCGGGATTGAGACGGGGTCCCAATCTGTCTTGCACCGGAGCCCTTTGAATTCTTTCAAATGGAGTCCGGCGAGGATGCCCCTGATCGCTATGATCGGGCTTCCTTCTGTCTCCTCGGGTCGATGAGCTGTCTAACGACCGTTTGCGACGGTCTGCCTCATCGGCCCGGGAGTACTGGTCCGCAATGTCCCACATTTCCTGAGCTGTCTGCGGACCGCACTCAACGAGCTTCCTGTAGAGAGCTCCGGGCAGGATTCCATTTTGGAATGCCGAGATGACAAGCAGATCGTTGAGATCGTCTACTTGCAGGCATTCCTTGTGGAATCTTGTCATAAAGTCGCTGATTTTTTCGTCGCGACCTTGACGAATGGAAAGCAGCTGAGCCGAAGTGATTCGGGCTTCCGCTTTCTGAAAGAACCTCCTGTGGAAGGCATCCATTAGATCTCGGTAAGATCTGATGCTGCCCTGGGGGAGGCTATCGAACCACCTTCTCGCGTTCCCGATGAGCAGCTCGGGAAACAGCTTGCACATGTGGACCTCGTTGAGACCCTGGTTCGCCATGTTATATTGATAGCGCCCCAAGAAATCGTGAGGGTCCACGAGCCCGTCGTAAGTCATCGACGGAGTTCGGTAGTTCTGTGGTAGGGGAGTTCGGGTGATGTCGTCCGAGAACGGAGTCTTCAGTGCTCCGTACACGGCGAATCCGATATCTCGTCGGTATGGAGGAGATTGAGTTCTCCTGTGATTCCGGTACCGAGGAGGAACTGGAACATGTTGGGGACGGGGATTCTTTCTCCTGGGAGATGCGACACTACTGCGGTAGTGACTTTCTTGTGCGGAGGGAGAAGGAGAATCCGTCGTTTTCGTCTCCGGCTGCTTTTGGCTTTTTTGCAGGAAGGTTAAGAATTCCTCCTGCTTCGCCGCCAAAAACTGCTTGACAGCCTCATTCAAATCGGGCTGCTGGGAAGACTCAGTGGGACGATTTTTGGAGCGGCTTGTTCCTTCGCCATGAGAACTGGTGGTGGATTTATCCCTAGGCTGTTTTCCAGACCTATGGGATGGATTGGCTTCCTCCTGGTTCTCACGGGCAGGAATACGGGTACTCTGCGATCTGGTATGCATTTTTTGGGTGGAAAAAATGGATCAAAAATTCGCTTTATCACAAATTTTGTTCTCTGTTTCCCACAGACGGCGCCAGTGATGGATCCGCGAATTTCTGATGTTAGTAAATGCTGGTAGAGAATAAAGACTACGACACAAAGAATTTACGTGGTTCGATTTACTGAAGTAAATCTACGTCCACGGGAAGAAGGGAGGGCAAGATTGTATTGCTTGATCTGGGATTACAGCTTACAACACAGACTTGCTATATGGTATTTTATCTCTAGAGAGCTTAACCCTGTCTATCTGATCTAAGTCCTATTTATACATTGAACTAGGATCGTGGTTTGCAGCCCCACTAACAAGATCGTGGGTGAGCAATAACTGCTCAATAACTGCTTCGTACCACTAAATAGATCGTGGGTATAGTGGAGGTCATGGAGGCCTTTCATGAGTCCACTAACTCCTAGTTCGGTCGAATGCTGAGACCGAACTGCTGGACTTTACCGATCAGCTCTTGCCGATCTGAGAGGAGAGCTTGACTGGTCGGCTTTTACCGAGCTGTAGGCTGAGTCCGAACTCTTTGGTCGTGCCGAACTCTTTGGTGCCGAACAGATACTCTTTCTTGGGCTCTGGGCTGATGGGCCGTCACTGTTATTGGGCTTGCCATTAGGGTTTAGTTCGTACCCCATTCCCCAACCTATCTATGATCCTCTATCGGCTTTACTATCATGCGAAAGACTAAAAATTTGATAAACAGAATGGGAAAATTAGATGAAAAAGCTTAATTGAAGACTAAAAAGTCAATATGACTCGAAGCTTAAAGTCTGTTCTTATTATAAATCAAATGAATTGTAATATTATCACAAAGACAACATGTTTATAAACAAATAAAGCTATATGTTCGGAATGAATTCATGTGAGTTTTTCAGGCACATTTATGTAAGTATCAATCAAGCTTACTAAGTAGGGCTACCACCAGTTCTCCTTCACAATCTTCGATTTCTCGAATATGAATTTACCCTCCTTGTATAGCTGTGACGCGTGATTTCAAGCCCGTTCGTATTTCCACCCCAGCACTTCGCTGCAGTCTGCACACGAGATATCAGCAACTGTGTTGAGACCAGTCATGAGATTTCTGTCCTCTTTGGGCCCGACAGCAATGTTCATGGCGAGGGAGATCAGAAAGGCTCGTCCGTGTCTTCCCTGGCATAGAAATTATGAGTGATGTGCATATCCGATGACAAATGCATCACCACGAGATACAGCCTCACGAGTAGGGAAGCTATATCAACCAAATTTAGAGAATGGTGCCAAATGCGTATTAATTAGTTCGAATTTGCAGATCTTTTTGCATGACATACAAATTCCAGAAATATCTAGTTAGCTTCGGATACTATTTCTACTCTACGGCCTTGTTTTTCTTGGTCGTGCAGTGTGCTCGACTCTGCAACTTATGCTACATAAAAATGCATCGTACAGAAGACCAAAAAGGCCAATGGTGACATAGCTTTGCAACTTAGTTCTCTATCAAAATGCATCATACAAAGACGATGAAGGGCAGTTTAGTTGGTAAGATGCTTCCCCTCAAACAGGGTTCGAGTCACCACGGCCACATAATGAATGAGGAACCATTATTAATCATCATTTTAAAAGAAGGCGTCATATAGAAACCAAAAAGAAATCGATTCTGGAACTTAGTTCAACCGACTGACTACATCAAAATGCATCAAACCAAGACTAGAAGAGTCGTGTGCAGCAACTTTGTTATACATCAAAATGCATCGTTCAACGACTGAAAAACCCATTGTCAAGGTGATACAGAGGCAACTTAGTTCTAAGCCAAAATGCATCACACAGAGACTAGAAAAGATGATGGAAACCAACATTATATAGCTCTGCAACTTAGTTCTACATCCAAATACATCATACGAAGACAAAAAATGATGATGATGCAATTTAGTTCTACATCAAAACGAATCGTAAAACGACTAAGAAAGCAGCTGGAAAGATGACACATAGCCAGGAATCAGTATACCTTAACATTTACAAGGGCAAATGTTCACAACAAGATCAAATGCTTCACCTGAAATGCCTTCGAGATTATGTCATCGTGTAGACAGACGTGATTCCGGCATTTGTAGCAGCTGTAGAGACGAGGCCCGACTAATTCATCCATTCAACTACACAATTTCTAGACCAAAAAACTTAATTCACAATTTAAAAGGCTGCAATTTATTAAGAACACTAAGTAATTGAATCAATAGCAGGAATAACAACCTCAAATTCTTCACCTCAGTATCAAATAAAAAGAAATATGCATCAAAACACATGAATTCCAGAAACAAAATCAATCATTAAAGTGTCAGATTCGAATACAAAACGCATAAACTGATCAATATATTCAAAACCCCCAATCTAAACAGAACAATCCATGAGGTAAAAGTAAAAGCATAATCCAACCAAAATCATACAGCGTTTTTTATAAAAAAAAAGGATGATTACCCTAAAATCAGCAAGATTAACCGATTCCGATTGGTTGCAGAACAATAAAAAAATGAGGAATTATAATCGAAATAGAAAAATCAAGCAGCTCCGCAAAAGGCAGTGGTGGATCAAAATTCAAGAGTGAAATACAAGCAAAAATCAGAAGAAAAACAGAAAGATGATTAAGAAGTAGTAATCTGTTAGAAGATTTTGCAACACTAAACGATTCTGCAGACTGTAGTGAATGTACAGTGTTCACATAAAAAAATTATTTTATTATTGGTGCTAAATTATCTGTTACAAAAATAAATAATAGTGAGACTGACAGGATGAATTTTTACTAACTTTAATCAATTAATTATGATAATTTTTTGCGAAAATTTAATTAATAAATTTATGTCAAGAGACTGAATTTATTATAAATGACCTCTGTATTAAAATGACGCACACTACATCAATGGTATTTTTATTTTGACTCAATAATTTTTGGGCATGAGATTAAGGAATCGTATTGAAAAAATAAGATAGAGAAAAATATTTGTTGAAATAAAGTAAGAATGATTGGATTTTTTTTTAAATAAAAAGAGAAATGACTCAGCTTAATTGGAACATTGCAAAAAAAGTATAATTCGACTTAGTTGAGACGGAAGGAGTACATTATATATACTGTACAAATTATTCAAAGGCTAATTAATAACTTAAAACTTATTAAATTTAATTGTATTTTACAAATTTGATAAGACTAGGCTTAATATTGAATACTATCGTTAAGATTAGGCTTAACATTGATAATTCGGTTAAAAAAATCCTAACACAAATAACCTTAAAATAGCAACTCAATAAATAATAACATGAGCTATGTAGTTCACATTAAATAACTTTTAAAATATAGTCGTTTATTTTTTGACAAATAAATTAAGAAAGAAAAGTTTAGCACGTCAAAAAGATAAAGTAGAAGAGATAATAAGATAATAAAGTAAAAGAGAGATTGAAATACGAAAAAGAAAATTTATTACTTTCAGCCAAAAATTAGAATTGGAAAGATAACTCAATCAACAATTAAGATACCCGATATCCATTTTGACAGACCTAGAGATAATAAAGTAAAATATAGATTGAAATACGGAAGAGAAAATTTATTACTTTTTGCTAAAAATATAATTGGAAAGATAACTCAATCAACAATTAAAGTTAGGATAAGCAAAATTTCATAAATACACATGAAAATATATTAGGTATTGGAAAATTATACTCATATTTTACTTTTTTAGTATTTTACTCTAATGCTTTACAATGAATATTTAGATGAAAAAACTAAAAAGCAATAAGTATTTAAGAAAAATACTACTATAAATTTTATCTCTCCAAGAGATGCATACTATTACACCTTCGAATTCAAACAACAGCCATATAAAAATGTATTATAAATACTCCGTATTAAATTATCAAGGGATATATATTAATTTAAAAAATTCAATAATATTGATGGTCAGATTGGCTGAAGGTTAGTCTGAAATATGAAAATTTAAAATTAGAGTTGTGATTTGTAAAAAAATGACAACTTCAACGACCCTTAACTCAATAATCTGGTAACACGATAATATTGGTCTGAACTTAATCTCGTAGGTCTAAAATCCACATTCTATTTATTAAATAAAAAATTCAAATCTATCCGGTACCGCCGAAATTTGCCAATTTTGAACAGAAACAGCCGCCATTCGGTTCAAGTTCAAAATAGAAACTGCTACCATGCAGTTTGGATCTAAACCAAAACATGCAATTTCCGACACTGTCAACCAATCATTTAACATAATTATTGACAGATGTGGCACACCGTGAGTTTAATTTGTAACGACGACCAGAGTTTTGGTCTCAGAAAATATTACGTTATGATAAGAAATTTGAGTTTTCATCATCTCATCGAACTATATGCATCGTCTTTTCGATTTATATATCACTTACAAATAAGTGGAACTATAATCAGTATAAGAGTAGAGGTCAACAATGGTCCTGAACATATGTTCATTTTACGATTTTGGTCTTATACTTTATTTTTTGAATTTTTGCATTATGGACATTTCAACTCGGATCACATTTGGTCTTATACTAACAGTTTCGTTAATTTTTAAACGGTTATAACCCGATTTTGACGGTTTTAACAGTCTCATTCAAGTTAAAACCGTTTTAAAATCGGTTAAAATTGGGTGGAAACCGTTTAAAAATTGACGGAACTGTTAGTGTAGAACCAGTTGTGATCATAGTTGAAATGTTCAAGATACAAAATTAAAAAGATAAAGTATATAACCAAAATTATAAAATGAGCACATGTTCAGGACCGGTTTTTGCCCTTGCTATCAGTATAATTATCAATATTTGCAGTTATTTTTTAATATCATGAAGATTGTTTTTTTCCTCACAAATGCTAATCCAAATCAATTTTCGAACGAATAAAGTTAAATAAATACTCATGGATAAAAATGCAGAAGCAAATGAAAGATTCTCGCTATTTTCACCATATAAATGTACTCGAATTTCACAGTGAAGAAGGCAGCGCTACCTCCATTGTCTGAAAATTGAGAATCTTTCAAAACCCTAGTTTTTCAATTGAATTGAATTTGCCCCCTTTCCTTCCTCACCACCAATCAACAATGGCGGACGCTTTCTGGAGGTATGGTGACAACAGGCAGCCGGCGGCGTCGCTTCCAGCTCAGCTGGTGGCGAAACGGGCTCGTTCCGAGTTTGGTATCCCCCTCTCTCTATCTTAAATCGCACGATTCATCATTTTCTCAGCACGTGCACAGTGTGAATTTCTCATGTTTTCCTTTGTTTGCTCGGACGGTTCATCATTTTCTCAGAACTGCACGGTGTGAATTTCTCATGATTTCTTCTGTTTGCGTTTAGGGTTAGTTTTTTATTTTCTGGCTTTAATGTGTATAGTTATGGTTAGATTCGGTGAGCGTGAATTTATGATTATGGCGCGTCTATTGAAAATGGTGAAGTTCTGATCCCGGATCTGCATTGGTTGAGTGTATGTTGATTGGCTGCTGGAGTTTGTGGCTTCAGTTGTGTCTTTGATGTGTTGAAATGTAGGAGCTGGAATCTTAATTTTTGGGTGATTTGTAAATCTCTACTTGTTTTTCCGTGATTCATTGTAGCTTATTGAAATTTGACTTGTTGGCTAGCTAAGGAAATCTCTTTAAGGTTCTCGGTGCAAATACCATCTAAAGAATGATCACACACTGCATCTTCATTTATAGGGTTAGCTTACGTGTAATGGTTTCAGATATACGGCCTCTGAGTTTGTGGGTTCTGCGTGAATTTTAAATGCTTTTTTGATTCCACTGTATTTTCTATATTAGTCTCTTAATTTAAATGTTTATTTTGTAGAGATGCCTAGTGAACAAGTCACGACAAGCTACTATGTTCCTGGCAATGAAAGGGCGGGAAGTGCTGTCGCCGCTACAGACATGGACCATGTCAATGCGTCGTACGAACGCTACTTGCGTGATTTGGTATTCTTCTTTTTTCATTTCCTTTTTCTTGTGCAAACTTTGGGCATGTGTATACATTTTTGTAAATTGGTAGTGTAATGTAACAGAAAGTTAGAGTGCAATTATATGGTGGCCAAACTGGAAGACCTGCTACTGCTGGGCTTGATGATCTTCATGATATAGATGATCTAAGACTGATGCAATCAGGCCCAGAAGCTGCTGCACGAAGCCGGTTAATGGGAGTAGGTGGGAGACCTGAAATTTCACTCCCTCCTGACACTAGCAGCTTGTTCTTTATGGACGGCTTGCCTGCGAACTTTACTCGCACAGAAGTGTCAAGCCAGTTAATGGGAGTACGTAGGAGACCTGAAATTGCACTACCTCCTGACGCTACCAGTACGTTGTATGTGGAGGGCTTGCCTGCGAACTGTACTCGCCGAGAAGTGTCTCGTATCCTTTACATTACATAAGTAATTAATAAGTAACCTATTGGCCCGACCTGGTCTCTTCCTTTACTTTTGATTATTAGATATATTCCGCCCATTTGTGGGCTACAAGGAAGTGAGGCTCGTGACAAAGGCACCGAGACATGTAAGCGTCCTTTTTCCTTATTGAAGAAAAATAAGAACAAAAGAATTTGCTAATGTTTCTATTCTGATCCATGTAGCCTGGGGGAGATCCCGTGGTTCTTTCCTTTGTTGATTTTGTGAGTCCAGCTCATGCGGCAACAGCGATGGATGCCATACAAGGTCAGTCTGCACATGCTTTGATCGATTTACTATATAAAATTCTTTGCAGCCGAGGTCTGCATCTTGTTCTTGATTTGATTTACTTGTAAGTTATGATGTGCATGTGTTTTGAATTGCTATATGATTGTCATTTTTACCAAAAACTAATATGGCACTTTCATAAAAACTGTGCAAAGATAGAAAGCACATCTAGTTAATAACTGCCAACTGTGCAATGTGTGTTCGCGCACAGTTTGTGCAATGTGTGCGCTTATTGTGTATGTGTGTGGCTGTGTGCATTCATTGTGTGTAGAGTGTGCACAATGTGTGTGCAATGTGTGCAGTGTGAAGCTAGTTGCGTAATAAAGTCCACTTATGTACGTAACTGGTATTTCATGATAAAAAATGTTAGCTATTTTTGGTTATCATCTAAAGTGAAGCTAGTTGTGTCATAAATACTCAAGCTAATCTTGCAGGTTATTTGTTTGATGAGCACGAGCGGGATTCTGCTCACTTAAGGGTTCAGTTTGCTCGCAATCCTCCTGGTGGTACAAGGGTAGGTGGTGGGCATCGTGGCAATCATTGAGATTGATTTGACAGGTGAGATTTATAAATGTTTGACCTCTGTTGTTACTTGCTAATGGACCTGTAGGCATGAAAAGAACGCACGACGGTCATTTAATTGCCCTAAATATGGACATACGCTTCTGTGTAGGACCCACTGATTGTGCAGGTTTACAGCTTGTGAGTATCACAGCTTCGGAGTGATGCGACATACTTGCAGAGGCTTTGTTTAGGATCAGTGGGTTTATATCAAGTGTGTCTATTGGAGGGAAGACTGGTTGGCCTAACCTCCCTTCTCTCTTAATTCCCTTCACTGGCAGATAATAATTATCAACTGTAATAACATATAGTGACTAGGAATGCTGGTTTCATCAACTCCTGCTGTGAGATTATCGTTTCATTACGCTACGGACACCTTGGTTTATGAATGAAAATTCTGCTACATTACCTTCCTGTTAAGCTTGATTTGATTAAACGTAATAGGCAAAGACCACTACCATTTGTTGCCTTTGCATATGTGTTTTGAGATTTTTCTTTGAGCAATTTGGATGTGTCAATGGCATCATACTAAAAAATATCATGAAAATTCTAATAAAAAGACCTGCCTTTCTATGTAGGCTTAGATTACTTATCTTTCCTTAACAAAGCTTTAGAGCTTTAAAACTCTGTTTGAACTGTTGTCCTCTCGGCTGCCAAAAAAAGAAAACGAAAACAAAATGTGGGTTTTCCATCAGAGCACAAACAAGATGCTCATCCTCAGCCATATCTCTTTCTTAATTGAAACTCCAGTGCTTCAAGTAATCTCCTCTTCCTCCTTCACAATCCACCAAGAGGCAAAAAACGTCAAGTTACTGCCCCACTCTTCCATTTCTCTACAGATGTACCAGTGTCCTGAACTGGCATCATAACAAACTTACCATTGGTCTAAATAGGGCGTGTGGAAAAGCTAATCATTGTTCCATGGGCTTTAGGAATTAGGAATTTAGAATTGCAGAATTTGGGGGTTATTTTTTTTCATGGTAGGAGTGGGTGAGAGATTGAGTTTCAGCAACAAACATAAAGACCAGTCTTGCAAAAAAATAGGGGTGATATATGACAAAATGCATCAATACAAGTTTACAACATAACTCTACCTATAGTTTCAGTTTTGGTAACTTCTTTCAGAAAATGAATTTAATTTTCAAGTATTATCTGTCAATCTCCAATCATTATATTCAAATTATATGACTTCATCTTTCAGTGCTGTACACATTTATGAACACCATTTATAATAAATGCAGTGTAATAATGTAAAATATATCCCGCCTTTTAACATTATTCGGCATCTAGTGTAATATAGACAAATGCAACTAACCCGAAATAGCTTATGTACGTGTGTGCATCCAGTGTGCTAATTAAGTCATTATGCCTATTGTCTACTAGTTGATGGTAAGGCTCTAAACAACAGTTGAAAGAGTTGACACTCCCTTTGACTATGCCTCTTCCATTTGCTCGAGAAACTTCAATATTCATCACCTTGACGTTTTAGAAAATTTAGGGTGATGGATTGTCCATGAAATCTGTTTTAGAATGATTTCATTGGAGAGTTCATTGGTGGTTTCCTTCTGTTAGAATGGCTTACTTCTTTTTAATTGTATTTTAACCATGTCTTCTCATTTGGTACTTGGCTCAGAGGTACCTGGCTCAAATATTTACATCTACCTGTTAGGTATCAGATTCTCTAAACTAATTCCTACTGCTTGCATTTTAATTTCTAAGCTCCTCTGTTAATCATCTACATGTATCAGTTTTCTTTTCAAATGTAAATGTTGTGTGATAATCCTTATTGAATTTCCACCTCTCTGTGATTCTTAAATTAATTTTTACCGACCTGTATTTCCATGTCAAAATGCTCCATTTTCTTTTATTTTTGAAGGACACTCTTGTCAAATCTTGTAAAATGGTATAAAGACATTTAAATACAATAATTGAATCAGGAAAAAAAAAATCTTAAAGATGGCTGATGTGTTGGATTGGCGAATTTTGTCCTTATCTAGGTTTTCTTAGTTGTGTTTTATAATGCCTCCTCGCCACTGTGTAGAAATTTTTAATTTTAGTTGCCATTTATGGATAGCTGTTTCATTAGTAAGATTCCATCTTAAGTTAGCAATTGGACCTTAGTGTGCTGTATTTCATTATACCTTTCACATTACAGGTCTGAATGTGTAATACCACTTATTTTTGTTGTCCTTGTCAGCATAGATTCTCGTTTATACGCATGCATGTCAGTTTGTTATGATTTAAGTGCATTTATTATAAATATATAGGAAAAATAACCACACATATACCTTGGCGTCACCATACTTGATGTCAAACTTTGTTTTGTGCGAGATAATGTTTTCTAGTAGTCTACGGATATTGACTCTATCTGTAATGTACCTTCCGTTTTGTTTTATGTTTGGTGCACAGTCAACTGTGCTGCTGTGCATGTGCTATTTGATTGCATATATTGAGTTCCAGTTTCCCTTTTATTTCTCTTGAAAATTGCTTTACGAGAGTATGTTTGGCTTGTGCAGTGTTGTGCACGAAGCGTGCCATTTGGTTGGAGACTATGATATCTTGCTTGGCTGTGGCAGAATGATGCGCTCTCCCACAGCATTTCCACCGGAGGAGCTGGTATACAAAATGATGGCTCCGCTCGCAAAAAAGATACATTACAAAAGGTGGATGCAGCCAAATGCAGGTAAAGAAAACAGCTATTTATGAGCAGATAAACGAGGGGACAAAGTAAGGTGAAAAAGGTTCCTTTTGACTTTTGAGGATCAACACTTGTGCCCCGATGCACTTTTCTCTGCTGAAGCGCATTCGATTTATCGATATATACGAGACTAGTAACTGAATGATGCAATCTTGTCACGAGCACCATTTCTAAAGCCACATTGCTGTTTAAGCTGAAAAGAAGTGGTACGTGTACATAACCAGTGCGCGTACACGCTTGTTATCTCTTTGTATGTAGTTTAGAAGGCTTCCCGGCTGGCCGCCTCTGTTTTTCTGGGAGACGCAGCAATATGTGAAGCTTCTAGTTAGGGTTGTGTAAAATTTACACCTGACATTTTGTGTTGTTGGTGGGTGTAAATAGGTGTCTCGGTTGCTTATTTTGCAATTGATGTGTATACACATCTATGTTTACATTGTTTATTTATCAGTGGATGTAAATTAGCACCTTTGGTATTTTTGGTATATAGCAATTTTATCTTGTTTCCTTTTTATACTTACAGTAAGTAATCTCACGCTGTGTTCCTTTTATTGAGTAGAATTAGCTGTCAACTAATTTATCAGAATATAAAGTTTGTTTTTTTCTGGGAAAATAGAGAAGGGAGTAATTATATTGAATTAATTTTCTCTTTCAATTTGTCAGTTTACAAGAAATTTATTTCACAGTTGACTTGTTCATGAAAGGTTTGTGTTTTTTATCAGTTACAAAATACAAAAAAATTATTGTTATTGTTATTGTACATAAAAGTTACTAACAATGATTATTTTAATTGTGACTATTGTTATGAACAAAAGTAATTGGTCTTGAGAATAAAAATGACTTTTATGAAAAAGTAACTAACGTGTTTAAAATATATAGTGACAATTGATTAATGAATAACTTGAATGTGCATAGGAGTGAGGACCTTTATCAGTTGCTACTTCTCCATAAATCTAGACAACATTTTTTCTTTTAATCTATAAAATTCTCAATGTGCGTATTATTATATCTTAACTGCAATCCTAATTTCATTTTTGCTCCTGTTATATTTCATTTATAAATATATACTACTATAAATGAATTTTTCTTATTAGAAAAGAGTGTGTTAGTAGAGACATCCTGAACCAATTCTCAAAATCAACTCCCAAAATTACAAATATCATTGTCGATTTAATAATTGCCGATAGATATATAGTTCAAGGAGAAGTTGTCAATTGCTAACTAATTAATAATCACAGATTAAGATTAAATTTTAGTCATTAGATTAAGAGATGGTTGAAATAATCTCACGTTTAAATTAAAAATTATTAAATAAATAAATGGTATTAGTGTCAATTCTCTCTCATTAAAATCATCTCAAAACTTTAAATTTGCGTAACTCTCTCGATTTATATTATTTTTTCGCAAAAAATATATCAAATTAAAGATAATTTTATAAGGATTCTAACGAGATCTCAATTGCATATGTTCCGACGATGTTCGGATTTGACAAATTATAGTTTCAATTTTCGTACATGTTGATAAGCAAATGTTATCAATAAATGAAAAAAATAATCTCAATACAGTGTATGCAAAATCTCAATATAGTGTAGGTAAAATATCAATAAAAATGTGTTGATATTTTCTTGTACTTGTGTTGATATTCTCATGTCATATTGTTGATATTTGTAATACACTATGTTGATATAAAAAAACACCCACGAAAATTATCATATGATAACATAATGACGATATTTTTTTTTTATATTTTGTCTACTATTTATTGAAATTTGTGAGCTTTAATCTCATCCACTCATTTTAAAATCCAAGGGTATAGATTTAGTCTTAGTTTTGGATTATGGTGTTATAAGCATTAGAAGAGGAGTTAAATAGTTAATTAATTACAAGAGCGCTTATTATATGAAATGTCCAATTTACTCCTAGACCTGATCTACACGTCTCTATCATTTTGGTAAATTATTATACTCCATAAAGTATAAACATCCCACCAATTTGATCTCTGTATATAGTTCAGAACGAGTGAAGCAAGAATCCAATAAATTTGAGTGACAGTATCTTCTTGATAGACAATCAAGAAAAACAACCTTTGAAGTTTGTATGTTTTGTTTGTTTTTTGTTTTCTTGATTTTTTGAGGTAACAACGTTTGGAGTTTCAAACAACTGTCCTTCCTTGGAATATTAAATGAAACAAAAGTTGTCTGATTAGAGAAATGAATAAATACAAGGAGCTGCTTAAATTAATCTAGACCAATTTATCAAATATAAGGGTCGTTTAGTGTTTATGATTAATAAAGTTGTTTCTATTTTTTAATCTCCCTGAATTAGATGAAACTTCCAAGTGACAAATGATGCTATATGATTTGAGACCATTTCAACTCATGAAGAAAGAAACAAATTCGCCCTTTCTAAATTAATTATGCTTTCGATAATTTTTTTAATCGTAAGCAAAATAGAAAGTAAGTATTACGTGTAAAAGGTGGAGCAAATCCTCTTGGATTAATTTACACAATCGTTAGTATCCAATGTTGGAAATGACAACACTTTTTGTACACATTTCTCTCACAAATCTCATTTCTTCCTCAATGCATAAATCAGTACTTAGCAACACTTCTTCTCTCACAAATCTCATTTCTCGGAATTTCATCAACATTTCTAGGGCCATTGTTTGCTCGGTTCTCGGAATCCCACCAAGTTTGCTAATACTAGCGAGTTTGAGGTATTTCTACACGTTAAGAGAAAATCGTTTTATATTTGGAGATAATGCATCATCGATCGTGTATTTGTACGGTGTTTCGGGTTAGCAACTTTTTTTAGTACATACCTTTGCAAAATTTTTAGATCTGAGCTAGAGACCTGCAAGAAGGTGCAAGAGAGAGAGAAAAAAAACTAAAAGTAGGGTTTCGAAAGGTAAATGGATTTAATTACCTGAGCATAATAGCAATCGTCACAGTAATTCATAGAAAAAGGTGATTAACTATACATAATTGAAAAAAGAAAGAAATATATTTCCAGAAGAAAATTAATTTTGTTGGAGATGATGAAAAGTATACAAGAGTGATATTGGTTCGGCTCATCACCAAACATCTATTATTTTGGTGTTAAACCGAAACAATATCACACCATGTCTACTTCTTCAAAAAAAAAAGTGGTGTTTTTAATCTCTATGGATTATGAAATGGTGAGAGCCCCTCATCTAATTATATAGAGGGAGTTAAGGCTTCTAGGAGCATTATTTTATTAATCTAAAATCTGTGGTAATTGGTTCCTGCAAACAAGGACCCTAACTAGTCCTGAATTTTGGATTTGGAGCATTATGGATAAATTAAACAATATTATCATCACGATTTCAAGATCTAATTAATTAAGAATCCACTATATTTATTTATGCAAGTTGGATTTCAAATGGAAATGCCACGTGAAAATGGTACGGACCTAAAATAATCGAACAAATATTAGTTGGCTTAATGATTTAAAGTTGCTCCATATATCAAAAGGTCGGGATCGTTCATTTGATCATTTAATAAATGATAGACGGATCTCGTGAAAACACCTCTTGAATTAAAAATGTTGTTCTTTAATGCGACGAAAAAGATCGATATTAATGCTAAAATTAAACAATATATGTAGTTGGTCGTTGTATAATCATGAAAACTATAACTTTCATTGCAATGTGAAATTATCCCATTCAATGTATGAGTATTAGAAATTAACTAAAATAATTGGTCTTTATGAAATTCGAGTCCTAGATCTATATTTATCAACCAATAGATTTAAAATTATGAAATGATAAAATCATATATACTACAAAGTTAAGAAGATCAAGACCAAAGTAGAAAACTGCATAATAGGAAATTGTTCTTCCACTAACTACACCTATTTAAAGAAAAGGTCTGAGAAAAGTGGCAGCGAGTGGATGAAAATATAGATTAGCAAAAGGTGATTTAGAGATAATTGATTCCATCTTAATTCAGTGGATGTCACTAATCATGTTGCTTAATCAAAATTTATCTTGTATTAAAACCCCTTCAAAAATAAAATAAAATAAATATGTATCCCGAGTAATGATAAAATGCAAACTCATATATTGTACAAACTCCAAACTTTTCAACATAACGTCAACACAACGTAAAATTTCAATATTTTGGTGTCAACACAATGTTAACACGGTGTCGACCGTTGACGCTGTGTTGATATTTTCTGTTGCTGTTATTTTGTTATCCGTTGACATATTTTTTAACCATCCAGATCATATTTGAGAGTTTGTACAATATGTAGAGTTTGCATTTGATCGAATTCTCATGTATCCTTGTCTCCATCTATGTAAACTGTATAAGTCGGTCAAATAACAATTATGGTAAATTGCACATAACAAAATTTGATAGTATGTCCCATGACTCCCGTCACAAAATTCAAACGAAATAATGATAGGAAATTAGATTTTTCCAAAAGGCAAACTGATTCTAAAAGGTCAGTCATGGCCATACTAGATGAATTATAATTTTTTTAATTTCAAACAGGATTATAATAATAAATCCGTTATGATTTTATGAGATGTTACGTATAACATAAAGTTTTAGTTTAATAAGGTTAAACAAGATGATATTCATAAATTATAAGTGGAAAATTAATTTTTACGGTTTTAATTTTATTCATTTTTTTCATTAAGAAAAAATATGTATCTCTTCTGTTTAAATGGGTATACATTATTAATACGTAGAGCAATATTTTTAACTAAAAAGATATAAAATCTCATGCCTTAATAAGTTTTAACTAGAATAAGCTACATGGGAGTGGATCCTCTGCTGTTGTGGAGAAAACACAGCAGGGGCAGCTGTGCTAATAATACGACGGCGTTTTGTGGGAAGTTTCACAAATTTTATTATTCAAACCAGATTCAGCACTAAATAATCCATAAATAAGTGATTTATATTGAGTATTCAAATATTCCACCGTTCACACCCGCGGCTTTCTCCTCATGAAATAAAACAATTCTTTGCTAAATACTATGTTTTTCTATATGGAATGTTTATTTTACTAATTAGAATTTCAATTTTTTTAGTTCAGTTGCATCATGATCATTTAAATTTTACTATTTAACTATTAATATTATGACAAATTAATATAATATTATTTAAAATTATAGTTATAGCTAATCTGTTGCAGAGTTATCAATTTCTAGTTATAATTCATTTTAACTAAAAAATCATCAAATTTGGAAAGTTATTTTAAATTTAAATTTATTAACTTTCAATTATCATATAATCATATGATTAGCTATAATTATTATAGCTAAGTTGTAGCTAATCGTATGATTAAATTTATTTAACTTTCAATTATAGCTAATCATGATGCAACTTAATTAAAAAATTGAAATTCTTATTAGTAATTCCATATAGAAAAACAATATTTAGCAAATTATTAAAGAATTGTTTTATTTCATGGGGAGAAATCGGCGGGTGTGGACGGTGGAATATTTGAATATTCAATATAAATCACTTATTTATGGATTACTTAGTGCTGAATCTAGTTTGAATAATAAAATTTGTGAAACTTCTCACAAAACGCCGTCGTATTATTAGCACAGCTGCTCCTGCTGTGTTTTCTCCACAGCAGGGGATCCACTCCCTAAGCTACGTACATACTCACCTCTTCCTTTATTTTTGTAAATAAATATAAAATCTCTTTTTTTTTCTTTTTTTTTCTTTTAATGAATTGTTAATTATGCAGTTTTGAAGGAAATAATTTAGGGTAAATTTATTTCCTATTATATCTTTGATTTAGGTTTTATAGTGGGGTTAAAATTAAGATTCTCTATTTTGCTTATAGATATAATTGCTCAGTGAAATTCTTGATTTAGCATTGCTCTCTGAGAAGTAGACAATTACTTAATATTCATCTCTTTTATTTTGTGATTGGAATTTCAGTTACAAAAATTTAGCGATAAGCCGTTGACAAGATGCCAATCTTCATATCACCATGCAAATAATTTCATTTACTCAAATAGAGAGAGAAATCCTTGAAAGTCTCTCACAGAATTCTCGATTCTTTTCTTCCCCAGAAGCTGGTGTGATCAAGTTATGGAGAAATTGCCAACGGATCTTCATCTCAAGATTTTCTGTTTGTTGGATCCTCAAAATCTCGCAGCTGCTCAACAGGGTTAGTAAAAAAGTTGCGTTCTTGATCGTTTAAATTCGAGAATTTTGAATTATTTTGGGAATTTTGTAGGGATCTGATTTGGGATTCTTGAGATGAACAGTCAGAATTGTAGTATCTTACACAATTTTTTTGAGGAATACATTCTTTTAATTTTAGCTCGATATATATGTATTCTGTATGTCAAGATTGTGAACATTAAGATTGGATGATGATTAAGAAGATCCAACAATTTTGATTTCTGAGCTAATCTTTTCTTGCATCAGTTTATTCAACTCTGTTTTAAATTGCAAGTTAGGGTTTTGTTTTGGGAAATTCTTGAGGATTATGACTGGAAAAATGTGATCTTTAGGGATTACATTCTATCAAAATTCTCAATTGTTGGTTGCAAACTTTGATTTAGATGTTGAGAGTGAAGATGTGTGATTCTATCTTGTTTGAATAATGCTAAAACATGGTTGGTTTGTGATCCAAGTGTGTAGGAAATGGAGAGACTTGGCCTCAGATGAGGGGCTATGGTCTAATCTCTTTAAGGAGAGATGGGGGATAGACCGAGCCACATTTTACGCGCCTGCTGCTCCCGACTCATGGAAAGACGTCTACATTGTTCAAGATCGATGTGATCGTGTTGGATTGTAAGTCAAAACTGCATTAATATTTTGAAATCTGAGAGTTTTTTGCAATTAAGTTATTGCAACTTTGCAAGAGATATTTGCAAGTTAGAATCGATAACTCTCATTTTGAAACGCCTGAATACACATCAGTGATCAGTTTTTCGGGCCAATGGGATTTTTCGTATGTTCTCGAAATGTGAATTTTTGTGTAGTTAAACTGTTGAAGTAGTATGGCTATCTGTTTCTGCTTTATCAAAGGCTTCACATGGAAAAAAACTTGGATAATTCCTAATTCAATGGTTTTGGACTAAGTAATTATGATTTATATGCAGGGGATTGAAGATAATAAGGGAAGGGGAAGATTATTATTTAGTCCATCAAGGTCGAATTGAACGGGGTCTGGGATCAAGACGAGAAGCTGATATGAAAGGCGTGGATGAAGAGGTACCAAGTGCAGGTATCTTGGACAAAATTCTCTTCTTCGTCGGGGGGACCTGGAAGTTGCTACTATGAATGCAAAACGCAGCCGTCTCATGTAAATGATTCTCCCTCAACTTATACTCTTGTTTGCATATATTTTCTTGCCAAAAAGGAATAATTCATTCTGTTGTGCATACATATGGAGTATGCTAATATTTTGACAAACCACATCTCTTTTTAGGTATTATTCATTTCAAGTAGGAATAAGTTGAGGTAACTTACCTATGAATTGCAATACAAGTATTCTTTTTGTTTTATTATTATTGACATGGTATGTGGTTGAAGCCTCATTTCTTTCTATCGAACTATGTGACATCTTTTGTAAGCCATTGTATCTCTGATCTCCTTCAACTTATCTAGATTAAGTTAATTAGGGTTAGAATCAAGTTCACATTAAGATTTTCATACACTAAATTTGCAATTACAACACGACTTAAAAAATGCTGCTATTACATTGCAGTTCTGGAATTATATCATTCCCATTTTTGATGGTATGTAAGTCGTCTTTTCTAGTAACAACCAATAATTCATCAAAGAATAATGTTTGGTAAATCTAAAAATTGTAATATCTGCAATTTGTTCCCATTTTCTCTCTCCTCCTTCCCACAACCATCTTTTTTTTATGCAGCTTCTCTGATAAGAGCAATAATTTTTTATAATAAGCTCGACTACAAAGTATTGTCTGCTATTCATGGCAGAAAATAAATGATCATATCCCAGATTTAACTATAAGTCAATCAAGCATCGTTTAGTGGCTCAGCCTCGCTGGTTCTTTCCTTCATCATAGCCCAATCTTCGGTCTCTGCAGAAATTCAAACAGCAGAAATGAGACAATGGCACACGAATTGAGATTCCAAGCAACGGTTTACTTACTTGGCTTCTCTCCTATTGCTGCAAGTCGTCGCTGCAAGATGGAGGCCACAAAGAGGAAGATGGAGCACATGCCAAACATAACCGTGATGGGGAACGCGTTCACCTGCAATAAAACAGAAGATTAAAAAGTATTCCTTAAACCGGAGATTGCCAGAGATCTATCATGGCGCAAAATTGCTAAACTCTGTAAACAGGTGCGTGCCTATTACCAAGCATGAATAACAATTAAGGGGAAGAACTGAAGACTCACATTGTATAGAACGATACAAACAAAGATATTGAGTGGGATCCGGAAGAAGTTCATGATGGTGCTTCGAGCCTCCTCAGGTATGTATTGAGATCTCATCTTCATAATGGACGGCCAGAAAAGACCAACACAGCCTTCAAAAGTGCAAAAGCCAAGAAGCTGGAGACAGCCTGCAAATGAAATGCTGCCGCTTTTCTTCTTTGGATCTGCTGGTACTAAGAACTATCATAGAGCAAGTAGAAGTTAGACATTGGCCCATCAGCGAAGATATATCAAGCATAAGAACAGAAACTTGGACATACATTTGTCAGTATGGGAAGCATTAGAGAGGCAGAAGAAATGACAAATACAATCTGCATATAGCTCTCCACTTTAACTGTGTTGCGGGCCAACAAGCGAGATGCAATTGAGCTTCCCAACATTGAAGCCAACATGAAAGTAGCAAAGATAAAACCATGTGGAATATCTTCATCATTCGGGCTCAGGGCAGGTGTCCAGAGGAACACAAACGTATACATCGAACCTTCAAACAGAGATTGTATGGCACCAAGCAATGCTATCTTCTCATCTGACCATGAAAAGTATTTAGTCAGTTTCATGAGAAGGGCATTGAGCAAATGAAACGTTGAAGTGGCAGTGGTAAAACAACTTCAATTCAATCCAATTTATAGAGGTGTCTAGATTGGCATATCTATTTCCTTGCATTCATACTTTATAGGTGGCAAAATATGTAGATGGGACCTATAACTGAAAACTTTTTACTACAACTTACGGTAAAAATGATATACTACAAATTTCATACAGTTTGTAAATATATTTCAGTTAAGAGAACTATAAAAATACCTGAAGCAATTGCTACAGCTGCACCCTTAAATTGAGTGAGCAAGTCCTTGCTTTCTGAAGGGTCGCCATAGTTCTCACTCCATGATGATAATATTACAGCCATTCCAATAGCTAGAAATATGGCAGCAGCATCGAATGGAGATACAGGCCCCAAATTCATAGAATCAACCAGAAAATTTCCAAACAAGCCTGCTACAATAGCAACAAGACCATTGCCAAGGAATATTGCCTTGGAGAAAGTTACAGAGAGCCATTGCTGTTCAAAGCCTCTCTGAAAGAAATTATAGAAAGCGAATCAATACATAATACATTTGCTGTAATTAAATTTGTATCAAAAAGACCATTTGCAGATAGAAGCAATCTTTATCAAATCAAACAATGAAAATGCAAGTTCATCACAGCAAGAACAGAGAGCATAGAACAAAGCAGCTCTAAATCTATTACTACGTTATAAGATAAGTTTATGCAAGATGAGGTCAGTCAAGATAACTGTGAGCTAGCAAACAAAACCACACTCATAACCAGAAATTCAGCAGGGTTATATGTAAATAACAAATTACCTTGAAGTGTTCTGCCACAAGCCACGACTCAAATGCAGAAAACAATAGAGATGTTGCAATACCACCCAAAATACGTCCAACCATCAGAATTTTGTACTGAGGAGAATGCTTGGTAATGCAGCTCAGTATATACGTGATACAGTAAGTCACACAGGCTCTCTTTCGCCCCCTACAATTTCATTGCATATGCGTCAAACAGAGAATATATATCACAATGAATCAAATTAGCACCATCTCAGAAGTCTATCTCACTGTTTATCTGCGAGAGATCCTACAATGGTTCCAAACAACATGGAAGAGCCAAATCCAGCAATAAAGAGCTGCCCAATTTCGCCCTTCCCGAAACCATACGTACTGTAGAGATAGTAAACATACGGTCCCTGCAACCAGTCACCAGCTGTTTCCACATGTAAAGCACATCAGAAAGCAGTCATATCAATCAATACTGAACTAAATCAAAGAAGTAGAAATTAATTTAAGTAAACATTCTCCGCAACCATACTGAACTAAATCAAATTCAAGTAAATTCCAGATCCACAAGATACTACAATCAAATCTCCCTCACACAAAATTACAATCACATTCACACTAATAGATCCATGATTAATCGTCAGATCACACATAGATGCTTTCAATGCACAGCACAACATACACTGATACACATAGAAATCGACATCCAAAGGCATTTTCACAAACACTCTCCTCTCACTCAAATCGAGCTAGATCAAAATAAATTGCGACCAAATGCGATACCGAAAAGGCCTAAGACTCAATCCAAATCATGCAGACTTACTCATCCAAACGCAACATCACAACATTTCGGCTCACTCAAATCGAGCTAGATCGAATCAAATTGCGACCAAATGCGGTATCGAAAAGGTCTAAGATCCGAGATCGGGAAACAGAATCAACTTACCCATCATGAGCGAGTAGACGAGCAGGTAATTGTTTTTGAACGAATTGAAAGCTGAAGACGTATTCACCCGATCCTTATTACTCTTGCTCAGCTCCAGCGCCGCCACCACCGCGGCCAGCCCGCCGAACACCATATAGTAGAAAATCTCCATTCTCTCTCACCTCAAACAGAAGAAAATCGACGAAAAATGGAAGAAGAACGAGGAATTTTTCGAAATTCCCTCAGTGAGGTTAGATGTATATGCACATTCACACACACTAGAGTGTGCTTCTGTGTGAAAAAGTAGCTACGCCTACGCCGCTTTGCCACTCCCTGACGCTATATATCACTTTAATCTCATCATCTCCATCTCTCTCGCCACGTGGACAGATCATGACCGTCGATGAGTTGTCGGTAGTTTTTGGCCTGCAAATGACCGAGGAGTGTGGGCCGTCGATTTTGAGATCTGTGGATTGTGACCGTTGGATTCGATGTGTGGGGCCCGTCATTTGGCGGGCTTTTTGGGTCTTAGCCCTTTCCACGGGAGTGGAATTAATACGATTTTCAACGGAATTAATTAGGGTGGGAAAATAATTAACATATGAGTGAAATATTGCGTTACGCTTTACTAAATCAGTGTATAATTTTTGTGCAATTAAAGGGAACTTCAAATTTAATAATTTCTTCAATTTATGATCATCCATGTGCATCTTTCGACTCGTCGATTCAAATAAATTTAATATCTATTGCGTCGTAAACACACCGTCATCGTAGGCATAATCTTTAATTCAAATAAATATTTCATTTCTCATAAAATATTTACAATAGTGATGGAATAGTTATTTACCAGCTTGTGAATAAATTGCATTGATTTTTGTGAGGAAATCACAAATATATTTGGGGATTGATGACATTTAATTTTAGACCGTAGGTTTGGTAAATAGATGCTAATCTTTATGGTGATTTAATAAACAGAAATAAAGAATTTTACTGTATAATAAAACAATTACTAAGTATTAGGACCAGAATCTAAAAATAATAATAAAATATAAGTCAAAACAGTGTTCAATTTTTTTCTATTTGAGCTACGTAAAGTTTTATGTATCTAAAGAACAAAAATATCATTCCTCATTTATTTTCATTTTGAGAAAAAAACACTTTTGTTAGAATTGCTGATGATTTTGAAAAATATCATAGCCTTGTTTATAGTAATTAAGTACATGTAATTCAATTTTGTTATAATCATTAGGTTATAGTTGTCACTACTATTTAAGTACATGTCAATTTTGGCATATCAATTTTTGTCACGCTATAAAAAGTCAATTGATTGTAGTGGCAATAAATAATGTCCCATGAAAAATGGTATGGATTTGCGTACAGTGTCAAAAAATTATAGATCTAGGAATTAATAATTCCCCCTTGGTTGTATCACTATTTCCTCTCATAAACTGATACGAGCCTCCTTCGCCTAGTTAGATTTGTTCCTTCTTCATTTAATTAGTTTAGATTTATTAGGGTCTTGCATATCTTTACATATATTTGTTTCTTGTTCGATAAGTTAGGACTTAGTATTATAAATAGGGAGGAATGTGATCAATTCAAGGAATCAACGAAATACAATATTAATCTTTTGCCCAACGACGAGTTGAGAATTATCTTTTACTAAGATCTCGCGCTGCCCGACGGAGAGGAATTCCCGCGCACAGCCGGTTCTTGCTACCGCCGATCCTTCGTTAGGACGCCGGTGAAACGGGATACGACGTAGGGTCGTATCAACTGGTGCTTTCATTGAGAGCTCAGCATCCTCCGTCTGCGTTCATCCATATCCCCAAATAAATCACCACCATTTCTACCACAACCACGATTCAGTCCGTCGACATGTCATACGACTACGCCAGCTATTGCCATCGTAAATACAATTTCCCTCAACTCGTGCAGCCGTTTCACCCTTGCCATACCCGACAGCCCACTTGCTGGGACCCACCATGGACCCGTCGGACCACTGCATATCAACATTCTTCATCCTACGAGCTAGATATGTACTCGCCATCACCGCCCAAGCGCCGACCTACCTGTTGGGACCCACCGGCGCAACAGCAGGACCGCGGCTACCCGACCGTTGACCGGCCCCGACGCTCGGAGACGTGCTGGGACCGACCTCGCCCTCGGGAGGAGGTGAGAGCGCGAGTCCAGCCCGCCTCCCACCAGCCCCGCTACTCCACCGAAAAGCCAATGCGAGACCTGTACAGTCAGCCCGCACGTGTGACCAGTCAAACTCCGGAGCAGCCATGCCTGCCTCTAATACGGGTCTCCCAGGCGGAGAAGTCAGAACGGTCCAGGTTGGGTCTCTGCTGGCACTGTCCCGAGAAATGGGTGATGAGACATGTGTGTAAACAACGCATTCTCTGTTATGCGGATGATGGGGATGAGTTTGAGGAGAACATTCAAGATGAGAATTTAGCCGAAGAGAAAACTGATAATACTCCCACTATAGTATTCGGTGATGATGTTCCCAATGACATTACCGACGCTCCTCTTGATGTTCCAAACAACGAGTCCCCTAGAGAGTTCCTCAAGAACAAAGGGATTGTCAAGAACGACAATGAGCCACCGCAAGTGCTCGTTGGGGTATCTGATGAGAAGATTGGTGAAAATGAGGAGACAATGCTAGAAGATAAAGAGGAGGATGGTTCTATTGGTGAAGTGGAGAAGATAATCGCCTCACTCAATGTTGTTCAAGTGTCATCCCAAAATGTTGTTGGAAATTGTTTGGGCAAGAAAGGAGATGGTGCTTACACCGAATTGCCCGTAATTGCTTGTGTCAATGTGGATTTGAATGTCGGTGATGTTCCAAGTATGAATCATCGATCAACATCGCTCGACAAAGATGCAAGGTTGATCCCTCCGAGTAATGACATGCCATGCTTGGGCATTCTGGGAGGCGTGGACAAGCTTTTCGATTTGGCAAGGAATTTTTCCGCCAAAGTTGGGTCTCCTTTGTTGATTTTTTATGGAAGTGAAGAAGGGAGACGTTCAACTGTTCGGTGTGTGTTTGATCCAGGAGGAGTTGCCTCGCCGAAGCTTCTGCTTTCAACTCTCCTTTTTGCTTCGTGGTTCCCACCTTGAGGACAAGGTGGATTTTAACCGTGGGGGAGTTGATACGAACCTCTATTAGTTTAGATATTATAGGGATTTAGCATATCTTTTTCTATATCTTTGTTTTCTTGTTCATTAAGTCAGTAGCATTATAAATAGGATAGACTGTTATCTTTTTTATTCATTCAATCAATTAATGAAATATTTTCTCTCACAAATATAGCGTGTGTTTTCCAATCCTAATTTTGGATTCCCTCCGCCGATCCTAATTGGACTCCGGAGTATTCTATCAATTGCAGAGTTATCTGCCCGACGGGAGCGACTCCCGCGCACAGAAACTCTGCAATCGTCCGCCGAGCCTATTGGCCGCCGGAAATTTATCTCCACCGCCGAGCGAAACTCGCCGCCGGTGCTTGTTAAGGGAAACGTCCTTAACAACTAGTTGATACGAACCTCTATTAGTTTAGATATTATAGGGATTTAGCATATCTTTTTCTATATCTTTGTTTTCTTGTTCATTAAGTCAGTAGCATTATAAATAGGATAGACTGTTATCTTTTTTATTCATTCAATCAATTAATGAAATATTTTCTCTCACAAATATAGCGTGTGTTTTCCAATCCTAATTTTGGATTCCCTCCGCCGATCCTAATTGGACTCCGGAGTATTCTATCAATTGCAGAGTTATCTGCCCGACGGGAGCGACTCCCGCGCACAGAAACTCTGCAATCGTCCGCCGAGCCTATTGGCCGCCGGAAATTTATCTCCACCGCCGAGCGAAACTCGCCGCCGGTGCTTGTTAAGGGAAACGTCCTTAACAACTGGTGCTTTCATTCTATGTACTCAATGAGACGTTTTCACAACAACAGTAGAGCGGGTTGGGGCTCCTCGCGCTCTGATTCGTTCCAAACTGGTAGTCCGCGCCGTCAACAACCTGTTGAGCGGCGCAATTTTGGGAACCCTTCCCAAGCGCAGATGGATGACGGAGAGTTGGAGGGTCGTCATGTGGAGGAGATAAATCACGACGACTGGGTGAGTGGTAAGTTGGATCGCTTATTGGATCGTCTCGACAGATTTGATGCGTGGAGGGACGAGACCGATCGACGTTTCCAGTGTCTGGAGCCGCCAGTGGCGCGCGAGGCAGAACCGCCCTCGTGTTTCGAGGCCGGAGAGCATTGGGGGGATGATGGTTTTAGGCGTACACAATATGGTGCTAAGGGATATAATTATCGAAACCCTAATGGGGGAATTCGATACAGTCAGCAGGCAGCTCGGGGTCGGCGCGGAGGCAGGGGCCGTTCGGGGTCTTGCTGGGATCCACCGTTGAATCTGCGGAACCGTAAACGTACAGTGGGGTTTGATTACTCGCAGGAGAGGCAGTCGAAGTGTTGGGACCCTCCACAACGCGTCCAGACCAACACAGCCGGTTACGACCAGCCCATACGTGGGCACATGGAGGCACCTCGTTTCGATGGGACAAATGCATCAAATTGGATCTCGAGGGTCCAATCTTACTTCAATCAGTTGATGATCCCCGATGCCCAACGATTGCACTATGCGGTCATGTTATTTGATCAACCAGCGGCGAATTGGGTATTTAACTATTTGCCGAATAACGATTGCGTGACGTGGCAGGATTTCTTGGAGGATGTGCGTGATCGTTTTGATCGTCAAGGCCCTACACCATTTAGGAGGGAGAGACGACAGTTGGATAGACCGCTGTCCTCAGCGGCTACTATGGCTCTAGCACTGGAGCTGTCCGATACTACGTCAGAACGCACACCCCAGCCATCAGGAGTTGCGGTTCAATCCCAGGGAGGTTTGGGACGGGCGGCTGTTCAGCTTAGGCCACCGATGGTCCGGGTTTCGCAGGCAGAAAAGGCGGAACGGGCGCGGTTGGGTCTATGTTATTACTGCCCTGATATATGGGTCATGGGGCATGTATGCAAACAACGTTGGTTATGCTATGCTGAGGAGGATGATGATGTTCCCAACAACGCCGCTCACAATGGGGGCGCTAATCTTGATGTGGATGTTCCAATCGACGAGTCCCTAGAAGAGATCGTCAAGACCGACAATACGCCGCGGCAAGTGCTCGTCGGGGTATATGATGAGAAGATTGGTGAAGGATTTATGTCCGTAGATGATATGGAGACAAATAATGGGGAATTGGAAAACGAGTGTAGTCCTTTTGAGAATGATGGAGTCACCAACAAGTTGGAGTGTTTATGGGAGAATCAAGAGTTGATTGAGCCGTTGCAGATGGAGCTTAAGAAGGTGAAGGCCACAGGCTTGACTACCATTGTGGAGGAGTACGAGACGCCTACGGTCATCGGTGACTGGAAGCCGTGGAAGATAGACGAGAGCGAGGAAATGCAGCGTCGAGATTGCATTGCTGAGCTTCACAAGAGCTACAGAGAAATGATGCGTAAATTCGATATCCTCAACTACCAGAAGATGTATGCCGTGGGTTTTGTGCAGCAGAATGAGTTCCAGCAGTTTCAAGTTCTCCTTCAAAGGTTCATAGAAGACGAGGCCGTCCAGGGGGGGCGAGTGCAGACCTATGTCAAGGCTCGTTGTGTGTTTGATCCAGGAGGAGATGCCTCGCCGAAGCTTCTGTTTTCAACTTGTCGTCGCTTCGTGGTTCCCACCTTGAGGACAAGGTGGATTTTATCCGGGGGAGGGTTGATACGAGCCTCCTTCGCCTAGTTAGATTTGTTCCTTCTTCATTTAATTAGTTTAGATTTATTAGGGTCTTGCATATCTTTACATATATTTGTTTCTTGTTCGATAAGTTAGGACTTAGTATTATAAATAGGGAGGAATGTGATCAATTCAAGGAATCAACGAAATACAATATTAATCTTTTGCCCAACGACGAGTTGAGAATTATCTTTTACTAAGATCTCGCGCTGCCCGACGGAGAGGAATTCCCGCGCACAGCCGGTTCTTGCTACCGCCGATCCTTCGTTAGGACGCCGGTGAAACGGGATACGACGTAGGGTCGTATCATAAACCGACACCACTTTATAATGTTTCCATTTTATAAAAAATTAGACCTATCACCAAAATTTATTCTGATTATGGTAATGTAATTATCAATTTTTATGACTTATTAGAGGACTAACTACTAAGGGAGCAAGTATAATGAGTATTTAGATCCATTATTATAGTCTTCAAAACTAGTTAAGCTAAAATTTAGGCCATCCACAATACTGTGGCACCGCGGACGACGGACGATGCGTCGTCCGCGCCCGACGCTTAGTCCGCGGACGATAGGGCATCGTCCGCCCACTGTGGGCGACGCGGACGATGCAACGCGTTTTAGTTTTTTTTTTTTATTCGAAAATTTTGTTATATATATACCCCAGCTTCACTTTTCATTTGTAACGTTTCAATTAACTTTTAAACTCTCAAATTACGCTATATATAAAAATAGTCATTTTTTTATTTATAACTCGTGTAACTTTTTTTTAAATCAATGAATTTTTTGCCGTTCTTTTAGTTAATCGTTGTGTTTTTTAATAAGTTTGCATTTATATTTGAAAACATTTAAATTAAATAACAAAACAATAGTAAAATGCTTAGGGAGGGGCGACTCACTGCAGGTGGAATGGCAGGAGGATAAAATACTGACGTGACGGTGCATAGGGAGGGCTTTAGGGCGCGCCTTAGGGCGCCCCATTGTGGATGGCCTTAGGGGTCATTCGACTACTATGCTTATTGTGGTTAAAGGTCGGTCATTTTTCCTTAAAAGTTTGGTTCGTAACACTCTATCTTGATCCATATTCACAATATCGAGATTATTATCAATATAGCTAATTTAATTTTAAATTAATCTAATTTCAATTTATATTTTCAATATTGTTTTATTTAACAAACTGATTTTAAGTTAATCTAATTTCCATTTATATTTTCATTATTATTTTATTTAGCAAACTGATCACTTTTCTTCGCAAATACAAGAAATTTAAATTTATCGAATATGTAGAGACGGTGGATTATTTAAAAAAAATCGAATATAAAAAAATCTCTTAACCATGTGCGATATGCAACAATCATGGTTATCTACCACTATACATGACAAAGTTCATTCAGCTTCAATTAAGTAATTAAAATTATTATAAAATGTTTTTATTAATTTATCAAAAATAAATATCTTAACCATGTGCGATAAAACACGAAGTCAAATGTTCATATATTAGATACTCTATTATATCTTTCAGTAAGGCCCAATAAACAGTCAATTGGTAGCATGTTCTCTTATAAAATTAGGGGACCCCTAATAAATAAAATAAAATATATTTTATTTAATTAATGCTAATACGTGACCAAACTTTGAGGTTAAATCGAGTCGACAGATTTTGAATTTAAAACTTTCAATGAAACCACAAATTAGGCCAAATTAGTGTCCTATTATTCTGAGTCACAAAAACTAGTTTAGTCCAATTTTTGCAAGCTCAAACTCGACTCATAGTATATTAAATCAAAATTAAATAACATTATAACATCGAACTATAAATATAAAGTAAATACTCTTAAATAGAAACTCAGATATAAAGCTTTATTATTCAAAGCTCAAAGCACACACGATTAAGCATGACAAGATTGATCGAACCTTGGGAGGTACAACGGGTTGTTTAGGTTGTAATACCTTAATGCTACCGTAGATTGATCTCATGTTACTTGAAGTATCGACGATCCTCTTCATCAACGAGTACAAGGTTTAAGTAGTACTCCACTTTACGCTAAATTTATTTGAAAATGTGTTATAGACACAGGTGTTTCGCTTGAGCTGTTGCTTTGATAGGGAAATTTTGTTTTTATCAAAGGTTGTTTATGTTATGGAGTTATAGATTCAAGAATTTTTATGCTCTCCTAATGTTTAATAACTGAACTATCAAAGAGCTTAAATCGGATACTTTATCAGAAATCTATGAAATCTGGGTTTTGGATATCCTTAGGTGGTGTTCGGTTTGCAAGATAAAATAATACCAAGATACAATCTAGGATTGAGTTGTGAGATTATTTTAGTCATAGGGGGTTAGCTATGACTAATTATCCCATGATTATCCATCTAGGATTGAGTTGTGAGGTTGAATCTCATGAACCGAACACACTACAAATTTAATCTCGGATACAATCTTACAAACCGAACACCCCCTTAGTGTTTAAATTAATCTGGGCCGAGAATTCCTCCAATATGTGGGTCGAACCTTTTCAATTACGATGGGCTAAGAATTAAATTATATTAGGCCGTGTTTTCTAGCTTGGGCTGTTTTATTTTAAATATGCTTTAGGATCCTTTTGATTAAATAGTTTGATTAAAGTTTTAAATACTAATACTCAACTAATTAAGTTCTTTATTTATTTAGTCCTAAAATAATTAAATTTCTGGATTCAATTAGTTAGTCCCAAACAATTAAGGCGTGAAAGAATGCCATAAATCCCTTAAGTAAGGCTTAATATTGATATGCATATCCTAATAAGAATACCATAAAAATCCGCTACAAGAATAAATTATATATTTCCTATACCAAAATCTTGGTATAAATAAGATTTATATTCTATTAATTTTTTTTATCATTTTCTTTTAAAAAATAAAATAATAATTTTTTAAATTCGACCCGATAAAAAATTGGACATAATGGAATAATGATTTGATAATTTTGATTCATGGACTTGAATTATGTAATTTACACTTTTTATTAGTACATTATTTTTTAAGGGATATTAGTCCATTTTAAGTCAGCATTTTCTCATACCCCATTCTACTAAGGGATATTGACATCTAATATTATGAAATTTTTAAAAAAATGAGTTTTTCCCATAAACTTTAAAATTGATAAATAATATCACGAACTTTACCCATACTTTGTTTTTTTTTCCACGAATGAAAAAATTCTCACAAATAATATTATGATACGGATTTTTTTCCGTAATTTATCGACAACAATTTTGAGAGCTTTAAGTTTTTAAATCTTTGAAGATAGTTTTTCTTGAATCAGACCCTCCAAAATTGTTCTTCAATCTATTAAAATAAACATGAATTTTTTCATTCGTAGAAAAAATAAACTCGGGATAAGGTCGTGATATTATTTGTCAATTTTAAAATTCGTGGGAAAAACTTAACTTTTTAAAAGTGTGGTGATATTAGATGCCAATATGCCTTGTACTAAAGATATTTTAGACAAATGAAATTAACATTGAATTCGAAAATCTTCTCCAAATTCTTCAAAATATTTGATGAAATCAGTCGCGGGAAGTGGTAGAGATCAACGTACCAAAATATCATCCAAAAACGTGACCAATTTTTCATTTGCCATGATGTGCAAGAATCAAAATTGAATCTTGCTGTATATACAATTATTTTTAAATTCGTAGTAGTATTTCACTTCATCCCAAATTCTCACTCTAAAGGCGGAAGCTGACATCAAAAAGATGATCGACGGCAACGCGCTGGTGTCGATGTGCCTGTCACGCGCCGGCATCGACAGGATGTTCGGAGTCGTCGGAATCCCCGTCACCTCCCTCGCCAACCGCGCCGTCGCCCTCGGCGTCCGCTTCATCGCCTTCCACAACGAGCAGTCCGCGGGCTACGCCGCCTCCGCCTACGGCTACCTCACCGGCCGCCCCGGCGTCCTCCTCACCGTCTCCGGCCCCGGTTGCGTCCACGGCCTCGCCGGCCTCTCCAACGCCTCCGCCAACGCCTGGCCGATGATCCTCATCTCCGGCTCCTCCGATCAGAGCCTCGCCGGCCGCGGCGATTTCCAGGAGCTCGATCAAATCGCCGCCGTTAAACCATTCGCCAAATTCTCCGCTAAGGCCACCGATATCACCGAAATCCCCAAATCCGTCTTCAGCGCCGTCGATTGGGCCGTCTCCGGCCGCCCCGGGGGCACGTATCTGGACCTCCCCACCGATGTGCTTCATCAGAGTGTTGATGAGTCCGAGGCGGAGCGATTGATCGCAGAAGCCCTAAATTCTCGAGATAAATCTCTAATCGAAAACCCTAGATTCGACAATTCGAAAATTGAGAAGGCGGTGGAGCTGCTTAGGTCAGCGCAGAGGCCTTTGATCGTGTTTGGAAAGGGGGCGGCTTACGCGAAATCCGAAATTGAGCTGACGAAGGTGGTGGAGAGCACCGGAATTCCATTTCTACCGACTCCGATGGGGAAGGGGCTGATTTCCGATAAGCACGAGCTGGCGGCCACGGCCGCCAGATCACTCGCGATCGGGAAATGCGACGTGGCGTTGGTCGTTGGCGCGCGTCTCAACTGGCTGCTGCACTTCGGCCAGCCGCCTAAATGGTCGAAAGACGTGAAATTCATCATCGTCGACGTGTGTGAGGAGGAGATTGAGCTGAGGAAGCCGTTTTTAGGGATTTTGGGAGATGCTAAAGAAGTTTTGGGATTGATTCATAAGCAAATCAAGGATGATCCCTTCTGTTTGGGGAAGAATCATCCATGGATTGAGGCTGTGAGGAGCAAGGCTAACGACAATGTGGCGAAGATGGAGGTGCAGTTGTCGAAGGTTGTGGTGCCATTCAATTTCTTGACGCCGATGAAGATCATCAGGGATGCGATTTTGGGGGTGGGGAGTCCCGCGCCTGTGGTGGTCTCGGAAGGGGCTAATACTATGGATGTAGGGCGATCCGTGCTCGTGCAGACAGAGCCGAGGACGAGGTTGGATGCTGGGACGTGGGGGACTATGGGCGTCGGCCTTGGGTATTGCATTGCTGCTGCTGTGGCTTCGCCTGATCGCTTAGTGGTGGCTGTTGAAGGGGACTCTGGATTCGGATTCAGTGCTATGGAAGTTGAGGTACATTTTATTTTCATTTCAATTAGTGTTTAATTCAGCTTCAAATTTCTTGATGTGATTTGAGGTAATGTGTAGATGTGACTTATGTTTGAGAATTGAAGAACATATATATTTAGTGAACTAGTTGGGTGCATTTTACTCTTCATATGCTTAACTTGTTATAGTCTTGAATTGCTTATAGCTTTTGTTGCCTTTGTTGAATTGCAAATTCAGCATGATCTTAATCTTCTTTGAGTTTAGACTGAACTGAATGCATAAATTTGTGAAACATATTGCTCCTATGTTTATGATTCTATGTTGCGAATTGGGGTGTCGATGGATATTAGTCGCGTATATCGTGTATGCCATGTTCTCTAAGTCTCGTTCTTGCCACCAATTTCCTAGTAATTTCTTCAAGTTTGAATCTTAGAAACAATTAGCAAGATGCTTTTTCTTTCGTTCCTTCTTTGATGTTTCTGCAATTACACGAAGGACGAGAATCGTGCAATATGAAGTGATTTTAAGTTGTTCATAACTGCTCATTGCACTCTAGCAGAGGAAAACTGTTAACACATAAGATCCGGGCGTGTACGAGAATTGAATTTGCTAGCTAGATGTAGTATAGCTCAAACGATCAAATCTTTTCATCAGGATTCTAGCCATGAAATTTGACATAAGGATGCTTTTAGCTCCCACGGAGAAATTTCCAGACACATTTACATACACTTCTCGAATTTATGTGACTGTTTATGTTTTGTGGAAACGTGAAAGTTGTCCGTTGTGTGTGATAGCATGGCTATTCGCCTATCCGGTTATCATTTTGGCTCCAATAGTCTGAACCTGCAATTTTTCTCGAGTACTAATGCAGTGTACGATTTTATTTGGCCTTGACAGACACTTGTTAGATATCAACTGCCCGTGGTGGTAATCGTCTTCAACAATGGTGGAGTTTATGGCGGTGACCGGAGAAACCCAGAGGAGATAACAGGGCCTTTCAAGGATGATCCTGCTCCAACGTCTTTTGTTCCTGGTGCAGCATACCACATCCTCATCGAAGCATTCGGGGGAAAGGGCTATCTCGCTGGAACTCCCGATGAGCTGAAATCTGCGCTTGCTGAATCCTTCTCAGCAAGGAAGCCAGCTGTCATAAACGTCACGATTGATCCGTATGCCGGCGCGGAGAGTGGGAGGATGCAGCACATGAACTGAGGTTGATCAGTTGATTCCACTTATCAAGAAGGTCTTCTAGTTTTAGTTTTGAAATATAAGTTTGAATAAGAGAGAATTGGTTTCATTGGAAAGAAATTGTATACTAGAATACTACTTTATCTCTACTTGTAATTTTTGTAAGTTCTTTAGTAGTAAATTATTTTGTGTTACAAAATACCTAACGCAATCTATTTAGATTATGACAGCGGTTTGGCACGTTGTCTGGTATATGGATACTTGTAATAATCGAGAAATAAGAAAAGAAAAGTAAAGAAAATATCTACTGAAATCAATAAATTTGGCCAAACCCACAACCAAAACCAACATTATGATGTGGGCAAAATAATCTCATTGGAATTTCAAATTCCTAAATTTTGTGAGAATAAAATCATCTTGTTCCTCATCTATACTAGTAAGATTTTTTTTGTAAAACTTATACATGCAAATAAATGATCATTTTTTTTTCTATTTATATTGATTTCTTTCGGTTCTTGATTGTGTTGATTACGATGATAAGAAACTAGACCTTAATTGCAAAATCATTTTCTTATGTTAATCGACATTTGTTGCTATGTTAAATACATCTTCGAAGAATGCCTTGTGCACATTTGGCTTGGTTTTGTGTCATGCTTTGCTCATTTGTTTGTTTAACACTGATTTGGTTTTGGTTCCATATATTTTGCTCTTTCTTGAACAATGATTTGGTTTTGATTGACATGTCTTCCTTTTCCTTTGAACATTTGGTTCATGTGTTATGAACAGGATCGAAATGGAATTCGACTCAAGTAGTGGGACGATTTTAATTATTTCGGCATCACAATCACATCATTGTATTGTGCTGTTAATCTCAAAAAGGTTTGAAGTTTTCTTTTATCAAATTTCAGTCAGGATTTATTTGTGTTATTTATCTACCTAAAATTTTAAATAAATAATGATTTCATGACCCATTTCAATCTCAAATAAATGAAAATTTTTAGTCAATTTCCAAAGTATTGCTCTCATATCGACCGTAGCCATAAAAATTGGATTATAATTTCAATTAATTCAAACTTCAACAATAAATTCATGACGACATTAATGAATGAAGGACATTTATAATCTATAATTAAATTAAATTTCTTCATTCACGTGGCATTTCCACGTCAACAACAGGCACATTTAGCTCGTGCTTACAAGGGGTAAGAAAACGTTTTGCACGCTCCATATATATAACCGACAATTTCGCACTGAAATCAATATGTATTTGAACAGAAATCGTTATGCATGTTCTCATAACCAATTTTTTCACTATTTGGAGCCTCAAAAACTCTTAGAATACCATCATTTTTTATGTCATTATTACAACATAATCCTTAAATATCGAATCCATCAAACTCAATTCTCTTTATTTAGAGCTAAGTCTATCTAATATACTATTTCTACTGAATTTGTACTACATTTGTACTACTTGAAAGCTTCAAATTCAGGTTGGTTTCTGGCAATTTGTACAATTTTTACATGAAAATGATCAATTTTGTATTTATAACATTGAATTCTTGATTATAGTAGAAGAAAAAAAGCAGTCTTTTTCTTGCAAAACCAATTTTTACATGCAAATGATCATTTTTGTATATATTCATTTTGAATTCTTGAGTTCTTGATTATTATTATTATAGAAGAAAAAAAAGCAGTCTTTTTCTTGCAAAACCAATTTTACATGCAAATGATCATTTTTTAAAATTTATTCATGTTGAATTTTTGAGTTCTTGATTATGATAGAAGGAAAAAAAACCAGTCATTTTCTTGCAGAACCTATTAATGATCATTATTGCATTTATTCATGTTGAATTCTTGAGTTCTTGATTATGATAAAAGTAAAAAACCAGTCTTTTTCTTGCAAAACCAGTTTTTTTCTATATATCTTTCATTCAATGTTGATTGCCATTTGTTGTTAAACAAAAACTCAACTTATTTCGGTTTATGATTGTGATTTTGGTTGAAAAGTGAAAAATGGAGAATGGTGAAAAAGGTGAAAACACAGAGATTGAGACTCTGAGTTTGGATGAGAATGATGAGCTGCCGGATGACATGAAGAGGATTCCGCCGTGGAAAAAACAGATCACTATTCGAGGAATGATTGCTGGTTTATTCATCGGAACAATTTACAGTGTCGTGTTGATGAAACTCAATCTCTCAATCGGGATAGTGCCAAACCTCAACGTCTCAGCTGCTCTGCTTGCGTTCGTCTTCATCCGAACGTGGACTAAACTTCTCGAGAAATCCAATTTCACTACAACACCGTTCACTAGGCAGGAGAACACGGTGATCCAGACGTGTGCAGTCGCTTGCTATGGCCTCTCTTACGGAGGTTTGCAGCATCTTGGAACAATGCCTTTTTTTTTTCTTTTGAACATTTGATTTTGTGTTTAATTCATATACTATGCTTTTTTTGGCATTAGGTGGCTGTGCATCCTTCCTGTTGTCATTAAGTAGGAAGATATACGAGCAAGCGGGAGTCGACACAGAGGGGAATTCGCCTACGAATTTGAAAGAACCCGAGCTTGATTGGATGATGGGATTCTTGTTTGTGGTTAGCTTTGTTGGGCTATTAGCATTGGTTCCTCTGAGAAAGGTATGCTGATTTTATTAACATTGGAAGAAAAAATAATGATCCTCTAAATATTTTGGCATTTTGATGTTGTGACAGATGATGATCATAGACTACAAATTGCCCTACCCCAGTGGAACTGCAACTGCTCTTCTCATCAATGGATTCCACACTCCCAAAGGAGACAAGATGGCCAAGTAGGCCTTCTCTCCTCTTTTCTTGCCATAGACTACGACCCGTGTGTGTGTGTGCGTTTTAGATAAATGGCTTTCGATTTCACTCAGGAAACAGGTTCGTGGCTTCGTGAAGTTCTCCTCGTTCAGTTTCGTGTGGAGTTTCTTCCAGTGGTTCTACTCGGGTGGCGAGCACTGCGGATTTGCCAACTTCCCGACGTTCGGGTTGAGAGCGTGGAAGCAAACGTACGGTACAAACTACACCTTTTTCGGTCTCATGAGTTTATGTTTGGAAGCTAGTTTGAAATGTTGAGATTTCGACAGATTTTTCTTCGACTTCAGCATGACCTATGTTGGGGCCGGAATGATCTGTTCGTACCTAGTGAACGTGTCATTGCTTCTCGGAGCTGTCCTATCGTGGGGCATAATGTGGCCGTTGATAGGCCGGCGCAAGGGGGATTGGTTCCCCAAAGACATCAAAGAAAGTAGCATGAAGAGTCTCAATGGTTACAAAGTATGCATCTATGTACTAACTTGTTATTTTTCCGTTTGCTAAGGTAGATAACTCTTTTATAGTTTTATTTATGAGTTATCTGACCTAAGACGGCCTAAAATGTGTGTTCTTATCGTATTTCACAGGTTTTCATTTCAATCTCTCTAATTCTTGGTGATGGCCTCTACAACTTCGTTAAGACGCTGTTCTTCACGTTCCGTAGCATGCGGACCGTGATGACAGAGTCGGACAACAAGGACCAATCCGCGGCCGATGTTCGGAGAAACGAGGTATTCAAGAGGGAGAGCATTCCGCACTGGGTGTCCTGTTCCGGCTACATTTTTTTCTCGGTCATCTCGGTCATAATAATCCCAATCATGTTCCCTCAGCTCAAGTGGTACCACATAGCCGTCGTGTACGTCTTCGCGCCGTCTCTGAGCTTCTGCAACGCCTACGGGACCGGCCTAACGGACATGAACATGTCGTTTAATTACGGCAAGGTCGCCCTGTTTGTCCTCGCGGCTCTTGGCGGGGAGGAGAATGGCGTCGTTGCCGGGCTGATCGGGTGCGGTTTAGTGAAGTCGATGGTCTCCATATCGTCGGACCTAATGCAAGACATGAAAACCGGGCATTTAACGCTAACCTCCCCGCGCGCGATGCTCCTTAGCCAGGCGGTCGGGACGGCCATCGGGTGCGTTGTCGCGCCACTCACGTTCTTCCTCTTCTACAAGGCGTTCGATGTCGGGAGCCCTGATAGCACCTACAAGGCGCCCTACGCGCTCATATATCGAAACATGGCGATTCTTGGCGTGGAGGGCTTCTCCTCTTTGCCTCGCCATTGCCTGCGGCTATGCTACGGGTTTTTTGGGTTCGCCGTGTTGGCGAACCTGGTGAGGGACGCGGCACCTGCGCGGCTCGGGAGATTCGTGCCTCTCCCGATGGCCATGGCGGTGCCGTTCCTGGTCGGGGCATCATTCGCCATCGACATGTGTATAGGGAGCTTGGGGGTGTATGTTTGGAATAGAATAGATAGGAAGGAGGCTGGATTGATGGTTCCTGCAGTTGCATCAGGTTTGATTTGTGGTGATGGGTTGTGGATTTTGCCTTCTTGTATTCTTGCTTTGGCAAAGATTAATCCACCAATTTGTATGAGTTTCTTTCCTGGGACAACATCATGACTTTTTTAGGATTGTTAGGTGATAGTTTTGTAGTTCCAAAATGAGAGTGAGTGTAATAAAAAGAAAATTTTAGAATATGAAATTCTTTTTAGTTATCTGCTTTTGTTTCCCTCAAAGCGATATATTTTCAATTTGAGTTATTCGGCTCAAAGTGACGTATTTCTAAAAGTAGAAATATCATTCTCTTACTTTAAGTCACTCTACAGTCTACACTATCATTAAACAACACTGCATAAAATCGCATGTAAAAAAAAGTGTTGAACTTTGAATGAGACGGTAAGTGAAGCCAAAAAAGTGTTTTACTTTGAATGAGACGGAGTGGATAAGATTAATTTAACATACATATTCCAAGATGCAACGTGGAAAATTGATAATTGATACTATTAAGAAACCACACTATCAATGGTGAGATACCCACAACCATGAACCATGTGCAAGCAACAATTCAAAGAGACAGAGAATCTTTCAATTTCAAAAATCGGGCTACTGTTAAGTGCTTCTATTTTGCTCATAAAAAAATATCCTAATAACACACGAGTATTGTATAGTACATAAGAAATTTGAATATAATTTAAACAAATTATTATGACTATGCATTGGTTTTATTTACACACTCTCACTAGGTGGAGTATACCTCAGTCTAAAATCCATCGACGGATGATGGATGATGGGCGATTCACTCGGTGTAGCATCTCATAGACCCGAACACCCAACAAGAACACGACACCATGAAACATCGTGTCCTTTCGCTCGTGGCATCAACTCACCAATGATGCCTCTCAAGTGTAGCACTGAGAATCTCAGATTCATGCATATCCATAAATGTCTTTTTCAACCTAATATTCTTATACATGTTGGAAAGGAGACAAAGACCGGCTAAGATGTGATTGGAAAAGGCAAATTAGAAGATATCAAAACAGAAAAGCATCTTATTTCATACCTAAGAATAGCAACCACAAATAAATGCTATGTACAACATTTTATCTGTTGCATTAGCTCTTATTTCTCCCCATGAATAAGCTTTACTTCAACTGATTTCTAAATTTGAAGCAAGGAGCCACGAATACATACGATAGAACCCGATTCTTGACAGAAAAAACACAGTTCACCCATCTGATTTCAATTATAATCCAAAAATCCAGAAGAGGGGGGACAAATTCTATGATACAGAAAATTTGGAGATACCTTTGAGATCGAGGGTGATGATCTGAACCTTATAGTTCAGACTCGTGCCGTAGTTGGCAGTTGGCACGAACTTGTGCTCTGCTAGGAAAATGATGAACATGTATAGCAGGACTAGGATAAGACGAGATAGTAATGTGCGTTTCTTTATCCGATCAATGATAACACTGAAACATAAGCTAACTGAACGGAAATGAGATGCCTTCACTCATCATCAAATACCATAGCCAGTCGTGTTATTTACTTTCTCCTTAATGAGAAGCATCGGCCTTCTTTGATAGGTGGAGATATATGCTACAGATGATCAATACAATACCATTTATAATATGAAACCAAATCATCTCCAAAACTAATGAGGAGTCAGTTAGCGATCTTATTCTATAGAAACCACAGCAAACTTCTTATACCGCGCCTCATCAAGGAAACAAAAAAACCAAAAAAGTCAAAATTTAATTTACTAATCTCAAATAACCATGCTTCTCAAAGAGAGGTGGAGAGCTTACCAGCAGAATCTAAGCTCTTCTTGCAACGACAAACGCACCATGAAACATCTCCACAGCCATAGATCTAACTTCGTACGCATCCATCAGGTTGCTTTCAAGAATTTAGCGCCGGCGTTTCCCATCACAAACATGACAAATATCCATGGATAAAACACATTCAAGAGCATTCAAAAACTGCTCAAACCGTCAATACTACTCCAGTATTTAACTATACAAGAGATTTTTCTAATATGAATGATGAATTTGAAGGCTAAGTGGTTAAACATCAAACTAATGGTTAAAGGATCCTCCTCCTACAAAATCACAATCTATCTAAACAATAAATCAGTACAATTACAGAGATAAACAAAAATTCAATAACATAATCATGATAATTTAAATAATAATCCAAAAATCTCTCACCAGTAATAAGCTGTATTAGCTAAAAAGAGGCTGTAATTGTTTCCCCAACACGAACATGTTCATAGCATTCATAATATATAAATAAATTACAAATTACAACAGAAATTCATCGTCAAAATCGCAGCTAATAATTTATTTAGCTTATTTTCGTTCAATTTCACCCCAAATTTCAATCGATAAAACCTGTTTTCTGAAACACAGCGTTGCGGACGCGGCGCAGATCGCGCCCCTTGAGCGTCCTCCCGGCGCCTTCAAACACCGAGAACGTCACGTGCGACCTCGCCACGATCACGTGCGGAGGCACAATTTCCTCCTCCTCATCGGCGGCGCCGTCGTCCTCCGCCTCGTCGATCCCGTTGAAATCGGTGTTTATGCATCTGCGGCGGAGCTCCTTCGGCCACTGCGGCACGTTCATCGGCGCCGATTGGTGAAGCCTCGACGGAGGATTGGGAATCTCCTCCTGCCTCGCCGCCGGAGCGAGCATCACGGTGGATTTGCGGCGGATGAGGTGGCGGTGGTCGTCGGAGAGGGCGACGGACAGACCGGAGGTTGCCGGATTAAAATTGTGGCGGCGGCGGTGGTGGTGTTGCGGCGGCGGCGGTGGAGGAGCGGCGGGGGAGACGGAGAAGGACCAGACGACGTCGCTCTCGTGGAGCTCGAGCGGGTCGGATTCGGGTGGGGTGGTGAAGCCGAGGAAGCGGAGAGTGGAGGGAGAGGAGGGGTTGCCGGTGGACATGGCGGTTGACCGTCTGTCTTCCAACAACTCCTCCATTGCTGCCTCAACAATGATTTATATCTCTCTTTTTTATACTCTTTCATTTTTAAATAATGAATCATTTTATTAAATGACAATACACAATGAAAAAATAAAATAAAATAATGATCACTATATTTTTTATAGGTTTGTTTCTGTTTTCCTATACTACTTTATTCACTTTTATCCCATTCCTATTTTTTGAATCATAACTTTTTCTGATTTCTGCTCGATCTCATAATTTCTAAAACCAAAATATAAAGTGAGACTTTTAATATTTCATAATTATCCTGTGATGATTGAGATTGAAATTAACATATGAAATAATAATAAAATCGCATGGTTTTAGATATATTTAGCATAATGATGACATTTAATTAAAAAACAATGTCATTATGTTGTTATACTTGATTTTATTTATTAATTTAAAATTTGAATATTATTGGACGATTAAGTACACTAAAAGTTAGTACTTTATATTTTAATTTTAAGAATTACATAATTAATCAGATATCAGTTTGCAGTTATGATTCTCTTTTATTTATTGAAGTACTAGTAGTACTAAAAAAGTATTGTAACATCATCTTAAAGTTATGATTCTTTTTATTTATTAAAGTACTGATAAAAAAGTGTTGTTACATCATCTTGGGCATCATTATATGTATATATTGGTGCTGTCAAGTAATAATTATAATACGAAGATAGTTGTTGTGTCCATTATATTTAATCTTAAAATACTACTACAATGTGATTTTGGTTTTGTTTGTGCGAACAATAAATAGTGTGTGAGGCTGTGATCGAAATAGGGGAATCATGAAAGTGATGTGAGGAATTGTTAGGTTTGTTTTTGGCCACATCAAGAGATCGCAATCTTCTCATATCTTTTATATATCATTATCATATATTAATACAAACTTCATAAATAATACTAGTATTTTCAATTTATACACACATTCATCGCCTTAAATTCTCGACCTATTAGTCCATAAAAAAATATTTTTATCTCTAAAATTGCTTCTAGTAGCATTGAAAACACAATTCAACCCAGTTTATAAGTTACTTTTGTTTGGTAAATTATAAGGAGTCGTTTAGTTATTATGATGGGTTTTTAATAGGTTCGGCTTCAATTTGGTTTATAATCGGCAGAAGCATGATTCTTACCATTTACAGTTGTTTGGTTGTAAAATATACATATTTAATCCATGCTTATTCAGATGTTTGTTTTTTTTTTAGTTCAAGAGATACAAGATGACTCATATGCCCCTAGGGTTTTTTTCTTATTTCAAAATTGCAGAAACATTAATACGCGACTTCCCCCTTTTTTTTCATCATTCTCGCGCCGTTTTCCACTGTGACCACGGTAAGCAACACTACAAATTTGTTCTTGTATCCATTAACCAAAATAAAATTGGGGATCTATCAAAAAACATATGAAATCAGGTTAGCCTAAGTCGAAATCCTATATAGTTGTCAAATAGTAAATTAAAAGACCTACAGAAGAAATAATTTTTAGAAAATAGATCTAAAAAATTACTCCACCAAGATCCATAAATACGTTCGCATATTTGCTGAATGGGGATTAAAATATGCGAACTTACTTTGTTGTACACGAATCGGTGCTCGTCGGAGAAATGCAGTCGATTGGCACTGAGCATATTTATCTTCTGCAACCAACTTGCAATGTGCTGTGAGTAGAAGGTTTGACTTCGATGGTTGGAATTCAAAATGACGAACTGAGGAAGGGTATTTTGTTCCAAAAATGAGTTTATCTGACACAATCTTTAATGCAAGATAATAAACGGCCCAACAAATGGTGATACTTATCTGCTGAGAACAAGGAGAATAGTGCGGGCTTTGCTAATAAAAACGGGCCACCGTATAATAATCAATAGTAACCAAACGATAGTCCACATAAAGATTATAAACCGACCCAATCATAATAACCAATCAGGTCCTAAATGGATACAACAGTTGTGAAGCGTAATTTTGATAGATCTTAAGTATTTTTTTATATGAAGCATTATATCAAATTTATTTTATGTGTAACACATGTCTTTTAACATTGAATATCGATGATTGTTCGATGCCAGAGTTCAGATACGATGCAAAACTAAAAACAAGTAGAATTCAGCAAACTAAGTAACTAACACATTTTATTACATATATTTTTGTGTATCTTGATATGTCACGTAACGTAAGCTCACCTTTGTACACGTCTCTTATTATAGTAGTGGAGCATTTCTTACATTTACGCCATTAAATAATGTCTTCATAAATTATGTAGAAATTGCCTCGCAATAAATGAAATTAAAATTGTAGAGCATTTTTGGAGGCTGGAATCAAGATGGTTTCATACTTTCATTTCATTCACAATTGGGACAAACTCGACTTTTTTTGCTAGTATTAGATTCGTGAGTTAAATTATCTGCATTTATTTGTTTTATTCATAGTTTAAAGAATTCATGTTGATTTTTTTATTTTGCATGAGTTTTTCTAACCATTCAAATTGTTGGATTAAGTTATTCGTATTGAAATTTCAACGTAGTTATTGGTTAACAACATCAATTTACGTATACACCCTCACATTTCTCATTTTCTAGTTAAAAATGGTTTTTATTAAGGTAAATTGTGTTCAATTATAATTTAAATACAGTACAAACTTATGAGGTATAATCAATTTTAAATTACACAAACTAAAATCTAGACCATTTGATTTTCATATTTGATGTTAACATATGACAAATAACGTCAAATTGAAAAATCTAATGATCCAGACTTTACAACTTATTGTCTAAAATGAAAAGTGTGAGTAACATGGAACGGATGGAGTATTATATTTTAATTATCGGTCCGACCCCACGACTTTTAGTTTCTGGATCCGCCATTTATGTGAAGTTATATCATTTGGTGGTGAGGAGTAGACGTGCACAAACCGAACCGGCCCGGCGGTTAACCACCGGTTCAGGCCCACCGGTTCATGAACCGGAACCGGCGGTATGGACCGTCGGGCGGGTTGCCGGTTCACACGGGCCGTTTCAGGGTCGGCGAAATCATGAACCGTGAACCGGCGGTTCGGCGGTTTGAACCGCCAGTTCAACGGTTCAAACGGCTAACTCCGGGGTAGGTTTGTAGGGTTTCAGAGTAGGGAGCAGAAAAATCGGCGGTTTCTGAAGAAAACCGGCGGTTCAAACCGATTTTCGCCGGTTCCGGGAACTTTTCAGGGATAGGGCCAGGTTGCGGCTCATAGGCATGCTAAACGGTCAGAAACCAGCGGTTTTGTGTCGGAAAACCGTGGACTAAACCGCCGGTTCGGCCGAAAATTTGAAATTTGAAATTTGAATTTTTATTTTCTTCCAATTTTACTCCTATAAATACCCCACTTCCCCTTCATTTTTCCTCACCCCATTCTTGTGTTAATAAGAATTTCTCTTCTCAATCTCAATTTCTCTATTCTCTCCTCATTCTGTTGAATTGCTCAAGTTGTTCACTAGTTTCTACTTACTACTATATTTGTTGTTGTGCTCGTAATTCATCACTTATACATTTATACTCCATACATATTCCACTCATATTACTTTCATTTATCACTATGTCTTCTTCTCGTGGTGGATCGGGCCGTGGTGATCGGGGCAAGGGAATTGCCCAAGATCAAAGTACTAGTCGTCCCTCAAAATAAAGGCGACCTAGTCGTCGAGAAATTATGGAAGAGGTTTCCCGAGTGCAGGCTGAACGCATGCAAGTAAGTAATGAAAAATTATTTTTCCAATTCATATATCACAATTTCATAAAATTGAGTTCATAATTTTTTTTTGCGTTCATACTTATAAGTTATAACTTCAACTTATATAATATTTGTAGATAGAAGAAGATCATAGGACCGCCATGCTACTCGATGAAATGCAACAAGGTGGGGGTAGGGGAGGTGGTCCCAACAAGCTGACGAGTTCGACGTTGCTATATCGTCGAACTCGGACACCAACGAGGATAGATCTCATTCTCGTATTCCGTCTAGCACCGGCGGAAATGAGGAGATGCCTCCTTCCCCTCCACCCACTAACACGGCAAAAGCTTTGAAATCTGACATTTTTGTCAAACACTACAAGAAGGTCCCTGTGGTGATTCCAAGTCCTCATGATCCGACCTCTCAAGAAGAGACATCGGCGTTTCATGCTTACTGCAACTATTGCGATAAAGTGTACAAATTTGCGAGAGAGGATATGGCACCCTCCGGCGTCATTTGGTGACGAAGCATCCGGTAGAATGCGGCACTACCTCTACCCAAACCCAACTCAACTTCCAACCCGGCGGATCGGGTTCGTCAGGTACGCCTCTGTTTAAATATGATCAATTTTTTTTTCTGATGTTATGATTCGATGAGCGGCAATGAAGCACTTTCCTTTTAACGTTTATGATGACAAAAAATTTGAGGTTACAATGCAAAGTTGTTTGAACGTAGCAATCAAGAGAATTGGTAGAATGACTACCGTTCGGCAATGTTTGGAGAAAAAGGTAAAATTATCACGTTATTTAGTCAACTTGGGCCACAGAGTGAACATTTGCTCCGATGTGTGGACAGATTGTTTTAACCGTCATTCATACATGGGCATTACAGTTCACTTTGTGGACAATAGTTGGACTTTAAACAAGCGTTTAATAGGTTTTAGAGAATTTGAAACTCCACACACTGCACCCGAAATTGCTTCTTTGATTATACAAGTTTTAAATGAGTTTCAATTATGCAAACAAGATATTTTCTATCGGTTTTGATAATGCAACTGCCAACACCGCAAGTATTGGCGATTTGATTGCGGCTTGTACACCGGTAATTGGAGGTAAGTATTTTCATCAACGATGCATTTGTCATATTTTAAATTTATGTGTACAAGATGCGCTTGAATTAAGGCAAAAACATGTTTCTCCTATTAGAACTGAAGTTAGATTAATCCATCAAAAGCCACCTATTGGCAAAGCATGGAAGAAATATTGCCATCAAAAGAATGTCAGGTACACGAATTTTACTATGGATGTGTCTCATAGATGGAATTCGACATATGATTGTCTGAATTCTACTTTGACACATAAAGATGCTTTATGTGATTTTTATAGAACCTGTCCCGTTCATGATTTATATCTTTCGCATAGTTGTTGGGAACACAGTGTGGCTTTATTTAAATTGTTTAAAATTTTTAAAAATGCCACTGTTGAATTGTCGGGTGTTTATTACTGCACTGTTGTTCGTGTTTTAGAGCATTGCATGTACATATCCCTTGGTTTTAAAACTGCAATGAAAATTCTTCCTCTTCCCCTGAGCTAATGTGTGTCTTATATTACATGATTGAAAAATAGCTCAAGTATTTCAGTGAGATTCCAACCGTGTTTTTTATTGCAAAGGTATTAGATCCAAAATGGAAATTAGCCGGTACCTCTAGGATTTTGGAGTTTTATTATAACAATTTGAGTTCAATTGATTTTGGCCCCCTTCAAGCAATCCAATCCGATACCAGTGACGAATTTGGAGTAGACCTCTCAGAAACCTTTCAAATAACCCTCCCGGACCGGTCCATTGTCCAACAAACCTTCGAGTATAACTTGCGCGCTCTCTACACCGAATATGAAACCAAGTATAACAACACCCACCAAGTCAGAAGACCCCCCTCCTCCACAATATAACTATGGCTTTGCATTTCAAGCCGATTATGATGTCCCCGACGCCGCGTCCCAACTAGCCGACCTATACAGCTACAGCACCGGCGGAAGGACCTTAGGTATGGTAAGTGAATTGGATTTATAATTCGATTCACTCTTTTCATTTGGTGATGAAGGTCCTACTCCTCCCGCCCAAATCGACGTCCTCGATTGGTGGGGAACCTACGAGAAAGATTTTTCCATCCTTGCGTCAATGGCCAAGGAGATTTTCTCTGTTCCGGCTTCCACTGTCGCCGTCGAGTCCGCTTTTAGTGTTGGCTCGCGTGTGTTGGATGAATCAAGAAGTAAGCTCTCGGCGAAAAATATGGAAGCCGTGATGTTACTTGATGATTGGGCCAAAGCCGACGTCAGAGAACAAGAAAATGATTGGGATGATTGTCAGGAGGGATCACAAGATGAATTCACCGGGGATGAATCGTAGGCCAACCGTCAACCGCCGTCGGCCAAGCCAAATAGGTAAGTAAGGTAAGAGAACTACGTGGGCTTTGATTCCCTAATGCAAATGAGCATTGGGGATACATAGGTAACTCAACTTAAATTTTAAATTTAAGTTGAGTTCAAGTCCTTTTTTCCTTTATTTCTTTTTTTCCCTTTTGTTCCTACTTTAAAAATATGCAAATACAATTAAATAATTGTATTTGTATATACTCTAGTCGATGAAGTAGATTTCTCTATACGGCTAAATCAGGGAAACTTTTGACAATTCTACTATAATTGTTGATTGTTAGACTAAAGTCAACATTTAAAGTTGAATTGCTAACAGTGTCCTTAATTTAGTTATGTAGAAAGATCTCCTTCGCCGATTAAGAGTATATATATACTTATAAGTTTTTTTTATATGAACTTCTACGCCTTTTTATCATTTGTAATTAGCTTCGTTGTTGACTAGTAGTCTCGTTTGTATTTAAATTTTTGTTTAAGTCTTCAAGGTTTTTTCGATTTGTAATTGTTGTAAATGTGTAATTTCAATAAAATTGCAACTTTCGTCGTATTTTTTTGAATTTTATTTACGCACATTTCATACATAAACAAATCAAATTAATGCAAAAAAAAAATTGCCGAACCGCCGAACCGGCCCAGAATCGCCGGTTCATGCCGAAAACCGGCGGTTTTGAACTGCCGCTTGAACCGCAGTTTTTTTGAACCGGAACCGCCGGGACCCTTGGCGGGCCGGTTCCGATTCATGCTTATCTTGAACCGTGAACCGGCGGTTCCGAACAGTTGTGCATGCATAGTGAGGAGGAAGAAATTCATCTCAATTACTATAATCCTGACTAGGCGGAAGAAATTCATCTCAATTACTATAATCCTCATATTGTCCAACACCAAATTCTTAAAATAAAATATAAATAAAAATTTTCCAAATTTTCTGCCTACATTTATTGAATACCATTTGAAAAAAAGTAGGCCCAATCAACTCAATTAGTTAATGATACAAACGAGAACTGGCATTAGTTTGGCTAATAAAATTATAAATTTGTAATACTCTCATATTCACGTTTAATTGTCTTATTTCGCTTGTCACAGATTTTAAGAATATTCAAAAAGTTAATTTATTACGTATTATTTTTATAATAAAATGGAAACCGAAAGAGTTAATCGAATATCGAATTCATTACTAAAATTTATAAAAGATAAATCAGATAATTATTCACATATGAGATAATTACTCACCTGTAATCCAGTTTTCATAATCAATATTTTAAAATTAATAAACCATGACAATTATTTCGTAAGTTGAATCAACTTCGAAGTTTCTAGAGAGTAACCTAAATGTGAATTTTCGAAAACTTTTGGGCCAATTGTCAAATTCTTCACAACCATATAATGATATAAACACCATCGATGATTTCAATACTAAACAGTCATTTCTCAGGCTGCTGTGGGAGAGAGTCAATCCTGGCTGTTGGTCAAACCTTCTCTCTCGAGTAAGCTCCTCTCTTTCGATTTCGTTCTGAGATTCCTTCGTTTTTACTGCGTAATTGCTTCGGATCTTCGGTTTTCCTTGTCTGCTGTGCGCTGATCGTGGAGAATTTCGATTTTTATTGTGAGATTTTCTGCAGCTGCGTGAGGATACAATGGCGTCCGGTGCAAAAGTTCACTTGTTTGAGGAAGTCGTGAAGCATAATAAGACTAAGGATTGTTGGCTCGTTATCAGTGGAAAGGTTCGATTTAGTTTTTTTCAGGAAAAAATATTGGATGCATTTCCGAAGTTCGTTCTCGTTATTAATTTCTTCTTAATTTTATCAATGAAACTCTGTTTTCCGAATTTTATAAGTTTTGACCGTTGATTAATTGGGTGATGCTTTTGGTTTTCACCTTTCATACGGTGAAAGATGCTATTGCGAATAACTACGTAGAGAAATTGGTCAATTGAGCTATTTTTAGTTTGCTCAGGCTGATAATATGTGAAGTTGTGTTGTTGATTTTGTTAATTCAATATAACTCATGTTGGTGAAGGAGTGAAAATTTTGTGAGAGGTGCTCGATTTTTTTTCTGGATGATCTGGAAATTTGTGCTGTTACTACTACGTAGATTTGATACTGGATATGCATATCATAACGTCAAACTATACTTGCCTTAGTTAATTGTTTGTGGTATTTTTAGCTGTCATATATTAGTAAGGAAAAGTTGAGTTTGGCTCTGTGTGTGTGTGTGAATGAGAGAGGGAGAGGGGGGGAGGCAGATTGTTTACAGTGATATCACTTTTGTAATCTTAATTTTGTTTATGCTCTGTTACGGTAATCTGAAATCTGATAAATTGTTGAGTTTTTGGTTGCATAATTATTCAAGTTAATGCTGATTCGATATGCAGGTTTATGATGTGACTCCATTCATGGATGATCATCCTGGAGGTGATGAAGTTCTACTAGCAGCTACAGGTAATCTAATCTTTCCACAGCCACGTATCATTCTCATGAAATCCAAAGATCAGCTCTTGAAGTTATTGGCGCATTACAGGTAAAGACGCAACCAATGACTTTGAGGATGTTGGGCACAGCGATGCAGCTCGCGAGATGATGGACCAGTACTACATCGGGGAGATAGACCCGGCAACAGTTCCCTTGAAACGCACTTACCCCCCTCCGTCCCAACACGTTGCTTACAATGCGAACAAGACATCCGATTTCGGGATCAAGATCTTGCAGTTCCTCGTGCCTCTCTTGATTTTGGGTTTGGCCTTTGCTGTCCGACATTACACCAAGGAGAAGTTGTCTTAAGCGACATACCGTTACTTCTTAGCTCCTCTTGCCCAAGGAAGATGTGAACTTTAACATACTCTCTGTATTTCAGTTGAATATTTTTGAGTCTGTTGAATGTGTTTTTTACAATGAATAAATTCAATCTAATTGAATATATTTTGCAAGTTTGACACTTTTGCTGCAATAAACGTTTGATATTAGTAATTCATTGTTCACAAAATGAAATAAGCTTCACCTGAAAATTTTCAAGTGTAGAGGTACAGAATTACAGATGGAATCAAAGATTTCTAATTGGAAACTGCCTATATGAAAAGACCTAAGAGCAGCCGTAGCAGCCCCGTTGCTTAGGAGCTTTGCTACCTTCACCCGAAACAAGTACCAAGTTTGCGGTTTTCCAAGAAACGACAAACGGAGAAAATTCTTCAATGATAGACTTTGCGATAATTAGGGTATAAGTTACATACTCATGAAGTCTCGATCTTGTCGTGGAGGTTGACGACCAAGTGGTGTGCATCATCCAGAAGCTTCCACACGTTGAGATGCCCGGCCATCGAATTGCACTCCCTTAGAATCTCGTCCATGCTGCTGTGTTTCTCTATGATTTGCTTCCTCCTTTGAAGGACGGAGGCTGCAATAGCATAGAGCAAAAGATCATCGGTTGGAGGGGCCCGCTGCCTAATCCTGCTCCAAGCAGACTTCCCGATACCAGCCCTGATGGCAACCTGATCGGCCCACACGACTTCCCAGAGGCATAGAGTTTGCTCAAAAGTTAGTTCCCTTCTAAAGAGCACGACCACCATCCTGTAAACGAAGAAGCAATCCTCGGCCTGAAGCTCCTCGAGATGCCTGTAGAGGTGTGAGTCCTTGTACTTGATGATTTTAGAGACAATGTTCAGCTGCCTTCTGATTCCCACTTCATCGAGTCGAAAATTGTGACGAGCCTTCTTCATGAAACCCACAAAGCACCAGAAAGCTTCGTGGTCCTCCGTCATCACAGCTATTATGGGAGATAGTAGATCACTCATCCCCTGGCAATAGCCGATTTCAGGATCATAAAGTGCATAAGCTTCAAGAATGGCTACCAAACGAGAAGCATGGTAGATCCTGCTAGGAATGAGGTGGTCGTAATCCTTCAGCCTCACTGCCTCAGCAGCACGGCGGGCTTTTGCATCTGTTACTGTGGTCTGTGTCGGGGAGTATGATATCCAGTCCTCATTGGCCCGGATAGCATCTAAGCGGATGATTCGCTGCCAGGTGGCGTAATCCTCCCTACTAAAGGGTTGAGATTGAACATCCATGCTTGAAGGAGACGAATCCTCCTTTGTGGACAGGTCGTTTTCAGGGGCCTGGTCCTGTGTGCTTTCAGTAAAGTCGAAAGTTTGACTCAATTCAGGATCATCTGAGGATTCAGAATCTGAGGACTCTGACTCGGAGAGGATGGAATCTACAATTCTTTTTGAACCCTCATACCCATTCATAATTGAGCTGGTGGCACAGAATTCATCCTCATTATCGAATGCTTCCTCACTCGAAAGGGATTGTCTGGCACTCACCACCTCTTCAGAGCCAGGAGAATCAATCCCTTCAGTGATACTTCCATCACCTGTATTACTTGTTTCACCATTTTCACTTAACTTAGAAGGTTCACTAACATGCTTAAGGAGTCGTCGAGACAGCCTCCGCAGTTTCTCATATTCCTTTCTGCATATAGTAACACAGCCACTAAAAGGTTATTTCAAAACAAATGTGAAGCCAGACTTATCAACTTAATATTTAAACATATAAATGGAGTGCAGATTAAGAAAAAAAAAGAAAGATACGAAAGAAAAGGGAAGATTTGTGGATAGACAAGAAAAACATAAAAAGAGCATGCTAACTTAACATGGCACGTCTTATCTTCCTTGTCTTATTTCACTGGCATGTGTGAATTTATGTCAAGGTAGTAGTGGTATTTCAAGGGTTAATAAAAGAGAGCTCGTGTTTGTGACTCTACCTGTTCTGGGCTTTAGTAGTATCTCTTTCTTCTTTGGTACTTCTCAGGCCATAGCTGCAGAATGATTTCAAGATTGTTATGACAAAGCCATATACATATTCTTGAAGTACATGTTGATAACAGAGACGCACTGGCCCTCAACAAGGGGAACTAAGGCTGGTACATCTTAAAGATTAAAGTTAAGGACTTGATGACAGAAACATTGTTGGACCAAAAGTGGAAGCTGGCGACTTATATTCAGAGACATGAATAAGAAAAATGGGATTATTACAAGCAAACACAAACGTCAAGAAGCAAATGGATTTTGTGAAACACTAGCTGTAACCTGACCAATCCTTATTCTTCATTTATTTACATCATAACAATTTCTTAGCAAGGTTATATCTAAGAAACTGAAGAAATTAAACTATTGATGGGGTGTTCATACACAAGAAAGAAATGAAAAAATATTGACATTCACATAGCATATTCAACTTACACTCCAAGAAGAAATGGCCAAACCTCTCCCCTGATACTAGGATCAACACCCTGCATAAAGCAAGGTATAAAATCAAATTCAAGCAGTTCCCAAGTACAACAATAAAGTCATCAAAGGTGAACTTCGGCAAGTAACAATTCAGAAGGAATAAAATTCGAAGGTAAAAGAAGAAAAATGGGAATTTGCAGCTGTATGAAATCACAACTCACTCCGCTTCGAACTTTCTTCAGGAATTTAACTCCATTGTCACGGAGCTTTCCATCAGGAGTGAACAAACTTCTCCACTGCTGAGGTGAGAGTATATGTTTCCTTTTTCTCCGGGACCATGGGGATTTGAGGCGACCACTGAAAATGAGCAATAGCACTATTTATTCATTTGATAAATGGGAGACAATGTCAATTAAATCGAAAGAGTAACAGTTTTCCATGTCACAAGATCATTAGGCACAATCACTGCTTACATATTTATGGCTGCATACTAAATCTCCCACCAGACATTCCATGTCTATAAAACATGACTTGATAGAAAATATATAATCTTGTTCAAGACTTCAAAGAAAATTCAAAGAAGCATGATGTACAGCCTCAGCAAAAGCAGGTCAATCTACAATTTCCACATCAAGCGAGATTTTATTTCTCATATTCATAGATGGGCTAAACTACACACGTAAACCTAGGGAGTAGGGACTAATTCCCACAAAATCTCAACTTTGCTAATTCCAGAAGTCCAGTGTAGGTGACCTTCAATAGATTACACTTTAATTTCACAAAATCCAATATTAAGGGCAAGAATGAGTCTTTCCATTAATCAAGCACTAGATATTCAACACCAGACGATCGTTCAAGGTATATTACCATTTTGACTAGCAAATCAAAAAAGAAATATTCCATATGACCAAGTCAAATCAACATTACTCTTACACATTGATTCCTACCAACTAAACTAAGAGTACACCTACGGCGGCCAAATGGATAGTTCTGCGCCGAGCTGAAAAGAATTGGCAGATTGAACTCAGACAGTATAAGCGAAGAGATATGAGATTAAAGTAAAAACTCAAGATCTGTACTTAAGATTAGAAAAACAACCAATTAGAAAACACTTTCAAGTTTAATTTAGAGATAGAAAGGAGAGACTCACCGATCAGAAGAGGAAGATGAACAAGACGCTGGTGATGAATTTGAGGAAGCTACTATGTACAAAACCGATCTCAAATGAATCCACGACGAAGACGGCGGAGACGACGACGCATTCGAAGACGACGACGGCGACGAAGATTTTGACGAAGTCTGACTTCGTCTTAGAGCTCTCATCTATGAACACTTTATCACTAAATTTTTCCCCAATTTTTTTTCCTTTCTGCCTAACTAATTAAATTAAGTCTCCCTAGGGTTACAACACCGGATTTCTCAGTCCGTCAAAGATTCCTCCGCTATCTCTTTACCTAGTGGTGTAGAACACTGCGGCGGCTAACGCGAGGCCAGCAAACGCCGTGATGGAGAGGTTCACGCCGCCGTTCGCCGCCGCATCCCTCCAGAATCCGACGACGACGACACACTTGCCGATTCTGCTCCCGATTGATTGGAACGCGGCGGCGGTTAGCATGGGGCGGAGGGTGAAAACACGAATCTGACCTTGGGAAGAAGCAAGGAGCCTTGTTGATTACACCAGCAACTGCTTTAATGTCTCCACTCTCCTCTTCTTTTTTTTCGCTTTGCTTTCCTTTTTTCACTTTTTGTTTGGCCTATTTATTGTTTTTCCTCTTTTTCTCTCTCAAAAATCTCTGTATCCATGGATTTTCTCTCTCTAGATTTTTGGATTGAGAGAAGGGAGTAAACTGATTGAAGACTTTCTCTGCTCCGCCATTTATACGAGCTCGGTTTCCGATGAGTGAAACGACGTCGTCGGCTAGTGTCGTTTTTTTAATTTAATTATTTCGGTCGAATTGCATGAACTTATTTACGGATTCACTGAATAACTATTCAAATTCGATTTTCTATTCTCTTAATTAATTAAATGATTAAAAGTTGGTAGCAAAATTATACGAGTTATAATTGTTTCAGATAAGATTAAATACACATTTGCGCAAATTGCAGTTGATCGAATATCAAAATTCAAATAGTTACATGAATTTACATTTGACTGTCAAGAAAATAGTTAGGGCATCCACAATGGGACGGATGTCCCGACGGACTTCCAAAAAATACCTTCTGCCACGTCATAAGGACATCTCACTACACAATGGCGGACATCCCCAAGGACATCCACGAAAAACAATAAAAAAACCGGGACGTCCGTCGGAACGTCTGTCGTGTCAACGCAATGGCGGACGTCCCGCAAAGTCGCGGAACTCCGGTGTCCGCAGCGGACGTCCGTATCCGTATGCATGCTGCCTAATGGCGAACGTCCGGCACGCCGGTCCGACGTCCGCCGGGACATCCGCCATTGTGGATGCTCTTAAAGAATTTATTGGATTGAAAAATAGTCAATTGCATCATAATTTTGATATTTTTCTTAATTTTCTCACTGATTTAAATTTGATAAGAAATTATGCAAAATTTGAAAGCTAAAATAATTTACTCTAGTCTTATATTCTACTGCGTATTATAGTTTTCATGATAAAATTAATGGATTTTAAAATTACAAGATTGAGTAAAATTTGACAAAATTATGTGGTTTGTCCGATAATTTACAGAATATTTAAATATACTGATAATTAACTAACTTTACAAATTTTAAAAGATCAGTGTACCGCACTCAATTGACTATTATCATTATAATCTAATCGATGATTAATATATCTCCAAATGTGATTTCATAACTAGTAGTATAAATTAGTAAAATTTAATTTAAAAAATATTTAGTGAACAAAATCTGATTCGAACGTCTGCACGCAATTTTCATTTCATATGATTTTTGCATGCGGGGATGATAGCAAATTAGCAATTCCCATTTTCTAATCAAATACATATAGCACTGAAATTAAATTAATAAAATTATATCTTCAAAGATGACCTAAATTCTGACTAATTTGTTTGTGACTTTATGGGACAAAATCATTTGGGTAAATTTGCAAATGTTCCACCACACGCAATTAATTACTTGATATTGACGCAAGTGCATAATAATTTGGTGTATTGATTATTACTTTATTAGTATATATTTTTAGAGGATTTTAAAATTTTATTGACATTTGAAACGCTAGATTTCGATAGGTATTAATTTTAAAAGTTGAGAATAATAATTTGTTGGACCAACCAAATTATATTTGTGCACAACACAATTAACAACCCACTATTTAATAAAGATAGTACTTATAAATTTATTATTTTCCAATAAAAGTTTGAATGGATAGTGAATATTTAATCGGTAAATCGTTGTATATGGATAAAAAAGTAAACTCATTTTTTATCGAAGGCGAGTGGCAAATTAGTGTATTTTACGTTTATTGCTATTTCTAATTTTCTATATAGAGACTATCGATCATAGAAAAATGATGTTTATAATCACATTCTATTAACAAATGCTTTATACATCCGTAAAACTAAGTTACTATTAAAAAACTCATTTGATTTTTCATGTATTCGATAATTGCATCTTATTAAAGTATTCCATTTAAAATATATTATAAAATTAATATATAAAAATATACTAGTACCACTCTACCACCTAAATCAAAAAGTCTTCTTATCTAAACATTCTTTATTCGTATTGGTATTTCTCTTTTTTTATTTCCTACTTTCATTTTGAATGCGCCTGATTTAGTTGACTAATATATTCAAATTCAGCTATTTAATTATTATTCTTGGCTTTTCTACTATTTTCCTGAATTTAGTGTTCTTTGCTGTTTAGTCCTCTAATAGTATCAATGTTCTACTAATCTAACCAATAAGTTATGATTATGATAAATTGTTTTGTTAGAGAAGAAGTTTAATCGCTTGGATGTCTCAAAAAAGACATGGTTATATGATAATTTATTTAGTTAATGATGTGAAAATACATCAGCATAAGGTTAGGGGTTAGCATGCATAAATACATTAACTTAGTACTAGTATAGAAGTGAAACATTTTGCTAAATAAAAGTTGTTCTAAAAAAAATTAATAATTACAATAAACAAAAGTGAAATTTTTCATAAGCGCATATGATGAGAGAGAACGCACGTGACATGACCATGCGATTGGTTGGATTTGAGATATTATATTTAATAATATTATGAAATTGCAACTTGTCATGTTGATTTACTTGTGATATACTAGTAAGTATTATGAATTAAAACTGTATATTTTAGGTATATATTTTGCCCCAGCAACACTTTATGATAATTATATCATTATATGAATGATATTAGATTAAAACAAATTAAGAGAGTATGAAGTCATGTGTAATTAGTATGTGTGTGTGACAATTAATGAGGGAAAGTGATTAGGTATAGAAATTAAACTTGATGGTGTGTGTAGGTGTTGATCTGTAATGAAGGAAATGTATGTGTGGAAAATGGTCCCAAAAAAATTGTAAATTTGCTTAATATTAGATCAAATTTCTTTGAGTAATTTCACTCAAACCTAAATGCTAACAACAAAATAAAATAGTTCAAAGACTTTAATCATAATACAAATAATTGACAACAATTCACGGGCTCAAACCCGCCACCCGCTAAAAAACTTTCAGTCTTATTACGCAAACCCGATCCACTAAAGACGGGTTCGAAACACATGTGGTCAAACCAAAAAAATAACAACAATTAATCTAATACTACTAGATATATCCACAATGGGGGTTTTCGATTTCAAGATTGTATCCCGGGATTAAATTAGTGGTGTGTTTGATTCATGAAATTTAGTTCTCTAACTCAATCCTAGATGAATAATTATGAGATAATTAGTTATAGCTAATTATTCATGACTAAAATAATTTCACAACTGAATCCTAAATTATATCTTGATATTATTTTATCTAGAAAAATTAAACACCACCAATGTGTATAACTAAACTTGCACGAGTCAATTTATATGTAGTGCATTTAATGCAAATATATAGTAGTACTACAATCATTTAATTGAAATGATAGAACGTGGTGTAAATTTGACAATAATATTGAGAGAGATAGAGAGGTCTGTGATATTTGTCTGCATTTTATTGGTTCGACAAAAGTTTGCTTGAATTAATTAGATCTAATAAAATGGACCCCAATTTTATGATTTTTTTGTAAAATGGCCAAACATGAATGATGACAATTTACCCCCAGAAATATGGGGTATGTTGCGATGAATATAATTGTGATTTTGCATTATTCCTGTTTGATAATCATTAAAATACTCACTAATGATGTCCATAAATATATTTAATTAGAGAAAATCCAAGTAAACAGGTGCCGGCAAACACAATCATTGGAATTTATTTTATTTACTCCATTTACTATACTTTTCAACATGCCTCAGAAATTGTTACAGTAAAAATGACAAGCTACCATTAGTTTTATTATAAAGAATTATAATAAAATAATAAAATCAACATATCAACAAAATAAATATTTTTTAAAACTAATTTAGAAACTAGTATAAAATAAAAGCATAGTACCACATCCATAAATTTCAACATTTGATATTGAAAACACAAACAATATAAATCAAGATATTAAGAAAACTATCATTCATTTGCACAGTGTAGCTTAATAATTTCACACCATATTTTATTTCATTTATAACATTCAGAAGATTTGATGTTCGATTACATTTGGATTATAGACAACAAAGACAACCAAAAAACACATTTCAATACAATTAATATTGTTGAAGGAGGACAATAAACACTATATATATTTTTTTAAAATTATAATTTAGTGATAGGGACACAGAATATATTGGGCAGCATAAAAATGTTATAACTATATTGGAGTCACCAATTGCTTAAATTATAAGTGAATGTTGAAATGAATATACATTTAGGTACCCTACCACTCAAAGGAGACAATCGAGAACTTTAATAAAATGCATGAATTTTGAAGTGTCCAAGATTAAATAAACCTCAAAACCATCAATTTTAGAACTAGTTGTAGAATGGAAAGTTTATAAAGTAGCATCTACACAAGAAGTGGGATGGAGCTATGCAGAATTTTAGGTACACTTCTTTTTAGAAAGCAAAATAAAATCAAAGTAATAATTATAACTCTTAAAGAATTAATAGACAAGTTGTAATATCTTTCAAAGTGCTATAAATCAGCATCATAAGCAAATAGATTAGTCACTAGACTCGAATTTTGCAACAAAAAAAAACCCAAAAAAAGATGGTATGAAGTAGTGCATCTTCGATTGGTCAAAAACTTGGATTATTGAATTTAACTTGGTCGACTTGATCCATTCATCAAACCATGCCCTAATAAAATGAGTTAATTGTAAAAGCATCTTCAACAAGGAAAGGTAAATGAAAGAGGTATATCATCTATTTACCTTCTCAAAAAGTAAAATATATCCTTTCAAAAAGTAATACATTTCAAAGGAAAAAAGTATATAGAAAAGTATATCATTTTAAAAAAATAAAATAATAGTACAAAATGCATTAAAAAACCTAAAATGTAATACCTTCTCAAATACTTTCCCCCTTGGAGAATGATTTTTCATGAAAAGAAGGCAAATATGGTGGTTATAAAATTTTACCTCTCCATCATACCTCTTCAAAATGAGAAAAGGTATAATACCTTTTCAAATACCTCTCCAATTAGAGAGTGATTTTTATAGAAAAAAGGTAAATATGGTAGTTATATAATTTTATCTCTCCACTTGGAGATTAGTGGAGATGCTCTAAGTATAATGGGTAGGACTTGATAAAAAAAATTAAAACAAAATTACATTATAGTGTTTGTAACTCACTTTATTTGTGATTACCAAACTCTGTACTTGTCGACATTATTTATAAAAGACACACAGTCATGTTTAAGTAAACACATGCATGTCCGAAATCGTTGAGTACATCATCGTTTTGAAGGAAAGAGTATCCACTGTGGGATAGCCGCAGCTATAGCCCCCGCAGGGGCGGTCTCGGGGGGGGGGGCGACTTCCGGGGCGGACGGTCATGCGGCGTCTTCAGAGCGAGGACGCGCCGGTCCTGGGCGGACGCGGCGATTAGGCTGGGCTATCCTTGAATTTTTTTTATTATTATAATTTTCGACATTTTTTGAGAGAGGAAGGAAGGGAGAAGGAAGAAGGAAGAAGGAATTTTTTTTAATACACGTTTTTTGTTATAATGGCTTATAATTGGTTATAAAATTTCGGGGCTATTGGAAGTATCCGCCTATAGTAGCGGAAACTTTTTTTTTGGGCGCGGAAAAAAAAACTGGGGCTGTTGACAAAAAAGGGGCGGGCTATTGGGGACGTCCGCCTTATAGTGGATACCCTAAGAACATCAGAATAAATATAGCATTAGACGCCGTCGTTTTTCATAGGTGAACAAATAAATTTCATATAAGCCGTTACGCTATCGTAGTTATGTAGACATACACACAATAATACAAGAATAGCATTTTATTTTATGGTGGGTGGATAGGTTATAAATCAAACATTTATTTAAAAAGGCTGAGAAATTAAAGAAAATTTAATATTCATGCACCATGTGACCAGCACGTGGCAGATGATATGCTTACAAATTCAGTTGAATATTGGGCGGTGGTTAGCATTTTGAATGGTAGAATTATATGAAAAAAAACAAAAAAAACCAATATGCGTGAATTTGATCCACCAATTTGTAGGATCATAATTTTCTAGTTAGTTGGAGAATATATTATACATGAGGATTACGTGATTTATATAATAGTGTTTTTTCCTTATTAAAATTTAAAATAAACTTTCAAAAAGTAATGAAATTGAGTACTATAAATAAACAAATAGTTGGTGCTTCAACGCTTATGGATTCTATTTTTATGCAATGTAATATACTCCTACTTATCATTTGTATGGTGAATTGAAGTAGTTGGTGATTGTATTTATGTATGAATCGTATGATATAGAGATTTAATCAATATGTATTATTATATTTACACACTTCTAAATTTATTTAAAAAGGGTTAACAGAGAGAAATAACAATTGAATATTTTTCAAAATAAATTAGACAGCACGTCCGAATTTAAGGTAATAATCATTATAATAAGTACAATTATAATTTATTGCTATTTTGGTTGTATTTTTAATGTTGGTGTAATGCCTGCTTTTATTATTACTTTTTTTTACGTTAAGATTTTGTTTTGAGAACGAACGAGTGATAGACATTGAGTAAGATATCGTTTTGTTTTGTTTGATTAGGAATGGAAATAGTGAATGCTTGAATTGTTGTTGGTTAATCGTGTGGTGTGAGTAGTCAACGAGAATGAAGTGTGATTCGTCGATGGAAAATTTTGGGCGTTCGTTTGCTAGTACTTGGACTAACACCAAAGTACTAAAATAAAATACCACAATTTAATCAATTTTCTAAATCAAATATTTGGACCTATCTCTTTTATCTTCTAGCCATTTTATTTCTTTTTAGTTAGGGACCAATTTTGAAAAGCACAAAATATTAATTATTAATTATATCAAATTTTTTGGTTAAATATATTTCTCCCAACCCCATCACTGTACCGTTTCTACCAACCAAAATAAAACCCATCATATTCTTATATATTCTCCATTCAAAATCTTAGAGTCTCAACGCATTCCTCTTCTCTTCTGCAAAGCTAAATTTCTCCTCAAATCTCCATGTATTGATTCCATGGCCAATTTCTTTTAGAAACAGAAGAGAGAGATTAGAATGTAGAAATAGAGGAGAGAGAGAGAGAGTATGAAATACGGTGATGGTTGGTATTCCTTCCTTTTGGGGTTTAAATGAGTGAACCATTTTAATTGTTTTGCAATGTGTTGAATTGATGAAGAAGAGGTGTAATGGTGGGTGGAGTATTTTATGTACCTTTTCATTAGTTTAATATGTTTGGGCCTTTTATACTTTTAGAATTTGGGCCACTTTAATTCTTTTAGTTGGGCCGGAGGCTACCTTAATCCTTGTTTAGATGGGTTTAAGTAATTAATGTTGGGCAGTTTTCTTGACGATGAGTTAAATCCGGAAAATACGAGGGCTTATATGTTTTCCTATGAAAGAACGAAGGATAATTTGAGCACACACGTAGGATGCACACACGGATAACTAAGTATTACTTTGCAAAGTCTAATTTTTGCATACCATGCTACTTTCAAAAGGGTGAACTTTTGCCTGTCATTTGTGGTGGACGAGGTGAGCTTTCTTTTTAAATAAGAACTATGTCTTAAATATATTTTGTTGTGAAAAGGAGGTGAAAATGTTTGTCTTGCTATGCAAAAGTATTTTGATGAACCTATCTAAAGTGGCTTTGTCATGTATATTTAATCGAATTCGGGTCCCAGTAGGGCCGCACACCTGCTCAAACTAGTGTGCACCCCGTAGATCATGCGCTATTTCTTTAGAGTTGGTCGGTCTAGTGACTTGGTTCGTGGCCACGTTCCTTGGTGATGGTGGATGTGGATGAAAAATGGTTTTTTTTAACTTAAAGGAGGATCAACGATGGTTCCCCATCTACCCCCCGAAGTGACTCGGACCCCCAGCCTAACGGTCGAAGATGAAGCGTCTTACCACCGAGCTGCGCTTCGTTGTCTTGGAGGGGACCTACGGGCAGGGGCGTATCTACATACAAGAAGAGAGGGGCAATTGCCCCACCTCACATTTTCATATTCATATATATATATATTGTGTATTTTACAATTTATTTTTTTCAATTTCTTCTTAAATGCCCCTCCTCAAATTCTTAAAATTCTCTCATATGTAAACTTGCCCCTCTCCCTACAAATTCCTAGCTCCGCCCCTGCCTACGGGTCCACATACATTCCCTCCAGTCACGGGTCCAGACCAGTTAACCTATCTTCCCAATTATAGGTCTGACCAGTCCACCTACCTATCTCCCCCTGCTCCTGGGTTCAGGCCAGTGAACTCATCACCCCCCAGGAGAAATAAATCCCCAAGATGCGCCTCCCAGGGGTCGAACACGTGACCTCTAGGATGGCGCGGTATCCTTGCCCCCCTTCTCAACCACCTGAGCTAAGGGGCTTGGATGTGGATGAAAAATGGTTGCGCAATCGAACTTTACGTGAAATGAATATTATTGTACTTGGGTTTTTTAAAAATAAAAACCCCCAAGGTGACTCGATTATAGCTTGACAAACTAAATTTTCGCATGTGTCCACTAAGTGCGTCAAGTACTCAACCCTGCATATTGTTTTTAATGTACAGATTGTACGGCGACAGACGTGGTGGATGTTGAGCAAGGTCTTTAAAGATTAAGTCTTGTTTAGCATTATTGGTGGTGTCGTGTCTCCATACTCGGCACTACTTCATGTCTTGGCAATTTAAATTTATCCTCAATAGTTAAATTTGCCATTTGTAATTTCGTTTTTCATTTTAGAAATCTTGTGGTCTACAATTTGCCATTTGTAATTTCGTTTTTCATTTTTTAATAGAGTAAAGGCCAAAATTGGTCCTGAACATATAGCCATTTTACGATTTTGGTCCTAAACATTATCTTTTGGATTTTTTGGTCCTGCACATATGGACATTTGATCATTTTGGTCCTCCGTCAATATTTCCGTTAAAAACTAACGGTCAACATTATCTTTTGGATTTTTTGGTCCTGCACATATGGACATTTGATCATTTTGGTCCTGCACATATGGAATTTTGATCATTTTGGTCCTCCGTCAACATTTTCGTTAAAAACTAACGGTCAACGGCCGATTTTTGACTAAAACAATGGGTTGGGTCGGGTCGTGTTTGGGTCGGGTTTGGGTTATACGTTATGAAAAAAATAATATTTTCTTAAAATCTAAGCATAATATTTTCGTTAAAATCTAAGCATAATATTCTTAAAAAATTAATTAATATTTTTTAATTAATAAAATTAAAGTATAGTATTTTTTAATTAATTTTTTCATAAATTTGAAGAAAATATTATGCTTAGATTTTATTAAAAATAATTTTTTAATTAATAAAAAATAATTATTTTTTTTCTTAACGTGTAACCCAAACCCGACCCAAACACGACCCGACCCAACCCATTGTTTTAGTCAAAAATCGGCCGTTGACCGTTAGTTTTTAACGAAAATGTTGACGGATGACCAAAATGATCAAAATTCCATATGTGCAGGACCAAAATGATCAAATATCCATATGTGCAGGACCAAAAAATCCAAAAGATAATGTTGACCGTTAGTTTTTAACGAAAATGTTGACGGGGGACCAAAATGATCAAATTTCCATATGTGCAGGACCAAAATGATCAAATGTCCATATGTGCAGGACCAAAAAATCCAAAAGATAATGTTTAGGACCAAAATCGTAAAATGGCTATATGTTCAGGACCAATTTTGGCCTTTACTCTTTTTAATATTAAAAAGATAATACTAGCAACTATCAAATTTAGGGTTTAGAAACACAATGTCAATACAGTGTACGAAATACATCAACACAGAGACATGACAATGTCAATACAATTTCATATTGACATTGTACAAGCATTGTATTGACATATTATGTGTCGTGTATTGATATAAATCTGTTAACGAAATTTATGAAAATTTTCAATTTTTTTAAAAATTTTGACATTGGTACATATGCAAGTGAGATTTCGTTAGAATCATTGTGAAATTATCTTTAATTTGATATATGTTGTGCGAAAAAATAATTTAAATCGAGAAAGTTATATGCGTTTTAAAGTTATAGGATATTTTTCAAAGTTAGTTACAACTAATTTATTGTAAATTGATGTTAATACCCTTGACGTTTTTTTATCGTATTGACATTCCGGAGATGATGATATAGGCAATTGATTTGAATATCTAATAGCTATTATTTAATTGTAGTTAGCAATTAAGTATTGAGTTAGCAATATAACCTTTATTACTATATACAAACATATTCCGCAATTTTTTCTTTCAGATATTTTAAATCATGACCACGCAAAAATAAAAAAAAAATAAAATTCATGGATTTTCAAAATCGATTGGACCGCTATTTCCAGGCCCAAAATATGAGTATACTTATAGGCCGAAATTGATTGGCCCACTAATGATTTCTTTTATTTTGTTATATACTCCGTCCACGAAAAATAGGCTCATAGGTGAACGGTACGTGTTTTAATGGGAATTTAGTAAAGTAAGAAAAAGAAAATGTAAAATATAAGTAAAGAGGAAAAATGAAGGAAGTATGAGTGAAACTTTTTCCAATTTTAGAAATATAAGTAAAGAGGAAAAATGAAGGAAGTATGAGTGAAACTTTTTCCAATTTTAGAAAATGAGACTAGTTTTAATACCTCAAAATAAAATAAAAAACACCACTATTTTTTAAGGATGGAGAAAGGGAGTATATATTATTGGAGTTGAATCATTAAATTGCGATTTTCTAAGCGTCTTGTAAAAGATTAAGATGTAAATGAAAAATTTATCCTCAACTTTTCTATTGCACTCTAAATTTTGATCATTTTTAAAAATTCCCGCAAGTGGCAAGGAATCATTTTACTAAATTATATTTAAAAATCACAATAAACACAGTATTCGAAGATATTGTATGGAAATGTTCAAATATGAAAACAAAATAAATTGAAATTTGAATCGAAGTCAAATTATAATAAAAAAATTAAAAAAAATAACTAAACCACAAAATTAGTAAACCATGTAAACGACGTCGCAGAGAGGCGGAAGAAAACCCAAAACCCTAAATGGATCCTGATATAAAAACAACGCAGCAGCACTTCGCATCACTCTAATTTCGTGTAGTGAGCGGCGGCACGATAAGGAAAAATGCAGATCTTCGTGAAGACTCTCACCGGTAAAACCATCACGCTCGAGGTCGAATCGAGCGACACCATCGACAATGTCAAGGCCAAGATCCAGGACAAGGAAGGTACTTCGATTTTCTCGCTTTTTTTGGTTTCAGATTGATGGAGTATTTCTAGGGTTTCCGATTTTAATTTGAATAAAAACAGGGGAAATGATTCGTTCGCTGTAAATTGATGTGGTATTTTGTGAAATTACGTATAGGAATCCCACCGGATCAGCAGCGTTTGATTTTCGCCGGAAAGCAGCTTGAAGATGGCCGAACACTCGCTGACTACAACATCCAGAAAGGTATTTTTTTTTCACTAGCTCGATTTAGTTTTACTTTTAATTTCTGTATTCTATGAGCTCATTATAATTAATTCTGTAGAATCGACTCTGCATTTGGTTCTGAGGCTCAGGGGAGGTATCATTGAGCCATCGCTTATGGCGTTGGCCAGGAAATACAATCAGGATAAGATGATCTGCCGCAAGTAAGTTTACTGGTTTAGCTCAATTCCTCTATTAATTCAGCTGATTTCCTTTAACTTTGTTGTTGATTGTCCAATTCGTTTATCGAATATATTTGGATCAAGTATTTGCACACAATTTTTGTAGTTTATGTGTTCACACACTTAATTGTATTTGCTTTGTGACTATGTCTGCTAGGTGATTAGAGTATGGAACTTACTTAGATTTAAGGATTATGCATACTGATGCTAATTTTTAAATGTGATGTAAATTCGGCTTAGGGATTTGATATTAAATCTTTAATTATCTTGTAGATGCTACGCTCGTCTGCACCCTCGTGCTGTGAACTGCCGCAAGAAGAAGTGTGGACACAGCAATCAGGTTTGGTTTATTCTTGGCTGAGTTTATGTTAGTCTATTTTAATCGACCAATGATATTCAGATGTTTCGAACTTGCTTTTGTGCAGTTGAGGCCGAAGAAGAAGATCAAGTAGACAACTGGATTGATTGCTTATCTTGTTGCCATTTTGTCCCCTCTACTTTAGTTATTCACAATGAAACTAAAGAATTTTGCTGTTAGACATTGGAGCTTTATGACCCACTGCACTTCATTGATTTGCTGTTTTATATTATTGAATGAATTTGATTTTTCATACTTATTCCTGTCATTGCTGTTAAAGATTTTTTTTTCCTTCTTAAATGGTTCGATGATTTTTTCCTTTCTCATTACATTCCATTTATTATTATTATCATGTGGTGCCTAGTGATGATTAAAGTTTTCAAGTTTATTGATAAATCGAAATATCCTCAGTTTCTTCTTTGGAGATCCTGTCACTTGCTGTGGGAATTAACACCCAAAAATTGTCATTTCTACACATTTGTAGCACAATACTTGAGTTTTCATTACCATGAGTAAACATGAACTGCGTAACCTTTGAAAATCACCTAATTGTTTAGAGTAGCAGCTGGTGTTGTATGATTAATCATTATTTGATAAATCAATAGGCTTAACTTCGTTTAACATATATTTTACCATGATGCAAATCTACATAGATGTATTTTACCTAGTTTGGAAGATGTTCTCTACCATCTTTCTGGGAGATTCTAAAGCTGCAGATTCTAACTGTTGCATTTCATCGGAACTAAGTTTCCAACCGAGAGCGCCTAAGTTTTCCTCCGTTTGTTTGATTGTCTTAACCCCGGGAATTGGTATTGTACCTTTCGTGATGCACCAATTTATAGCCACCTGCAAGTTCATATCTTGATCATATCTCTAGTTTCGACAACAAACAGATGCTCGTTTCATTGGTTGGAAATTCACAAGTACGGTACCTGGGATACGGTTTTTCGCCTTGTTTGTGCAATCTGTTCAAGAGAGGCTCGAGTCCTGGTAGTATTTGCTGAAACAGAAACCCCCTATAGATTAAGCACCAGTGAGAAAATAGCAGGATGATCAAACGGGAAATACGAAAATGGAAGAAGGTGAGTACCGTGGTCCGGTTGGAAGATTGGAAGTGTTATATTTTCCAGTAAGCATGCCAAGTCCCAAAGGACTGTAAGCAATAACTCGAATCCCGAGAGCATCACACGTGCTCTTCATCTCTAGCTGATCTTCTCCCATACTCAGCAGTGAGAATTGCACCTGAGCTGATACAAGTGGAACCCCACGGGCTTCAAGATAGTCGTATATTTTCAATAGCTGCTTTGGTCCGTAATTGCTCACACCAACTGCTCGTACTAATCCCTGTCGAAAAAGTGACCAATCCGAGGGTTAATCGTCTATAGGAAAAGCGGACGCATGATTTCTGTTTAGCCAATATGTAAGATGAGTTCACAGTAACCTTGTCATACATTGCCACTAAACCATCCCAAAGAGCTCGTTCCTGGAGAGCGGTCGACCAGTGCAGTTGTCCTATTCCGATTTGATCTAGTTGGATCCTATCCAGTGAGGACCTGAACATAAATGAATCCTAATCATCATCTTTATAATTGAGAATCAAAAGCTAATATCACTCGTATCCTCATTTCAAGACCTGCGAGCCTCCACGAACTGGTTAGGTGTAAGGCGCCATGGATACGCAGCAAATTTTGTGGCAATCACTATGTTATCCCGCGCCTGCTTATTCCCTTGCCATGTGCACGCAATTAGATACCGAATCAGCAAAACAGCGAAATCGTTCCTTCTCTTTGTAATGCCAAGACAAACATCCTCCATTTTGAACTCAAAACTAAGCTCAACCAACCCCTCTTACATTCGAAAGCAAAGGAAACAAAACACCACACTTTGGAGAATAGTGTTTGTGCAAACAAACATTCAAGAATCTACAATATTATCATCAAGCATATGTAAGACTGCATCAAGACATACTTATCTATTGTCATCACTCGAAATTGATAACTACTAGCATATCATACCTCAAGATTTTCTTGTGTAAAACTAAAAAAGACAAGAAATTTAATCCATTAACAACAAAATCCATCTTCCCTCACAAAAATTCAAGAATCTACAATATCATCATCAAGCATTTGCAAGACTACATCAAGATAATACTGATCTATTATCACCTACCAAAAATGATCTCCACTACTAGCATAGCATACATCAAGATTTTCATTTATAAAACTAAAACTACAAGAAATTCTATCCATGAAGAGCATCCACAATGATGCGGACTATAGCCCGCCCCATAACCTGCCGTATAGCAATTTATAGTCCTCCACGTCAGCATTCTATAGTCCTACCTATTCACCTGCAATGAGATACACTATAACCCGACCTATCTTTTAACAACTATTGGTATTTATTTTAATTTTTTTGTTTTCGAACATAATAAAATAGCAAAACATACATGAAATTAAGACCACAACATGAAAAACTTCATTTTATTAAAAAAGCCATAAAGAGTACAACCCGAAATACTAAAAAATTCTTCAATCGTGTCGGGCAGCTACGGTGGACCGACTTCCGGCGCACGATTGGCCTTGAGACCTGCTCCGCCACTTGCTGCTCACGCTCACGTTGTTCGGCCAAGAGATTGGTCGTAGCCCTAGACACGCAATCGAATAGTGCCCGAGTCAAGGCCCGAATTGGTGTAAGAAATGAATGAGAAATGAGGTATATTTATAGATTGGAAAATGAGAAAAAAATAAAAATGAAAAATGGCCGACCTATCGTCCGGACTCCCGCAATGGGGCGGACGATCTCATGGTCCGTGTGCTTGGGGCGTGACATCGTCCGCAGCATTGCTAATGCTCTAACAACAAAATCCATATTTCCCCCAAATCAGAGTGAAGGAATGAAGCTGGAAATTGACGAATAAAGTTGCCAAGAAGCTTCTCGCTCTGCCCATTCAATCTACCAGTGCCATAGGAATCAGCTGTATCAAACAGATTGATCCCATTCTCAACAGCAAGATTGAAAACCTGCTGAAGCTCACCGTCCATGGATTCCTCATAACCCCACAAAAACTCATTGCCCCAAGCCCACGTCCCAAACCCCATTGGAGATACACTCAAAGATCCCACCTTTACCTGCAAATTAATACAAATTTCGGTCAAATTCAAGCAAGAGGGAATTGAATCGCAACTAGCTACCTTTTGCCATGGCCAGAAACGAGGGAGCTTGAGATTTTTGAGCAGGGGAGGAGAGGGGACAATCGAGCTCCGGGAAGAGCTAATCTGCGCAGGATATAAAATTGAGAGAGCCATTCTTTTCTGCTTCTTCTCAGACAAAAATTGAAGAAAAAGAACAAAAGAATTTTTTTCCCCATGGATAAGAGATTAACATTGCACTTCACAACCAAGAGAGCAAAAACAAATTTTTATTATCTTTATGCCAATCTTATTTTTAAAAATAGCCCATGTTAGTAAGAACAAATTGTTAAATACTTAAAAAAATGGTCAAATTATGTTCCACGTTTTTAAAATTTTAAATATAAATTATAAAAGATGAAAATTTTGCAATTATCCTATCTTTCCTTTAAATTTTTGCAAAAGATTTACGATACGGTGCTGAGCAAAACAACGACTATACATGAGGCGCTCCTCGTATCCTCGTAGTTGGAGCGTATCAACAAATATTCGGCATTTTGTATTACTTGTTGTATAGAAGCTGGTACTGCAAAATTAAAGTGTCTATTTAAAATCTTGATCTTATAATTCAAAGATTTTTCGTGTAACGATTTATAACACACGACTATTTTCGGTAAAAGGCAATGTGCACATTATTCTCTTCATATTCCAAATAGTAGTTTATTTTTATACATTATTTTTATAATGTTACATTTAATTTATCAAATGTACTTTAAAGATTTTTAGCATGTGTTAGATTTTTAACACCACGAATTTTTTTTCCAACACCAAGATTTTGTTATGACAAAAAAAAATTATAGACGAAAAAATTAAGGTCAAAGACGAAAAAGTACTCGAGTTTAAGTTTCCAGACCCAATAATTAATTAAAGATTATTGATAACTACTGAAAACTATTGATAATTGACGAGAAAATATTTACTACAAATAACAATTAAAGATAGAGATTATTTATGGATTTATAAATAGTATTAAAAAAGACACTAAATATATCATACATCGTGAACCCAAATCTCAGCACCAAAAGTTCCAAGAATGACTTAACATAGAATTAAGTAGAAATCCCATTTGATTTACTTTTGAATTAGACATGGAAAGTGATCAATATCATGAAAACTACGAAACTCGTGCAATTTTCTTAGATTTTAAAAAGTTATCATAATCCTAGAAAGTTGCATTATTTACCTTAATTTTAGGATTCTTATTACTCTCCAAAGATCTGGTTTGCATCAATCTAAAGAATAATAGTACTACAATTTATAAAAGTAATTAAAATAAAATTATTTTTAATGGGTTATCCGAACTCTACTGAAACCAAACTTGAACTCAACCCGAAATCATTAGTTTTCTAACCAATCGACCTGATAAGGACACCATCTCAATTAGACTTGACCTAAATATATTATTTTTGTGTGTGTTTTGTTGGATTTTTGTGTCATTTTGAGAAATTAACCATTCTAAATTTTAAAAACTCAAAATTACCAAAAATAATTCAAAATTCTCGAATTTTAACAAAAGTTAAACTTAAATAAATAAATTTTGATAAGTCAGATTGTTTGTCTGAAATCGTTAATTGTACAAAATTCCAAATAACATGAAAGTTCATGACTTTTACGATCAAAATCTTTAGATTATTGGAAAATCCAAATTTCGTGAAATTATCATTAAACTGTACCTTGTTTTAAAAACACTAAATAGATCATATTATTAACCACGTGAACTTGACGATTCATTTGATATATTTCTACTTATAAAAAATTATTGGGTGTTTTTATTAGTAGTATTACTTGTACTTTTTAAGTTTTTTTTTTTGTAAAATAAGTGGCTAAATTATCATATAACATACTGTATGAACTTAAATATGATCGAATACCAACAATTAAAGTAAATGCTACTCCCTCCGTCCCTTAAAATTTAGCTATATTTGACTCGGCACTGGTTTTAAGAAATGTAATAGAAAGTAGGTTGAAAAAGTTAGTGGCATGTGAGTCATACTTTTATATATTACTTTTAAAATAAAATGTGAGTGAGAATGAGTTAGTTGAATGTGCAGTCTACTATAAAAAATAGTAAAAATGAAAGGTGACAAGTTTTTAAGGACGGTTGAAAAAGGAAATAAGTGATAAATTTTCAGAGATGAAGGGAGTATTATTAGCAACATGCTCAATGCGACACGTCGATGAGATGCAATAGCAAAAAGAGTTAGACCATCCACTACGCGTCCCGCGCCGGGCTCGCGTCTCGTCCCGGAGGGACGGGTCCTCGGCGGGACGCGTTGCAGCGACCATCCCGTCCCTAGCCCGCGCCCGTCTCGTCCCGTAGCCCGTCTCGTCGAGACACGGGACGCGCTGTCCCGCCACGCGCCAGCGACACGTGTCTCGTCCCCATGCGTGCGTGACGCCCACTCGCTGGCCCGGGAGTGGGCGTCGTCACTGATGACGCAATAATTCGTTTTTTTTAAAAAAAAATCGACTTTTAATAAAAAAAAATAAATTCAAACGGTAATATTACCGTTAAATTTTTATTTTCATTTTTTTAATTTTTTTTATATATTTTACTCTATAAATAATCCTATTTCATACTCATTTCAAACACAAACACACATCTATTCCTCTCAAATCCTCTCTATCACTCCAATTTCCATCTTCAATCAACTCAAACAAATGGATCCTTTTGAGCAAATGCGTCAATTAATGGAACAATCACTCGAAGAAGATCGACGACGAGAGGCGGAGGAAGCCGCGCCACCCCCACGACGCTCCCGGAAGTACATCAATCGGAACCGGGAGGAAGCCACCGCACGGTTAGTACGCGACTACTTCTGCGATAACCCGATTTGGGGAGATACCTACTTCCGTCGCCGTTTTCGCATGCGGAAACCGCTATTTCTCCACATAGCGAATACTTTGGCGGCTAGGGAAGAGTTCTTCCGAGAAGGGTTCTAATTGAGCACATTTGGGAAAACTTTGGCGGAGCAGATTAAATTATGTCATTTTTATTTTTTTAGAATTTTAATTATGTCTTCGTTTTTTTTTATTTGAAGTTGTAATGTTATTTTAATTTTAATAAAGTGTGTTTGTTTAAATTGAATTGGGTTGAAAAAAATTATAAATGAAATTGAATGAATAGTAATTATGGGACGGTATAGAGACGGTTAAGGGACGGAGCGTTGCAGGTTCCGTCCCTTAGTTAAGGGATGGATGAAAAAAGGACAGTGGAGCCCTCAAATAGTGCTTAAATAGTAGTTAAGGAACGGTTTAAGAGACGGTATAGAAACAACGTAGTGGATGACCTTATGAGATCATTAATTTGACTTATTAAATCTTATTAAAGTAACGTGACAATTTATCTATATAGTTGTGCTTATCCTGAAAATATCAGTGCCTTGAATTTTCATCATTTTAATCAACAACAAAGTCAACAGCCGCAAACTTTATCGATCGATCCAAAAGTAAAAAGATATTATTGTCATAATTATTATTTTCAAATGAAAAAATAGAAGTATTCTTAATTAGTTAAAATACAGACAAAAAGAAAAACAAACCACTAAAATTGGTCTAAGTAGTGAAAGATCAATGATCATCAAAAGCTTGAAAATGGATCATAGTATAATACATGTTACAAACTTGTGTAGCTGATCAGTTGAATACATATAATGAAATGTAACTAATAATCATAAAATCATACTATGTTACACTATAAGTGTATTCGAATAAGAACTAAATCTTAATGCAGAACTAAACATCAGTCTTAATTAGGATTTCGAAATTGGACGTTTCATCTTCTCTTGAATTCAAGCTTCAAGCACTGCACTTTCCATTGCATGGAATCCATCAACACAAAAGCTTGAAAAAAAATACTCATCTCTAATCTTAATCCAAACACAAATTGCATAATATATTATTTGATCACGTCCCTATATATATACCCTATATATATACGTATACATATTTAACTCTCCCACCAATTGGGATTCTCGGACAACTCATCGAATATGATGGCTGAACCGGATAGATTGCGCCATGTGATAAATTCTTGATCCTCATTTTCTCCGAAGCAACTTGTAATAATTTTGTCATCATCATCGTTAACACCTTCGCGATTTTTCTTCAACCGATCATTCAGCTCGTGCAACTAGGATTGGATAATTAAGAAGAGACTAATTAATTTTTTTATTTTACAATTAGAAGAGATGAAGGTGAAAGTAGTGAAAACCTTGATTTTGAGAGTGTGTTTCTCCTTCTTCAAGTCGTCAAACATGATGGAGAGAGAGTCGTAGCTGGATTTGAGCTTCGTGAACTCTTGCTCAAGTCGCTTGGATTTCCAACGAGCTCGTTTGTTTTGGAACCAGATGGCTACCTGCCGAGGGTGCAGGGAGAGGTCTCTTGCAATCTGCATCTTCTTCGTTGGCTCGAGCTTCGTTTCTTGCTCGAAAATGGACTCCAGGGCTTTGATTTGCTCATTGGTGAACCTCTTTGGATGCTGATTCTTGCATTTGTTTTTTGTTGGTGTTTGTTGGGATGGTTCCATGTTTATGATGAATGAGTCTTAGAAAAGATTGAGATAAGATGATATATATATGGTGTAATGTTATGTACTACTATTAAATAGGAGACTCTCGTGAGGTTATGTCTTATGGTTTTGACTATATTTTTAGGGGATTAATTAAAATCACGCTTTTGCAGAATAATTTACACAAAATCTATATTATTTTAAGATTCAATAGAATATTAGGCTTGGAAATATCGTATTATTGGATAGGTGTTGCAGTCTTATATTTACTTTATTAATTATATATATATTTACAAGATGTGTGTGTTAGTGAAATGAGAGATTAATTGTCATATGATAGAGAAATAGATCACGAGTAATTGTTAAACAATTTATGAATAACATATTTTTTATTTGTAGCATATATAAAAGACACATGAATCAATTTTGATCTTAAAACTTAATCTATAACGTTGTAAATCTAGCTATTTTGTTAGATATCAAAAGTAATTATAGTACTACTATTAGTATTTCAAAAGAAGTTAGAAAACTTGTTTAAACTCACAATAAGATCAATTTTTGTGTATTGTTTTTTGCAATTGCGCTATTAAAAATAGAATCTTACTTTCCCCCCGAAACAATTACTATTTAAGTCACTAGAATTACATAGTAATAAACAAAAAATGATTATTAATTAATCTCATAAAAAACAACATGCAAAGAGTTCTAAGCAAGGTCGGTTGTTGCCTAATAACGACAAAATGGAAGGCCAATTTGAATACTTTGATGGTCACTTTAGCGTTGAGTTATTTATAAGTAGGTGGAAGGAACTATTACAAGTGCAAACAAGCAACAATTAATACTTCAGTCCAAGGTAGGTTACTCATTTTTCTTAATGTATTGATTAAAATATATAAAAAAAATAATTAATCTAATTTATATAATAATGATAAAAATAGACGATTAAAAAAGCAACAAATATTTAAATTTATTGTTTAAGACTTCAAGTCTTTTATTTCTTCGTGATTTTTTGAATTTTATTCACACACATTCCATAGATAAATAAAGAAGAAAATGCAAAAAAAAAAAGAACAGCCGAATCGGCCTGGAACCGGCGGTTTTGAACTGTCGCCCGAACCGACGGTTTTTTAAACCAGAACCGGAACCGCCTAAACCCTTGGCGGGGCGGTTCAGGTTCATGATTTTTTTGAACGGTGAACCACTGGTTTCGGTTCGGAACCGGCGGTTTTTGAACCGTGTGCATGCCTACCCTAATGCTCCCGCTTATTGCGTTATGCACAAATATTAATTAAAATTAGTAAACTGTTGATAATGACGTTTCTAGCTAATTTGTTTTACACGGCTATGATTAACATATCTTCATCATTTGAAGAGGCTTATTTCAACAATTTGTCATTATTATTATCAACACTTTATGTTAGTATCACTCACTCGGTTATCCTACTAATAAGGCTTATGACAACAAATTACTTATACTCGAGCTTATCATGGTGCAATTTTAAAAATATTAATATTATTATAATTAAAGAACACGTACATACTATTTAAAAATCATTTTCATTGCTTGAGTTGAGCTTAGCCACCAACTTAATGTTGTCGTTACCGAACGAAAGCTACGTTTAAACTTATTTATCCATTAAATATGATATTTATATTTTAAAAATCATTCCTTAATTTGTAATTAGTGATGCATCTTATTTATGTGTAACTCGATACATCACTCCTAAAAAACATTTTTTTGAGAGTGTTATATTTTAAAATATAATTTATGTATTTAAAAACCATAATATTTTATATTATGTGTGACCTAAGTTATGGAAGATTGAAACGATGGTTTTCTCAGGGTGCTTAGGTGTCGTTCAAGCAAGGATATATCCTACTGGTCAGGATAGCGATCCTAACTAAGCCTAGACCCTGGTTTCAAAAATTCCTCAACCCACTTCTACTGATCAGTATAGTGGTGGTAAGGGTCGAATCCCACAGAGATGGTGCGTTAAAACTATTGTGGTGATATTCTGGATGGTTTGGTTAGCTACCACGCTCGGGTTGAGTCTTTACCTAGGCAAGAACTTAAAGGTAATTTCCTACTGACTAGAATGGGGAAAGGAGTGTAGGGGTGCAGCTGTGTACGTGGAAATAGGGAGACATTTTTGTAACAGAAAATATTTGGAAGGTAAGGGATTCTATTTTGGGCTAGACAGAATATTCAGAGGGTGGTGGTAGTCAAGGTGACTAGGCTGACAGATCTGCAGGTTATAACTAAAAGTAAAGGACAAAAAGCAAAAAGCATCTAAAAAGCAAAGTGGTCCCCAAAATTCGACAGGGACATCATCTTCTTCAACAACACAAACTAAAATCAGAAAATAATTCCAGATTCAACACGGAAACACAGTTTATCAATTCGCGAACACAGATCCACAAATAAGAACACCAAATCTGAAATCAAAACACAGAAAATGCAACTCCGCGTACTGGTCAGCAGGAAAACGAAAACGAACTCAAACAAGACTTCACATGCAGCGATTCACTCACGATCAATAGTTCCACATTTAACTAAAGGAATTTTGACGGAAACAAAGAAAGGAAAGTTTCTGCACTTAAAACACCAAGGAACCTTAGGTCTAAGCTAACTAGGCGAAATAAGAAGGAAAATAAATCAACACAATAACCGAAACGGAAATCAACTTCATAGCATAAACACGTTCAGATCTTCAACAAGTACTTCAAAAGCAGAAAATATCCAAAAGCAACAAAGATCCAACGTAAAGAAAGCAAGTAAATTAAACTACGAAAGCGAATAAAAGTGTTTTGCCACTCCGGGCGATGATATCTCTAACTACGGTCTTGCTGGCTGGAACGGATGATTTGGAACTCCGGGAACATCTAGATCTTCAAGTGACCATGGCAGTGGCGAGAAACGAGATTCTGGACTGGGCTGAAGGACTGAACTCCGAGAGAATTCTACCTAAGAGTGATGATGATGATTCGATTTCTTCCTTCTCTCTCCAAGTGGCTTCCTTTTATAGGGAGGCTTACCCTTGATTTTTAGGGTAAGACCTTGCGGTGAGATGACTTATTTGCCCTTAATTGTGATTGAGCAGTCCCAGCTATCCTCCTTCTCCATCTCGAGCCATATTTGCATGTATACTGGTCAGTACGTAATCGTCCTGACGCCCTTTTCACTTGAAGTGTCTGAAACTCTGCCTACTGGCTAGAATGCTTACCCTGCACGCTTAAGCAACTAGTTTTTGCAGATATAATTCAATTACGCACATCATACTGACCAGTAACCTAGGCCTAGAATACGACTTATCAAAGATCCGTGTAGATATATAAATGTTGTTTATGATAAGGGCAAAGTTACATCATAAATCAACGGCCTAAATTGATTTACGACTTCTTCACATATTCAACACACATTCGTACATTATGTAAACGATTTGCTCAAATTCAAATTGCATTTGTGTGTGAAACAATTTTTTTTTAAATTGTTACAAAACGTTCAACTCAATGAATAACGGGCGGCGTAAGTAGTAAATAAAATGTATAGTTTGCATATTTGAGATGGCAACTCAATATTTATTCTTTGGTCACATCAAATAATTGAGTTTAGGTCATCCACTATGCTGTCTCTATACCGTCCCTTAACTACTATTTGACCACTATTTGAGGGCCCCACTGTACTTTATTCCTCCATCCCTTAACTAAGGGACGGAACCTGCAACGCTCCGTCCCTTAACCGTCCCTTATTCCGTCCCTTAATTACTATTCATTCAATTTCATTTTTTAATTTTTTTCCAACCCAATTCAATTAAAACAAACACACTTCATTAAAATTAAAATAACATTACAGCATAAAATAAAAATACAACTTAAAATTTAAAAAAAACATAATTAAAATCTTAAAAAAATAAAAATGACATAATTTAAAATACAATTTTATATGGACATCCTTGAATGTTTTATGTTTCACTTTCGATGTAGGACAAAATCATTCTTGGATGTCTCCATAAAAGAGAAACAACCAAGAATGATTTTGTCCCACATCGAAAGTGAAACATAAAACATTCAAGGATGTCTCTATAAAAGAAGAACAACCAAGAATGATTTTATCCCACATCGAAAGTGAAACATAAAACATTCAAGGTTGTCTCTATAAAAGAGAAACAACTAAGAATGACTTTGTCCCACATCGAAAATGGAACATAAAACATTCAAGGTTGTCTCTATAAAAGAGAAGCAACCGTAAATTATTTTGTCCCACATCAAAAATGGAACATAAAACATTCAAGGTTGTCTCTATAAAAGAGAAGCAACTAAGAATGACTTTGTCCCACATCGAAAGTGAAACATAAAACATTCAAGGTTGTCTCTATAAAAGAGAAGTAACCAAGAATGACTTTGTCCCACATCGAAAGTGAAACGTAAAACATTCAAGGTTGTCTCTATAAAAGAGAAGTAACCAAGAATGACTTTGTCCACGTCGAAAGTGAAACGTAAAACATTCAAGGTTGTCTCTATAAAAGAGAAGAAACCAAGAATGACATTATCCCACATCGAAAGTAGAACATAAAACATTCAAGGTTGTCTCTATAAAAGAGAAACAACCATAAATTATTTTCTCCCACATCGAAAGTGGAACATAAAACATTCAAAGTTGTCTCTATAAAAGAGAAGCAACCAACAATGACTTTGTCCCACATCGAAAGTGGAACATAAAACATTTAAGGTTGTCTCTATAAAAGAGAAACAACCAAGAATGACTTTGTCCCACATCGAAAGTGGAACATAAAACATTCAAGGTTGTCTCTATAAAAGAGAAGCAACCAAGAATGAGTTTCATAAATTCGCAAGCCCATCAAATATATTTGGGCTATTACGAATTTCTTGTATTTATTTATTTGTAAAAATTGTTTTTAAATATAAAAACAATTTTTATAAATAAAAAGTATTTTTTTTAAAATTCGATTTTTTTAAAAAAAATTGATTTATTGCGTCAGCACGTGACGACGCCCACTCGCGGGCCGGCGAGTGGGCGTCACGCACGACGCCGGGTCGCGCCACGTCGCCTAGGCGCGTGGCGAGACGGCCCGTCGCTTGTCTCGGGGACACGGGACGCAGGACGGGGCGCGAGACGGGACGGGACGGGACGGCGAGCTGCAACGCGTCGCGTGACGGACCCGTCTCTCCGGGGCGGGTCGCGGGACGCCGGCGCGACGCGTAGTGGATGCTCTTAGTTGACGATGGTGGAAAAGATGATTATTGAGTCTCTAGAAAATATCCACTTAGAGCATCTCCAATAAGCACGGACGTCAAATAGCCTTCACACTGCCACATCATCAGCACTACAATTCTCCTGCCACATCAGCTTGCCACATCAACTGGACATCAAATAGCCCTCACATAGCCTTCACACTACCTATCCACATCACTAATAACAATTATATAATTTAATTTACACTTGTATCAACATACGGAATTTAATTTACGAGACAAATACAGAAAATTTGAATAATAATATTAAAATTTAAAAAGTACATTACTTTTAAAAAAAAGTACAATAATATAAAAAAGTACAAAATTTAAAAAGTACATTAATTTTAAAAAGTAAAACAAAATCACTTATCGCCGTCGTCCTCGTCTCCGTCGTCGCCCAGCGTATATATAGTGTTTTCGAAAAACAAAAAAAAAATTTAATCCGACGCCGGTTTGGCGCCGATCCGGGACGCACAATGGCGCCCGTGAGGATCGGCGTCGGAACCGGCGTCAGCGCGGGAATCGGCATGGCGACACCGATTTCGCCCACGCCGGTTCCAATGGTTCGGCGTCAAACCGGCATGGGCGAAAAATCGGCGTCGCGGTGGTGACGCCGGTTATTGGAGATGCTCTTAGGTTTCGACAGCAATTATTTATTGCGTGGATTTGGGTCGTTGGATCCAAATAGGCTTCCATGAATTCAAATAATCAGTCTATATTCTTTTGGACCTAAAATTGTACTTTCGATTTTAAAATTGAAATTAACTTTAACGAAAAACAATATTTTTGTAATTTTGTTGAAGAATAATTTTTTATTGCGTGTTATGTGTACCTCGAAGAATTTATCTTATCAAGAAAACTACGTAATATCGATCGATAAGTTGTATGAGGAATACTAGTGCATATGAATGAATGGGATTTATCACTTTATGTGGAGAAAATGATTGATCAGAGAAATGTTAGTTGTTGAATATTTTATGGTTACTTCATTACCTAACATATTATTCATTTAATAAAAATCAAACTGCGAAAAGTAAAGCCCTTTTCCTCCACAAATCTAAACAAATATCCTTACAAGAAAACAACTAAGTAAATGTTTTTAGGTAAAATTTCAAGTAAAAAAATCCAACTCACCTTATCACACTTGCAGATTTGGAAATGAGTATAGTATAGATATGTGCAAAAAAAATTAGATATTGTAAATGTTTTTGCAAATTTTTCGTTTGTGCAATAATTGTATAAAATACTTCAAATTTAGATAGTAAACTGTAAATAATTAGTACTAGTATTATGTAATTCAGGTTACAGATAAAGTAATACTCTGTGGAATAGTATAAGAATAATTAAGAGGGAACTTATTTTTTGTAGGACGTGACACATATTAAGATTAGAATAATTAAGAGGGAACTTATTTTTTGTAGGACGTGACACATATTAAGATTTTTTAATGGTAGAACGGAGCATTGATTTTGGGCCTCATTTTGTTAGAGCCCACGCACCCCATTTGTTGATCTTCAAGACCACATAAATTTATGTCTTTGCTCATGCTGATACTGATTGCTTAGATTCTAGTAGGGATGTCAATATAGCCTGCAACCCGTGGGGTAGTCCGAATAGTCCGCCAAATTTATAAGATTTAGGGATGGAAATTTCTAGCCCGATAAAATTAAAATCCGATTAGCCATAACCCGCGACCCGTTAGGGCTAGACCCGAAAACCCGATGGGCTGGCCCGAAAACCCGATAAAATTTCTATTATTCTATTTTTTACTCCTAATTCGACACTTCATTGGTTAATTTTATAATATAGATAACTAAAAAAATAACTTTCAATTTTATATTAAATATACAAATTATATATTGAATTTTTATTAATATAATAATTGATAAATAAATTAAAAACTTCAAATTCACTTAAAAAATATTTAAATTTCTAAAACACATGCATTAAAATTTCATAAAATATCTCAAATATTAGTATTTGATCATGTTTATGATTGAGTTTGACCATATATCTCAAATTTATCATAATTAAATATTTTACATTTTATGAATATAACTAATTTTCATCATTATTTATTGGATTGATAGTATGTTAATCTTATCAGTAGCAACCCGATTAACCCGCTGGGCTAACCCGGAACCCGAGCTTTTAGGGTTAGGGTTGAACTTTTACAACCCGAAAGAATTCACAATCCGATTGACCAGCAACCTGATGGGCCGGCCCGATTGACATCCATAGATTCCAGTATTATTCCCATTGGATCAATTGTTATTCTTTTTTCTTTTTTTTTTCATTTCCTTTGCATTTTCTACTACCTTTAAAACAATTTTCTAATTTCTCTTTATTAAATCATCCAATAACCTGTTTTTGTCCCAACTTAAAACACTAAATATTATTTTGCTGGGATGGATGGAGTATATTTTCGGAGTTGAATTGGGAAAAAACCTTGTGTTGTCAAGAAATAAAACCTTTACCCATTTGTGTGGGGATGGAATTTGCTAGTACTATTTTATAAAATAGATGAAATCATTCCGCTGCACTTATAGAAAACCACAAATAGATTGACACGATCTCAATCTTCAAGTATAATCATAATATAGTACTATATGAAAATATGAGCCCCAAAAATAGCATAATATAAGAACTAAATTGGAATATAAAAGTTTGGGGTGTGAGCACTAAATAGCTCTTTCTATGTTGTAGTGCACTGTGACAAATCAAGGTTTCTAAGTCAACACCAAACTTCCGCTTTTATCGGAGCTTTAATTTCTATTGGAGATGATACACATTTTGAATAAGGAATAAAAAGTTTTATTAAAATAATATTTTGATCGGATAAATAAAAAAAATGTGGTGATGGAAATAATATTTTATTTCACCTTACTTTAGTAATATAATCAATTGGGATTCGTTGTTCTAACTTTGGTATCTCATTCTGTATCCTATTTATATCAAATTCTAGTTTTCTTTTATAATTTATTTTAATTATTTGTGATTTAGTTTGATTAATTATATAGTTATTAAGTAGGTTTACTTATCTAATTAGAGTTTATAATTATTTTTAATCTTTAATCGGTTCACGTTTAATTAAAATGATTATTTTTAATCTTTAATTCGTACTATACGTTTAGCTAAAAAAAACTTGTATTCTTAATCTAATATATTCAATGAGGTCATTATAAAATTTAACATATTATTAAATTTCTTTAGAAAATAATCTAATTAAGTAGGAGTATCAAAAATGTGATTTTTTTCAAAAATCATGTACATGTAATGTTATTGCATCTTGAATTTTGTAGAACATCATAGTAATGGAATTTAATTTAGGGGGATATTCCACTACGTGAATGTGAAATGACAAAGCACTTGCATTGTATCACAAGATTCCAGCTATTCTCCATTACAGCTATTCATCCTAACAGAGATGATATATTAATTTTAGGTTACTATTATTTTAAAATTCAAGTAAATTACTAAATTGTGACTTTATTTTAATTGAAATACTAGTAAACGAGTACTATTATTTTCTGATTTTGAGAATATAAACAGAGAACATAAACTTGTAAGTTTTACAAAATATTGACAATGAAACAGGTGTATCCAGTTAGAATTGAAAATTACGACGGGAATTATCTATAAAATTGAAAGTAAAAAGGAAAAAAATAGAATCAAATCTTCATTTACATTTGGAACTACATGGTAGCATAAAACGAATGGTGTAAGGTGGTTGCCAGGTGTTTTCCTACAATGAATCTAACTTCTTTATTTAATTTTGAATGTGACATGTTAAAAAAAATTGTTTGGAATCAATAAGAAGTGTAGAACATAAAAAATGTAATTTTTGCAAGAAATTAAGTGTTACATGATGATATTGGTTTATCATTAGTGTCTATTCTTTTTTTTTTAATGTAAAATAAAAGTTTTAAACTACCATAGGTAATGAGCAGGACTTCAATTAGACAATCAACAAGTAGTATTGTAATAAAAAAAAATAACAATAACCAACAACGACAAAAAGTAAATCACAAGTAGACTGATAGATATCCACAGTAAAATTAAAAGTACTGAGTAAAGAATTAGTGTCTTTGCTTATCTATCATTAATTACAACATTCTATTCTTATTTATTCCTCCACACATATATAGAAGGATTGGATGCTTTGAAATCCCTAATATCATATCATAATATTTTTATAAATGAATTCATATATAGATTTAGAATTCCTGGGGAGTGATCAATGGCTAAATAATTACCAATCATAAATTAAGACTAAATCTTAGTCATTAGATTATGAGATCTAGTAGTTGAAATAATGTCACATGAATTATATTTTAAATTAAAAAATTTATTAAATAAATTTAAAGGGTATTAATGTCAATTCTCTCTTATCAAAATCATCTTAAAACATTAAATTTACGTAAATCTCTCGATTTAAATTATTTTTTCACAAAAAATGTATCAAATTAAAGATAATTTTATAAGGATTCCAACGAAATCTCAATTGCATATGTTCCAACGATGTTCAGGTGATGAAATTTGATAAATTATATTTCAATTTTCGTATATGTTGATAATCAGATTTTATCAACAAATGCTAAAAAATCTCAATATAGTGTATGCAAAATCTCAATATTTAGGTAAAATATCAATAAAACTATGTTGATATTTTCTTATACTTGTGTTGATATTCTCATGTCATATTGTTGATATTTGTAATACACTATGTTGATATAAAAAAAACACTCACGAAAATTATGATATGATAACATAATGACGATATTACCCTTTTGTTGATATTTTATCTACTTTTTATTGAAATTTGTGAGCTTTAATCTCATCCACTCATTTCAAAATTTCAAAATTTAAGGGTGTAGATTTAGTCTTAGTTTTAGATTATGGTGTTATAAGCATTAGAAGATGACCCTATAATTTCTATAGGTAAATTTTCTAGCTTGTTTATTTTATGTTATCGGTGTTTAATACATATAGATGTAGAAAGCGGTTTAATTCATAGGTTAATTAGTTAGCTCTCTACACATACACACTTTTATGATCAAAGCTTAATTTTTATGACAATAGTATATTTATACAAGTTTGGGCATATTTATAGCTAACAACCGGGTACAAATTTTGATTAAATTTTTTGATTTGATTCGATTTGATACAATAAAAAAAACACGTGGAAATTAACATTATTTGTACGTAAACTTGATGTAAACGTCATTTATTTATATTTTATTTATACTATAATACAAGATTCAGAAACAATTAAAGAGTGAACTACATAAATGGTACCCGATTTTTCACTTTCGCACGTAAATGTTACTTGATCTTTATTTTATATCGTTTTTGGTACCCAGTAACAAAAATAACCCTAGGTACCAAACATGTGATTTTTTGTTATGGAGGATATTTTTGGGAATTTCCGTTAAATAGTACTCCACCAAACATGCGATTATTTTTTTCTTCTCTTCTTTCTTTTTTCTTCATTTTCTTCTTTCTTTTTAGTATTTATCTTTCTTTTTTCTTTTTCTCCTTAGTTTATGTTTCCTCTTTTTTCTTTTCTCTTCTTTTTCTTCTTTCTTTTTAGTGTTTTATACATACGTCTAATTGCATTCATAATATAAATCAAGAACAAAACACCTAACTAAATTAATTATTTAAAATATTTAAATCAATTAAATAATTTTTATTGAATTATTTTATACTCATTTTAGGGTTGAAACACCTACTAAAAATATTCAACTCTTAATATCATTATTAATACAATTCACAATTTTAATTTTTTATTAAAACTATATTGATTAGTTATTAAGTTAATGTAAAATAATAATTATTATTATTATATAACATTGTGTGATTCATAATTTAAATAATTATACTATAATTATTAATTACTACTAGTTTTACTATTATAACAATTAATAATTAAATATAATTATAACTATAATTATAATTAAGTATATTTGAATGATATTAAAAAAATAAATAAATTATTAATTTATAACATCGGGTAAAAAATGTGATTTATACGTACCAAAAATGATATAAAATAAAGATCAGGTACCATTTATGTGCGAAAGTGAATGATCATGTACCATTTATATAGTTCACTCTTTAAATTAATATGTGTTCAGCCTCTCGATTTATAAATATGAAAGACGTCACATTTTATATTGAAAGCGTGTGTCCATTGCACAATTTTTTTAATGTTAATTCCCACCTAACACAAGGTAGATTATCCTTTTCTATGTTGTTGAAATAGTGGAGGAATTCCATGCGTTTGTACTTGGATTTGGTACTTGTCAATGTACCTCAAATGACTTTTATTCAAAGAATATTATTCTCAGTGATGTAAAAATAACTTTACAAGTCATCTCAACTTCTTGAATTAACATACTCCTAATTTAATCAAATCTTAAATTTTAAAATAATTATTGATAAAGACAATTTTTGAGTTAATTCATCACCAGTACTATTCCTATTCTCCTAATTCAATAAAAGTATTCATACTTTAAGCTAGTGGAGTTTAAACCTTGACTATAGAAAAAGTACTAGCTACCACTAATCTATAAGTATGTTTGGATTATATTACGAACTTTAAACTATTTTATGTAAATATAATTTTTTTATCTACACAATTTGATTTTCTATTTTAAGTATTTAATATTTCTTGCTCAATCAATAGTTGAACCTGTCCAACAATTTCAACTATGAATCGATAGCTTTATTAGTTTGTTTATCGGTCCGATTTCGTAAAAGATTGAATTTTACGTTTCTCAAATGAAATAAAAAGATAGTATATATATAAATTTGTATAATATATAAGATTATTATTTTAAGTAAATTGATGTGCAAGATTCGTTATTATAAAAATCAAATAGCGCGTACAAAATTGAAAAATTGATTTTCCGAATTTGAAATTAAACACAATTTCTTTGATGATATTTCGACCCGTAACCCAATTCCTTGAAAAATATATGTAATAAATGGATGATTTCCTCGTAGGAAAAGTTATGAATTATCTTTTAATTCGTAAATCACATTTTCAAATGGTAAAATCTTTTGACACACAACCGTTGCAAAGTGAGGAAAATAAACGGCCGTGATTAGATTTGCCGCTAAAGCAAAGTGCAAATTTAGTATACTAATCATTGGGATTTTCTCTCACTAATAATTTAATCAAATCCATGTCACCATTTAGTATGACACACACTCCCCAATTTTTATTTTTTTTTCTATTTTTCTTCTTCAAAAAATTCCAAAATTTTCATTAACTGATCTTTATCCCCTACCAAACTCATGGCGTAGAAGAATAAATTGTCGGATGTTGAAGAAAATAAGGGGCTGAAATTATAAAATTGCAGAGGAAAACAATGGAGGCTAGGTTATTAGGAAGAAGATGACTGTTTGGCCAATTAAAAATAATTACAGTACTACACTAGTATTAGAGATAACATGTGGAGGCGACAAATTGTTATAAAAAGTTAAGGATTTTAAAAAATGGGACGCTGTTTTGATAGAATTGTTAGAATGTGGAGTAATTTATTTATCTTAATGTAGAGAATTATAAGATGTGCTATAATATTGATTGTATTGTTTATTTATTTATTTTTAATTCTACTTCAAGGTGACTTTCGATTTATTTTATTTGAACTTTAATATTATATTTTTCATCAATTCATATTATAATACGTTGTTATGATTGTGATTTTTTCTATGATATATTTTTTCCGTCTATGAAAAATAAATATATTTTTAAAATCACTTTGTTACTCTTGGATTTGCAGTAAAACCCATATTATCATTATCAAAGTTATTTTTCATGTAGTAAATGGTACTCACTCCGTCTCAACTAAGCTGTGTGATATTTCTTTTTGAGATGTCCCAACTAAGTTGAGTCATATTTTTTTTGACAAAAAGCTATACATCTAATAACTCTTACTTTATTCCGTCACCTACTTTACTAATTTTTTCTTTCCTACTTTGTTCCTCTCTCCTACTTTTCAACACAAACTCAGTTGGGATGGAGGGAGTACTAGTAGTTATTCTTTCACACACATATACAGTGAAGCCCCTGCAAAAAAAATTTTATGTGTGCCACTGATGACATGTAAACTTAGAAATATGTTATAAATGTAATTTCCTTTGGTGGCAAACATGGAATTCAAATATTGTACAACACATGGGTTTAAATCTTAATATAACTTTTTTTTTGAAGAATATTATTTAACATGGTCATACTAATGGGTCAAATATGGGATTAAATTAGTATACAACACAATTATAATATGGGTTGAAAGCATAATATATGTATACTTTCACAGATCTGGATTGATCATATAATTTTACAGTTTATTTTTAAATATTAGTACTAGATTTGTACTACTATTAGATTTGTTTCTTTGAATCAATCTGACATATAGACAGTGAATAAAATCATTATAAAATAAAAATTACTTCGTGGCTTTGAGATATGCATCCGTTAATTTAATAATTATTCGAAGCAAGAAACATGATCACTATTTCGGATCGAATATTAATTTTTGTTTTACATAAATAAAATATTCCATAATACTACAATCCACCAATTAAAAGCTGAATAATAGATTCCTTACAAACATATCTGTCAGCCGTCATGACAAAATTTAGGTTCTAATTTATTGTTTCAAATATATTTTTTTCATCCAACTAAGCTCGATGAGTTAAATATAAAAGTATAAAAATTACTTATTAAATTTGAGCAACAATATAAACTCTGACTTTTAGCATTAATTAGAAATAAATCACAGGTGAAACGCTTCTATCACACTGTTTAACTACAATATTTTTGCCTGGGACAAAGTGGTCCTAGTGTTTGCCACGATTTTTTTATTTAAAATTTCTTGCATTAATTATTTTGTGATGTTAATGGATAATTTAGTAAAAAAGAAGTGGAAAAAGCCATGCCCTACGCACTCCAAAAAATAAAATAAAAGGAAAATCTAAAGAAAACGAGATGCGTAGTCATTTAGCTTAGTCAAATGGCCTATATATATTATTTATATGCTTGTTAAATTTCCAAACGATACTAATGAATTCGATTTAATTATCATCTTTTTACAAAATTTGTAAAATTAATTACAAGATTTTTTAAATTTTCAATTCGTCCATTTCGATTGAGTAAATTTGGAAGTCCATCGTCAGCACCTAACGTCAATTACCCTTCTCTCAAATATACATATCTCATGTTTTTATATGCAATTTAAAAAAAAAATTTACGTTTAATATAATATTACTACCAGAACTAATGAAGATTTTATTGGTCTAATCTATGCTTAATTTAGAAAATTATAATCCAAAATATTGTTAACCTATCATTATCATTGATGTCTCCAGAAACTCCATTAAGTTTTTAAACATTCAGAAATTTTAATTTTTGTAAGGGCATCCGCAGTGGTGCGGATGTTCCGGCGGACATCCAAAAGCACCTCCTGCCACGTCATAAGGACTTCCCACTGCACAGTGGCGGACATTCCCAAGGATATCCCGACGGACTTCCCACAATAATAAAAATTCAAAAATTCACCAAATTAAACAATTACGGAATTAAAATTTCGACACAAAAATGAAGAAATTGCAACCACTTTATTTAAAAAAAACATACATAGTACAAAAAAACATGCATAATTATTAAAAGTATTTGGAGAGAGAGAGAGATATTGTTGGTTATTTTAGTGTAATTGGATTAACTTAATTGATCAATATTATCATAATGAGACACCATATAAGTTTGGAAGTGGGGGTGGACGCTTGTTTGAATTCATTGTGATTCCGAGTTGCTGGGTCCAAGGGGCGGCTGCCCCTGGCTGGGGTTGAGCTGTGTAGAAAATTCATCCGAAAATATAATTTATGATAGTCAAAGGACTGATTTGCAATTTTCAAAACTCTTTAAAAAACTGTTAAATTCAGTTAAGAAATGGAAGAGACGCAATGCTTCGTGAAGAGACGCGATGTTTCATTTTCAGGCCGTATTTACAGAATTTTGAAAAAAAAATCAAATAATCGGACGTCCGCGCGGACGTCCGTGGGGTCAACGCAATGGCGGACGTCCCAAGAACGCCGCGGAACTCCGGTATCCGCAGCGGACGCCCGTATCTGCGTCACCCTTGCACAATGGTGGATGTCCAGCGCAGACGTCCGGCACGCCGGTCTGACGTCCACCGGGACGGGCGCCGTTGCGGATACTCTAAAGATAGACTATATTTAGTGTTTTAGGATTTAGATAGTTCAGTGTGTTACAATATTTGTCATTAATCTTATGTGGAAAATTAGCAAGCAATCATATCTCACATCGTGGCATAGATATATTACACATTTAATAATTCTGTATCAAAACAATTAATGGGCTAGATACTTATCTAGCCATTAAATATAAAAAAGGGGAAATACCGAAAATATTAAATACTCCATCCGTCCCCCACTAGCAGAGTCATTTTGCATTTTAGTAAAAGTAACACATTTCTTTTTACTTACTTTACTCTCTCTTGATTTATTCTCTCTTCGTATCTCAACACTTTTCCTTTCCTACTTCATTTTTCTTTTACTTAACTTATTTAACACAATTTTTATTGATATTCGTGTTGAAAAGAAATGCTATCACTACTATGGAATGGAAGGAATGATATTTTAAAATTTACATTTATATTTATAAAAAATTCATACTTTAATTATAGCGCCCATAATATATAACCAGATAATCTTATATTGTTTTGTTAGAGTTAAAAGGAAAATAATTAATCCCTCAACAAATCAAAAGTTGACACGAAATTCCAAATATGCCCTCCCCGCCTTCCTCTTCACGCCTATCTTCTCTAGAAAAAACCAGAAAATATTAACAAAGAAACTTTGATAGAGAGAGAGAGTGTTTGATGAGAGAGAAACAACAGCATAATTCTTGGCGTATAAACTCAGAATCCAAAACCAGAAACAAACCCTACACAATCTCTCTCTCTCCATCTATATAAGCAAAATTGAAGCTTAAAATTCTCAATCCAATTCATGCGTTTCAGTTCAAGCGCAATCATCTACCATGAGCAACATCCCTAGATCTCTCACCGATTCCGCCCTAACCACCTTCAAACTCGCCGTCTCCGCCTCCGATCCCTGGCCTTTCTCTATCTAGCATCCGTCGATTCGTCTTTGCATCTAATTTTGCGCATCAATTTCACATCGATTTGGTTAGATTGAATCAATTTCACATCGATTTGGTTAAATTGAATCTCGAAAACATGCCGCACATTCACTTCCACCACCACCACGGGCGGCGGAGCATTCCGAAGGGGTATCTGTCGGTGATGGTGGGGCAGGGCGGAGAGCAGCAGCGGTTTGTGATTCCGGTGATGTACGTGAACCACCCGCTGTTCACGCAGCTGCTCAAGGCGTCGGAGGAGGAGTACGGGTTCGATCAGAAAGGTCCGATCAGCATCCCCTGCCATGTGGAGGAGTTCCGCCACGTCCGCTGCCTGATCGAAAAGGAGACGGCAGAGCACCACGGCCACCACCTCCACGGCCACCACCACAACCACCACCAGTTTTTGTGCTTCAAGGCGTGATGAAATCAATGGCGGTTGGAGTTATTGTTAGGTGATTTTTAAATTTGATGTTTTTGTAAAATCAAAACTCGTTTTATTTGGCCTTGGTTTGAATTTGATTTAAATTTGCGTGATCTTTTGATTGTTTTATGTTTTGATCGATCAATCAAAAAAAATATTACGGAGTTTCTAGTAAATTTACCAATAATTTTGGATGATTTCTAGCAAATTTACCAATAATTTTGGATGATTTCTAGCTTAGAATTATACAAAATGTTACGTACGTTTATAAGGTTTAACTAATCAAAATACGACGATAAAATCCAAGTAATAAGTTTTTAGGTGATTTGATATTTTAAATTTTAAGTTTGATCAAATTTTTACATCACATATATTAGATATAGTACAATTTTATAAAATTTTGTCATGAATTGATTGCAAGCAAATCAAAATTTACTGATTTTTAAATATATAAATAACCAAAATTTATGATTTTTATGTGAATTTTTTACGCTCCATCCTTTGAAAATAGAAATTATTTTCATTTTCGTCAATCTTTTAAAAATAGAAACTTTCTATTTTGGAATTTTTTTACCTCAACTGAAGTGAGACTTACTTATTATCCACAAAGGAGTTGTTTGATTTGCAAGACGTATATTATGATTAAATATGTATTATGTTTGGTTCATAAGATTGAGTTTTACGATTTAATCATAATTGATAATCGTATGATAATTAGTCATAATCACCCCGCCAACTAAAAAATCCCATAAATTAATTATAAATAAATAATTATATGATAATGAGCTATATCAACTGAACTGACACCTAATAATATTGTAAATCACTTTTTTTTTGTCTTCCCCACTTAATTATACATTAAAATCTGTATTATTTTAAAAAAATTGAAAAAGGAGGGGGTATTATTTTTGGATGTGGAAGAAATGAGAGAGGATTGTTTGAAAAAATATAGAGATGAGAAAGAATTGAAAATGATTAGGTGCACTATATTGGACCAATGAGGTTGGGGTTGTGGGTTCACCATCAATTACCATCCACCTTTTTTTGTTCTTTTCTAAGCATAACTTTTAAATTTTTATGCTTTACATTTATTATAATTTTTCTTTAAGGTGGTGAATAATCATGATTGGTGTAGTACTACACAAACGTACAAAAGTATCATTTTAGCACAAAATCTCAGCACTTATTATTTGTGTAAACATAAATCTTACTCTTTTAATTATGATTATTGTATAGATATATCCTCAAACTTTAACGTAATGTAGTCTTTGCACACGAATATTGAGCCGCTACTTCCGTTTACCACCTATTTTCTAAAATATTTTTGCACACGAAGTAGTTTATACAATAAAAATCAAATTTATGTGATTTATATAGGCAAAAGATTATCAAAAAGTACAAAGAGTACTCAGTTTTAAAAATAAAACATCACTTAAAAATGGCCAACAGCAAAAATTTATATTGACTTGCTCCATTCACTTCGCAGAAGTCCAATTTGAGTATATAATATCAAACCCAACAAATAAAGGAAACTATTTAGTTTAAAAAATAAATAGTGAATTTCAATGTCATTTCCGTTTGTGCATCCCTAAGCCACGTTACTATTATTAATATAAAAAATGAATTAAATATTCAATTCCTAAGACCATTTGTTAGTTGAAGGATTCTTAAGTGCAGGTGAATCAAAATGAAAAATCGAAACTCCTAATCGAAAAAGATGTAAACTAGAATTAGTACAAATAATTATAAACATACAAAATGAAAAATCGAAACTCCTAATCGCAAACGGATGAAAAGTAGAATTAGTACAAATAATTATAAACATACAAAATGAAAAATTGAAACTCCTAATCGCAAACGGATGAAAAGTAGAATTAATACAAATAATTATAAGAATAATGCTATGCGGCCACATTATGGCCAGCCATAAATTAATTAAATAACAAAAAAAATTGATTTTTTTTTCAAATTTTTGATTTAATACTACTTGATTTTACTTTTATATCATCTTCATTATATATTGCTCAGCATGTTAGTGTTGCTCTTTCGTAGTTTTTGCTCAACTTATTACTACTGTCATTTCTTGATTGTTGCTCAACGTATACAATAATTCGTGATATTAATGTGTTTTACGTAATGGAATTCAAAGATAAGTATCAACCCACAAGTCCATTCACACACATATAAGTTTATATCGGTAATTCTAATTTTTTTATACATGTAAATAGACTAAATTAACTCTTTATGGCCGGCCACATTATGGCCATTTAGCATCACTCTAATTATAAACATAAGATGTTTTGGAGTATTTATTTATTTTTGGGGAGTGTACAGCTGCTATCTAGCAGCTCTTGCATTCTTTTTTTTGAAGTCTTCCATAATTATTCTCCACTAAAAATGAAATTTAAATAAAATAGACAAAGCAGAGGACTTTGATTGAAGTGGGAACCATTTCAATAGGATTCCATTAAACACACTACTTTAAATTGATTTCAAATCCCATGTTCTAAAAGTAGTGGTTATTATTTATAGGGTGAATTTCCTTTCGGCCACAGAAATATATACATATAATCATCGTTTTTGCACTCCATAATCTAATACTCAACTTTTGTATAAATGTGGAATTAATTATATAAAATGTTTTTTTATTGACTTGGCCAGTGAATGTATTGTGATGAATGCTATCGCACGCTATAACAATTCAATTGGGCAATTATCTATCACTCCAAAATTGGTAGATTATTAATCACCCGGCCCAATCCTATTTATTTTATTCACCTCATCCATTAAATTAATTTTTTTTTACCTAATTTGGGGAATAATAATTGAATATTAAATTTCCATTTGTTATAGTCCAAGCCATTCGACTAAAAAAAAAGAAGATTGGAGGATTTAAATGCTACCGTCCGAAATAAAACATACACACTTGATAAATACGTGAACAATCACATACTACTGCATGACATATATAATATCAAAAAATAAATTATAGTATGAAATATCTATCTTTAATCATATTTATTATATATAATATCAAAAAATAAATTATAGTATGAAATATCTATCTTTAATCATATTTATTTATTCGTTAGGCCTCTCATAATTATCTTATTAAACAACACACACTAAACCAGCCCACTAACTTTCACCCATTAATATAATCATAAAGGGGAATTATGCATCTAAACTCAAAAAATAAGTCGTTAATTGTCAACGATTATTAAGCAAGATTAATTAAAAATAATGGGCCCAATTAAAGTGTGATGAATTATAGGCCCATCTCAGAAAGCGAACATAGCCCAATTCACATACTTCCAGCCTTTTTATTTCCCCACTAGCTTACTGTAATTGACTCATTATTATTAAAACATGAGAATAATAGTACTAATAAAAATTTAAGATTTAGGATACATAGAAAGAAAATATATCATGCACTGGCCTTTTTGAAATATTATTTAACTTGTCGTATGCTTCAAATTTTAACATACAATCAATAATATCACACGAACTTACACCTTAAATGCAATTTAAGTGTGTATTGTGGATGACTTTACTTTTGGGACATAGCATACAAATATTAAATATATAAAAACCGAGCATTTACACTAATCAGGGTTTTAATTAGTTAAGTTAATTAGGAATTAAAGTTTTTTTAGAATAAGAAAATAAGTTAAGATAATTAATTGTGATATCCATAAACAAAATGAAAAGATTCAAGATAATTTTGGGCAAATAAGTAGGTGACCAATTGAGTGATAAAATACAAATTTTAAATATTGTACAAACTCCAAATTATGATCTGTAACGTTAAAAATTTTAAATATTGTACAAACTACAAATTTTAAATATTGTACAAACTCCAAATTACAAAAATAGGGATTGAAGAGTTACTCTCTAAATGAAAATGGCGAGAGTGCAACGGAGGCGGCTCAAAGATGACTACACGGTAAAATTCTTTATTTATTTATAATTTTACAATATATTGGGTTTTATGTTAGTAATTTTTTTGGATTATTTATGTTTATTATTTGATTTTCAACAAGGATGATCGAATTAGTATGCTTCCGAATGAAATACTAGTGTTAATATTGTCTTCATTGAGTTTCAAAGAAGTTATGGCAACTAGCTTACTTTCCTCTCGATGGAAGAACTTGTGGATGTTCACATCCAAACTAGATTTTCATATCGATTTTGTAGAAACATTTGAAAGGAGGAGTTATAATGAGAGATACAAATTTGGAATACAATGCATTTTTGTTAAATGGTTTGATCGCATATTTACCCGACTACGAGCCGTGAAACCCTCTACTACTCTTGTCGAATTCAGATTGTCGTTCGATTTACCTTTTTCGTTTTTCGCACCATGGATCAATGATTGGCTTAGATACGCTGTGAGTAGAAAGGTCGAGCGTCTTGATTTGGTCTTGGTCCCTTACCAAGGCGAAAAGCGTTACTCTTTCCCGTACAAAGAAGGGAATTTTCCCGCCAATTTTGAAGGTGCTGAAGAAACTTAGTTTGCGTTATGTGGATGTGAGTGGTGTGGCTGTGGCATTTATATTGGGGAATTGTCGTCTCCTTGAGCACCTCTCGTTGCATCAAATAGGCGCGCTTTCGTCTCTTTAGGTCGTTGGGACCTCCCATGTGTTCAAATGCCTAGAAATCAGCGAGTGCATGAGCCTCAAATCAGTTATGGTTCGTGGATCGGAGCTTGTTTGCATCAAGTACAAAGGTGTGGGAAATCTAGCTCGTTGTCGTTTCATGCTCGTAGATGTTCCTCTCCTTACTCAGCTTTGGATTCAGGCAAAGCCGCGTTTGTCAGATTTGATTGCCATGTTAGACATGTTTGATCCTGTGTTTCCACAACTACACACTCAAGATATACTCAACCTCCATAATTAGCTATAAGGTACACTATATATATTAGTTTTATTGTTTATTTTCCAATTAATTATCTAAGTTGCTATGGTTTAGTGTGATATCTGCACCTTGCTTGGAAAGAGTTGTGGCAGAGGTAACTATCTACTACCTTCGTCCCTTGAAAACAGAACCTATTTTGTGGCAGAGGTAACTATCTATTACCTTCGTCCCTTGAAAACAGAACCTATTTTCATTTTGGACTGTTCCTTAAAAATAGAAACTTTCTAAACTTTCTATTTTAGGACTTGGACCCACAGTCCACTGCTTTTTCTCTTCCTCTCTCTTACTTTATCTATTTTTCTTTTATCTCTCTTGCTTACCAATTATTCTCTCTTACTTTAACAATTGTGTATTAAAATATGTGGCGTTTCAAAAGTTTATATTTTACAATGACGGAGATAGTACTACTTTAATATTTTCAATAATTACTAAACATGGTTGGTTGTATATTGATGAATTGCTTCTACTATTGTTGATTAATAGGCATCACATGGTTGGTTGTATACTGATGAATTAACGTTGATTAATAGGCATCACACCAGGATAAGAGCAAAAATTATTACAAGTGTTGTGATTTTCATCTTCCCTTCTTCACTGGTGAGATCCTAATGGTGATGGTGATGGGAATGTTTAGCTCTGTGACAGGGATAAAATTCATAACTCTTATTCTCAGATCAAAGAAGTAGAGTTTGTTGGTTATCGTGGAGTGTCTAATCAATTCCAAATGATTAAACAGTTTATCGAATATGGTACTGCCCTAGACAAGGTAATTGTCGATCCACGATCTTTCAAGCACAAGTGGCATATGCCGTGGGATCGCATTTATCGAATTCGAAACCACATGGAGGATGAAATATTTGTAAGGAATCGTGCAAGAGACCAATTTAAAGACTCGAGAATAAATATCACCATTCTTTAGATTAGGGTTTGTCATTTTTATTTGGGAATGAAAATCAAATTTAGATTTTGACCACAATAAATTATAAACGTTCACTTGTTTTATTTTGGAGTATATTTTGAGCATTAACTATATGATGTATTGTGAGTTGCAAATTAGTTGTATTAATTGAAAATTAGGATTTGAGTAAGTTCATTGATTTTTGAGCATTAGTTATAGGGTAAAGTGTAAAAAAGTCTGTTTCTTTAGACTAGGATTTGTCTTTTTTATTTGAAAATGAAAATCAAATTATGATATAATGCATGTGGGGGTGCTTAAAGTTAAACGGTTCTCCGGTTCTCGGTAGACCGGAATCGGAACCGGAACCGGCCGGTTAATTGAGGAACCAGAACCGAAAAAATCGGTTCCGGTACCGGTTCCAACTTGTTAAATAAAACCGGTTCTGGTTATAACCGGAACCGACCGGTTCCTAACCGGGAACCGGATTATAATTCAATTTTATTTTTTTTATAATTTAATAGATTGATAAATCTAATTTACTTGAATTAATTTTGAATTAAAGTAAAATAATTTGAAACAGTGAGTGATTTTTAGATTGAAACTTGCAAGCTCTGTTTTCTGAACTATTTAAAATATTTAAACGGTGATACTTTAAATCTAAATTATTTCTCCAATCCATATTTTATGAACTAACTACAATGAGCATGACATCATAAGTTTATTTTTAATTTCCAAAAAAACTTATACAAATACAATATCATTTCATATGATAGAAATTTAACTTTATAACAAATTTACGATTTTAACCTGTTTGTGAATAATTTATCAACTGTTCCGTTATAAACCAAAAAGTCACAACAAGATCAATTAATATTGGAAATATTCATTTTCAAAACTCATATTTCAAAAAAAATTGCTAAAGCTTAGAAATCCAATTTTTTTTTATAAAAAAATTGCTAACATAAACTAGTCCGACCTATTACACTTGGCATCATTCTTATCCATATAGGAATATTATTGTATTGTTGGTTTGTATTTTTTGTGTATTTATTAATTTTTTTAGGTATTATTTGTTATATTTTTAGATGTTGGATTATTATTTTTTAGTATTGAACTATTTAAAATTATAAATAAATTCGGATTAAAATTACACATCCGTTCCTGTTTGAAACCGGAATCGACTGGTTCTCAACCGGCCGGTTCCGGTTCTAGGATTTATGAAAATTTTAAACCGGTGAACCGGGATCGGCCGAATAAGCAGGCTTAAATGCATGGAGTTGCAAATTAGAGTATTAATTGTAAATTAGAATTTGACTAAGTTCATTGAATTTTGAGTATTAATCACAAGGTAAAGGGAAAATGTCTCATTATTTAGAAATTTATCTAAAATGTCACGCCATTTAAGTAATTACAGTATAATTTAGTACCCATCGTCTTAATTTTAGAAATAAAATGTCCGGCAAAAAATTTTCGTCAATTGAAATATCGTTGTGGCAATTGAAAATCCACTTCCCTAGTCTACATGCAAAAATTCTAGTGATAGTATAATTTTAAGAGTTATAAAAAATAAAAAATCAAATAAGATTATAAAATTAAAAACATCTTCTCAAGTTACAGAGTCAATAGCAAAACCATAAACAAAGATAACAAAAAATTCAGTCCGATAACATATAAACGGGAGAGTAATAGTATATTGTTAATCCCAAACCACCCTACTTATAAATATTAATCTAGATTCAAGAGTGTGACAAATCTAATGCCCAACTGAAGATCCGAAATAAGCCCAATTTATTTTGCAAATCAAAACAAAAGCAAGATTTTTTTATTTTTCAGTTTGGTATAGTTAATTTAATTTTCTCGATCGAAGGTTTCGATATTTCAATAATTTTGGATAGGGGGAAATTTTCCATTTTAGTGTTACTTTGCATTTGAATGTTTCTCAGCAAGAAATCAACCGCGAAATTTGATATTTAAATATAAATATATAATGGATGATAAAATCTATCTAAATCATGTTGCGTATATATACGAATGACTGTGACAGCAGTTATTTTTTACTATGTACTGTAATAGTATAACAATTGTTCTAACTTCTAAGTGTTGCAGTAGTAGCTCATGACTAACTTAGTGCAATTAAACCATAGTGAAAGAAATATGATTTGCTACCACCCTCTAACTTGATAAAAATAAAAGCTATGATGTGTAACATCACACACAGCTTGAAATTGAGTACATAACTTGACATGATTTAAAAATTCAAATTATATGTGTAAAAATAATAGTAGTAAAAAATCTCTCTGTGCATTTGAATTATTGCTTCGCCGCTAGTTAGCCACATGAAAGAAACATGAAAAAAAGTAGAAACAAACAAAATAAAGGGATTTTAGGATTTATTTGAATCTATAAGCACATGGTAATGAGCTAGTTATAGGTTATAGACATGTTTTAATATCAAACAGCATGTGTACTATATGGCCTTTATTTTAATATCAAACAGCATGTGTACTATGGCCTTTAGTGAATTTCAAAAATAGTTCCTCGACTATATGTTTATCTCGTCCTTAATTCCGGGACTTTTAAAATATCCATAGACAACCCTGAATTAAGTGTTTATCTCGAAATAGTCATTTTTCACTGTTTTGGGTCGAAAATACCCTTTTGGGGGCTTGGGCAATTATGTCATTTCCAAAATTTTACTTTTGAGTGTGGCAGTATGTCAGCTCATTATTTTATTTTATGTAGGTTGTGTTATAGATTTATCTCTTTATAATTCTCTCTCTTGCCTCTCTTCTCTCTTCTATCTCTCTTCTCTTTTTAAGTAAAAAAATGCTCAATACTCTGTTAAGTACTACATCTGATATTTCTTTTAATACTCGATATAATATTATTTTTTGTATACTATCAGGGAGCCAATTTAATACTATTTTTTGTAGTTGATTTAGCCATATACTACATTCTGATATTATTTCAACATCTTTTTCATTTGAGTAACATTTCTAACGAGATCCATTTAAGTACCCACCCACTATATTACTCCTTACTAGGTACCATCAGTTTTTTTCTCGATTTCAAACTTTCGAACTAATCATATATAGAATAATTGCAAATTACAAATTGGAAAACCAAGTTGCTTTTATCGACAATTCACCCAATTACAAATTGTTACTATTAAGGATAATGTTTTTGTTAAACACATCTGCAAAAATACCCATCTTACCCTTATCCAATGACAACCCAAATTCCACTCCTCCTTGTCTACCCTTGCAAAGATGAACAGATCCTTGATAATCAGTATGAATACATTCATACTTAACTGCCTTCCCCCATCCAAAATCTGCATCTGCGCCATAATGATCAAGCCTCGATGATCCCGCGATCCAAACCGCCTTCTTCCCGATCAACTCCGACATGATTTCCTATCGATTGTAAAAAAACTCTCACACCCTCGTGCTTTTTCCGACAACCTTAATAGCCGCCACAACCGCCGCCGCAAACCTTCCATTCCCTCCCAGTGTTTCACGTGTGGAGACCGCAATCGAAGGCATCACGCAGTTGCCGAAGTAGTTTTTCGGAAGCGGTGGAACGGTAAGAGATGGATGGATGCGGTGCTGTCTCTTAGTTAAGAGATAGGGTAAAAGGTGCAATGGGGCCCATGAATAATGAAGGGATAGACGTTAAGAGACGGTTAAGGCCATCCACAATAGGAATAGCCCAGCAATAGCCCAGCCATAGCCTAGCCACTGCCACATCATCAGCACTAAAAATCCTCCTGCCACATCATAAATAGCCCAGCCATAGCCCAGCCACATCATAAATAGCTCAGCCACATCAATAGCCACATCACTAATAACAATTATATAAAATGACATAATTAACAATCACACAATATACGGAATTTAATTTACGAGACATATACGGGAAACATTAATAATACGATTAAAAATTTAAAAAGTACAATAATTTAAAAATATTACAATAATTAAAAAAAAGTACAATAATTAAAAAAAAAGTACAATAATTCACTCCTCGTCGCCGTCGTCGTCTCCTCCGTCGCTGTCGCCACCATCGCCTCCGCATCCGTCGCCGTCACCTCTACTCCCGGCAGGTTTCCTCCGTGCCGCCTCTAAATCCTCCTGCATGCTCAGGAGCAATGTTTGAAGCAAACTCTTCTCCACGGGGTCCACCGCCGCCCGCCATTCGGCCATCGTCTTGACCATCTGAGCGCGCGTTTGTTGACGCGCGAAGAATTTGAGATCCGCTGTGGATTGGCCAAGGGGGGATGCCGACTGGACCTCCTGTGAACCCCCGGCGACCCCCATCGCCTCCCGTTGAGCCCGCCTGTGCCCAACCAGGCGAGTACGGCGAGCAAACGAACGAGGGGTCGGGACCTCCTGGGCAGTCTCAGGGAGGTCGTGGGAACCACCGCTACTGCCGCTGAAATCACCGGAATAGTTCAGCCGTTGCTTCTTCGGTGAGCCAGAGTCGACACCTACTCGGAACTTATCGGAGTCGTTCAGCACAAGATAGCAGTTCCAGTAGGTGAAGTCCTTGTACACCCCCTTCAGGGGGAAGGCTTTCTCCGCTATCCTCCTGCAGTCGTCCTCAGTTTGCCCACTGCTCATCATGCGGAGGGCGTTGGTGTACAAGCCCGAAAATCGGGAGACTGCAACCCTGATTCGGTCCCACGCCTTCCGGCAATCCTCCCCATTGCGTGGCCTCCCCTGCGGGTAAAATCTCTGGTAGGCTGCTGCTATCTTGCCCCACAAGTTGACGATCCTCTGGTTGTTCGAAACGAGAGGATCGTCGCAAACACTCACCCACGCCTTGGACAGCGCGACGTTCTCCGCGTCCGTCCACCTCCTCCGTACCGCGTTGTCGTCCTCACCCGGCTGCGAGGACTCGCCGACCCTTTTCCCCTTGCCTTTCTTCTTTGGGGCGCCCCGACCCCGCCCTGCGCCCCCCGTTTGAACGGGAGCATCCGGAATACCGGAAAGATCTATCCCCAAGTCATCGAAGGAGAAAGTGTCAAATTGGGCCGGAGGCGCAGCCTCCGTTGGCGTCGATGTGTGCGACGAACCAGTCGAAAAATCAACACTGGGGCGATAGACGTCCCCCGGCGTCCCCTGTGTCGCCGGTACCCCCCGGGCATCATCTGCATTCCGGGTGCACACCCCGACATCGCCGGAAACGCCCCCGGCGGACTCCCCCCCGCTGGTATCCCGGGCATCATCTGCTGCCACGGGTACATGTTGTAGTATGGGTGCATCTGACTCGGGTGCATCTGACTCCATCCTCCTCCCACGGGGATCGGGGGAGTTTGAGATCCGCTACTCCCTGAAGTAGGCTCGTTGTTGAGATCCATTTACCGTTGTTGATCTTGTACAGAAATTTAGATAGAGAGAGTACTCGTTAATACAAGTGGTGCGAATGAAAATGACAGGCAAGTCGCGTATATATAGTGTTTCGGAATAAAAAATTAAAAATTAAAAATTCGCGCTAGGCGATCCGGACGCTGCAATAGCGCCTAGCGGATCGCCTAGCGCACCGCCTAGCGCACCGCCGAGCGCTAGGCGGCTGCAATAGCTCGCCTAGCGCCGGCGCTCGGCTAGTGCGCTAGGTGCTATTGTGGATGCTCTCTTCTCTCTCTCTTACTTTCAGTTTCCACTGCCACTCTCTCTTCTCTCTCTCAACTATTTGAATTTACTCCTTTTAATTTATGGTTGCTTGAATTTCACACCATGGGGCCCGTTGACTTGCCCAGCTAAATTCCTCCATGTGTTCTCATGTGAGGTGTAAATGGCAAATGTTTCTTTCCACCCACATCGGCATTTCTGAGTTAGAGTCCAGAGACAAAGGGGGAGGAGTTGTAGGAGTTATAAGAGGGATTAGACTTGATAAAGAGAGGAAATCGGGTTTATAGGGTACTTTGCGTTTAAAATAACGTAAATGTACCCATTTTGTTATCTCTTCCATATATGGGAAAAACGCCACCCACATTGGCGTTTTTTATTAGTGAAGACGCCACCCGCATTGGCGTTTTACCATTTTGAACCGTATGTCATCGTATTTTATGGAAATACAGGTAAGTTAAAAAACGCCGATATGATTGGCGTGTTACAATAAAAAAACGCCGACGGAGTTGGCGTGTTTAGTAAATAAGAAACGCAGAAGGGAATATCGTGTTTATATAAAAACGCCATCACGGATGGCGTTTTTCACTTAAGGGAGATGAGGCAAGGGACAGAAAGTCAACAGAGAGATGGGAGAGGGAGAGGGAGAGGGAGAGGGTAATAATGACTAGTTCTAGTTTTAGTTGAAGATAGGACAAGTAGTCAGAGTCACTAGTTGACTCCGTCAAAATGGAACTACTGCAAATATGTGGAGTTATGATTTGGCAAACAAACTTCATTTTTCATATAAAAATTTAAGTTAAAGTAAAAAATTTAAGTTAAAGTAAAAACCTACGAAACTTGTTACTTTGCAGTTTACATTGATCACCTATACATATTGATAGTAAGATTTGTGGTTTATGTATTGAGATTAAGATTTGAAAAAACTGCAAAGTCCAAGCAATTTTCGGTTAATTTTGTAACTTCAAAGAATATGATGAATTGTACTCCCTCCGTCCCGTGTTACTTGCACTATTTTCCTTTCAGGGCGTCCCAAGTTATTTGCACTCTTTCCATTTTTAATAAAAATTATCACCTACAGCCGCAATTGTTGACTTTGCTATACACTCATTCCTTAATCTCCGTGCCGAAAAGCAAACGTGCGAGTAGCACGGGACGGAGGGAGTAATAATTTTGACATATTTTTTCATTTGTACCATAATTACGTATTTGGGAGAAGTTATGTATAATGTGACAAACGAAATATACTAGACAAAACGTTTACCTACTTCAACAACGTCATGTAATACATCGAGTCAACTACTATCTTTGTTTTTTCTACATGTAATCGTTCCGTCAATAAACTCAAACAAAGTTGAGTCGTATTTCTTTTTGGGACTTCCCAACAAAGTTGGGACGGAGGGAGAACTATATACTCTATGCGTTCACGCATAGGAGTAGGAGTCTTGATTTTCCATTTTAGTTCATTCATGAACAGGAGTTTTAATTCATTTTTACAATCAATGATAATAGAGTCACACATTCCACTAAGTTATTCCAGTCATATTTCATTTAAAATTGGGACATATATTCCACTAACTTTTTTTTTTATTTTTAATATTTCTTAAAATTTGTATCACTAAGAAATAAAACTCTTAATAGGGAATAAATTAATGTGACTATATATTCACATAGGATACAAAGATTATTGTAAATTATAAATGTTGACATAAAATTACTATTTTGATCTTAACCGATTATATATAAAATTGTCCGTAACGTATTAATCATACACAATTTGCGTAAGGATGTCATCGATTTAGTGGGATGGATCAACCAACATGATGGAGAGAACAATATAAAAATTCAGAAAGATAAATGTTGGGATTACAATCAAATCAAATGATGACATTCATTAAATGTGAGCGATGTGACAAATTTTGATTTGAGATTTGGCTGCTAAAACCTCCCACTTTCCATACGTAGTGTAAACAGCCTTTACGGCACAATCTACGAAAATCAAACAGCCATGACTTTCTCTCCCTTGCATGTCAGCTTATCTGTGAAAAACGCCATCCGTGATGGCGTTTTTATATAAACACGATGTTCCCTTCGGCGTTTCTTATTTACTAAATACGCCAACCCCGTCGGCGTTTTTTTATTGTAACACGCCAATCATATCGGCGTTTTTTAACTTACCTGTATTTCCATAAAATACGATGACATACGGTTCAAAATGGTAAAACGCCAATGCGGGTGGCGTCTTCACTAATAAAAAACGCCAATGTGGGTGGCGTTTTTCCCATATGTAGAAGAGATAACAAAATGGGTACATTTACGTTATTTTAAACGTAAAGTACCCTATAAACCCGATTTCCTCTGATAAAGATTGAATTTTTATTTTGGGAGATTTGGAGTAGGTAGGCAGTAGTTGTTCCAAGATGCAATCTTTTCTAGCTTTTGTGTTTTCTTGATTCATAGGTTTGTAATTGTTGGAGGGGTTTTCGTTTTAGCAGTTATGAATAGTGCAAGATTTGAAATTTTCTTGTATTTGGAGCTGTGGGGCACTCGAATAATTAGAAGAAAAAGTAGAGAGAGGTGAAATTTGAAAACTTGGTGTTCCTTTTTTTCTTTTTTGGGTGTTGTAGGCAGGCAGCAAACAGTATCAAAAAAGGGTAAAAATGATGACTCCAGGTGTAATTTGGTGACGACTGTTATTGGATTTGGATTGAGTATTATGTTTATAGTGTTTGTGTGCTCGAGGCTGATTTGTGCTAGGATACAATTGAGTGCATCGCGGAGGTCTCTTGCCCGGGCGAATGGATCCGATCTTAGCAATGTAAGCATTCCTCTTTAGCTACTTTGCTGCACTTTGTTGTAGATATCATGTTACCATATTGTGTGAAATCTTGAATTTAGTTGTGTATAATTAGTTAGTTTACATCTTTTGCAATTTGAATTAGACGCGTTGGAGGTGTTCGGGAGAAATTTTATGCTGTTCTAAGCACCTTAAAACGATTGATGAGTGGTTGGATTTGAGTTGTGTTGATCTATGCTTCTGCACAAGTAGTTTATGAAGTTTGATAATGTATGAGGGAATGCCTTTTCTTTATATACAGATACAACAATGCTGTCTATGCTAAGCAAAATGATGTTTTTTTGATGAATTTGCGTTTGGGAATGAGAAAGTTGTTATCGTTGTATTTCGTTCTCTTCTTAGTCGTTTTATTTATAGGGAGTTTAATTCTGCTCCGTTGTTTAACAGTTGGAGGGGGGTTTTCATGGTCTCGAGCCTCTAGTGCTGGCCAACTTTCCTATGATGAAGTATAGAGAGTTACGCTTGTCCTCGATAGAAAATGATTGGTAAGTTGATAGTTTGTACGAGCGGGCATAATGCATCATTAGAAAAGTCTTAAATTCTTGTAGTCTCTCTCCTATTCTCCTCATTTTTCTGCTTCAATGATTCTCATCAAGTGAGTAGCTTATAGCTTTCCCTAAACGTGATTTAATGCACTTGAACTCTTCACGATTACATTGTGTGACTCTGCTCAAATCCTTGATTACTTATTATGTTCCGGTGATGCTTTGATAAGATCATATCTATCATATCTCTTAGGATCTTCTAATTATTTAGTTTTCCCTTATTCACCATATCTTTCCCATATTTGTTTAGATATTTGTTTCTTGTTCATTAAGTTAGAGTAGTAGTATTCTAGTATTATAAATAGGAGAGCTTGTTATCATTCTAATCATTCAATGAATATAATATATTCCCTAAACTTGTCTTGAGTATCTAGTATAATTATTGTTCCCTATTTGCTGCTGATCGGAGAACGTCTGTGACTCAGCAAATCCGTGAGCCTTCCTTCGAGCTTGTCGAAGGATTGATCACCCTATCCGTCCGAGAAGATAGATAGCCGGTCACGTTACGGAGGACGTCCGTAACAACTGGTGCTTTCATTGAGAGCTCATCCTCCGTCTTCATCCGTATCCCCCAAATTATTTCTCAGCCCCCGTCGAAAAAAAAAAAGAAAAAAAAGAAAGAAAGAAAAACAATCAGCCGCAGCTCCACCACCACGGCCACACCTAATACTCCATATTCTTTCATCCCGAAACTCATCATTATCTGTGAAAACGAAATCTAATGGAGTCCGAAGTGCCAGTGACTGAAACACTGCAATTGGGGCCGACGCGTCAGCGGAATATCGGCGAGATTGGAGGTAGGCCTCAATCGACGGACCCGATCACGCTAGGGTTTGAGCAATTGAACGCGCGCTTCGATAAGATGGATCGCCGGGTCGCAAACTTGGAACGACGCGCTGATTGGGACAAGCGGCATCGGCGTTACACCCAGCCTACGTACCGGCGGCCACAACACCACCAGTCGGACAGGTACACACCGTCGCCTCCATATCAGCCGGATAGACGCCGCCCGTACCACCTCCACCAAACTCGTTATCAACTGCCCGAGCACTATCATCCCTTCGACTATGGACCGCCACCAACGTACAGGGGGTTCCCGCTTCGTCAATTTCTGCAGCTGCAGAACGAGCCTTCTCGCCAACCATCCTGTTGGGACCCGCCGGGCGCTGGGGTGTCGATGGGTAACCTGGATTATGAAGAGATCGCATCTATATATTACCCTGATTATGATTGTGACTCTGTTGGATATGGTGAGGACGCTGATGTCCACCACGACCCATCTAGCAACTCACAACTAACTGTCATTGTTGTCCCGCCACCACCACCACAACGCTCGTCATCTTGCTTGAGCATGACAAGCCACTGCCGTGCAGCAGCGTCACTGCCCGCTGTAGCTGCTGTCCCATCTTCGAATCTGCCCCCAACAGTTCCGTCTTGCAGCCCCGACGATGACAGCGGAGGGGAAGGCGGATTGTTAGATGAACTGCCTCCACCAGCTATGATCTCTCCGCCGTGCAGCCCCTATATCAGTGGAGAGGAAGAAACATTGTTAGATGGCGACGAGGAGGTTGATTCCATTGAGGAAGTGAAGAAGGTCGTCGCATCTCTCGACGCTGCTCGAATGACATCTCCCGATGTTGTTGAGAATTGTTTTAGTGAAAATGTTGGTGCTTATCTATGTGCATTAGTTGGAAATAAAGTTGCACCGTCCTTTCCAATACATTTGAAGGAGATTGCCTTTATCTATGGGGATTTGCATGTTATGGATGCTACACGTCTGAATCCTCGATCAACATCGCTCGACACCGATGCGAGCTTGATCCCTCCGCGCAATGACACGTCATGTTTGGGCATTCTTGGAAGCATGGACAAGCTTTTCGTTTTGGCATGGAATTTTGCCGACAACATTGGGTCTCCTTTGTTGATTTTTGACAAAGGTGAAGAAGGGGGACGTTCAGCTGTTCGATATGGGTTTGATCCAGGAGGAGACGCCTCGCCAAAGCGTTTGCTTTCAACTCTCGTCGTTGCTTTATGGTTCCCACCTTGAGGACAAGGTGGATTTCAACCGTGGGGGAGTAGATACGATCATATCTATCATATCTCTTAGGATCTTCTAATTATTTAGTTTTCCCTTATTCACCATATCTTTCCCATATTTGTTTAGATATTTGTTTCTTGTTCATTAAGTTAGAGTAGTAGTATTCTAATATTATAAATAGGAGAGCTTGTTATCATTCTAATCATTCAATGAATATAATATATTCCCTAAACTTGTCTTGAGTATCTAGTATAATTATTGTTCCCTATTTGCTGCTGATCGGAGAACGTCTGTGACTCAGCAAATCCGTGAGCCTTCCTTCGAGCTTGTCGAATGATTGATCACCCTATCCGTCCGAGAAGATAGATAGCCGGTCACGTTACGGAGGACGTCCGTAACATGCTTCCCGTCGATTGTTGATAGAGTTTGGTTGGGATGCAAATCGTCGTATCACTATATTACTCTGTTGTTCAGCAGATAGTCAAGTTTATGTGTAATTATGCAAGTTTAGGTGGGATTGCCATTGTTTTTAAGTGTAAGTCATTCTTGTATGTGTATAAAGACTTCCTTATATGAGAACCTTCTAATGAAGTGATGCACTTAGTTTAAATATGTTCCTTCCCAATTCCGCTCTCTCATTTATCGAGCCTTATCAGTGAAACCTCCCCGCATTTGAAGTGCGTTGAAATGTCAATCACCTTGTTTGGAGTATTTCATCGAGACGGGTGCAGTGTATTCATAATTTCCTCGAACCACATAGTCCCTACGAAGAAATGTGGTTCAAGGGCTGTGCATAACCGAATCATAGCTTGCTTTTATATGTACCCTATGTTCACTTGTAATTTTTGCAATTCTCAACTGATTAACATTTGGCCAATTCCAGCCAGAGATGCACGGTATGCCTGAGCGACTACCACGAGGAAGACACACTGTGCGTGCTTCCAGTGTGCAGGCATTTATTCCACGCAACGTGCATTGGGATCTGGCTGCAGCAGCGATCAACGTGTCCTGTGTGTCGGATCTCACTGCGCGAGCTTCCTGAGAGGAAGTGGTATATGCAGCCGATGTTCAGCCACCGGATGCAGTCAGTTAATGCGCACTATTGCCATTGCATGGCAAACTGGAATAGGCCAAGATTCAATGAGCACGTCGAGGAGCCATCAGCAGGAGGTGCAGTCAACATCGGGCACAGAAACACGGACTTAGTTCATGAAAAGAATGGAAAACCAGAGAGCCCACCGCCGAACCAGTAGTGAGCCAGGTGTTGGTTTGGTTTCACTCTTGGCTTTCTGTAAATATGGTGTTGATTTCTGCTCTTCTTTTTCCTTGTACGAGGAGCTTTCTTTTCACTTCATTTGGAAAGCAATGTCATGCATAGTTCCTCCTTGTCTTATTACTGTTTAACTTTATTTTAAGAAGAGTGAACTTCATAGATGATCATGAACTAGTATTAACGGAGTATCCTTGAAAAAAATGGTCTAAAATGGATATAAGAGCATCCACAACCCGACTCTTAGTTGTCTCCATCTCAAGATGGCTAAGAGACCGGGTTGCAAGCCTCCAGGTCCATAGTATCTTGCCGGTGGAAGAAATTTTAGAGATAGCTAGCGCCCCCCATGCGGTGAGCTTGGATTGGGCTGTGACGCCCAACGTCGTTTATTACTGTTTTTTTAAATTTTTTTAAATTACAAAAATTTGAAAATAATACCAAACTTAATTAAATTTTTCAAATTTAAAAAATCGGTTTGAACTGAAAAAAATCAATTTTTCAAAAAATCATTTTTTCAGAGAAGTAGCCATTAATTATGTATTTTTAAATTTTATGATTTTAATTTATAATTTTTGGGTATTTTAAATAATATTTTTTAATTGAATGGATTTTTTTTTAAATTGAATAAACGAAATAGTTAAGAGATGAGATGGTTTTGAAATGGAGGGTTGCAAGTGCTATCTCTTAATGAAGAGATGGACTAAAAAGTGGTGAGGCCCATGAATAATGTAGAGATGAGATGAATTGGAGATGGAATAGAGATGAGGTCGTGGATGCTAATAGCGTTAAATGTCTTTTTTTTAACCTTTTCAATTTTTTAAGTTCAAAATTCCGTTACTTAGTGACTTTTTGTTATGTAATCAAGAAGTTTGGTAGAAACTTATATGACAAATCATGAATTTAAAAAAAATTCTCCAATTGCCACAATTGATCAAATTTGTGCTATCATTTTTAGTTTCTTAAGCTTAAAATTACAGAGCTTAGACAACTATGTCGTCACATAAATAAACATTTATGTCAATATTCATTAACAACATCAAAATATATCATTTGGTTGTCTATGTTGTCATATTAATAAAATCAAATTTTCAAAATATCAAACTCCTTCTATCTCGCAATAAGAGTCACATTTATCTATTTCGGTTCGTCCCACAATAAAAGTCACATTCAATTATACCAAAAATGGTAAGTGAGTCCCACATTTTAATTCATTATTCTTTATATTTCTTAAAATCTGGCTCAGACTAAATATGCCTTTTATTATGGGACAAAGAAAATATGAGTCATGAGAAAGTTAATAAAACATCAAATACAAATAATATTCAAACTATTACATAAAATCTAAAATAATTCAATGTTTTAGCAAAACAATGTCGATTGAGAGACTTATAGTAGTAATATGAGTACAAATAAGTGGTTGAAAATTGAAATACAACAACATCAAAAGAGCTTCCTACTACATCTATCCACGTGGCGTAATCCTTGCCCTCAAACTATTCTTCATCACCACCGTGAACTCGAGCTTCTCCGTAAAATCCACCTTCCCTCCGGCGGGAAACTCCGACCACTCGAACTCCTGCACCATCCTCGCCAGCATCAGGTTCACGTGCACCGTCGCCATCCCCAGCCCTGGGCAGATCCGCCGCCCCACCCCGAACGGCATCATCTTCACCCCCGTCACCCCCGTGATATCCGCCTCCTCCTTCCCCCTGTAGAACCGGTCCGGGTCGAACCGCTCCGGATCCGCCCACACCTCCGGATCCTCCGCGATCCCCGCCGAGAAAAACTCCACGCTCGCCTCCGTCGGTATGTCGTACCCCCCAAGCCTCGTCGCCTCCGTCGCCGCGTGCGTCAGCGCGAAGTACGTCGGCGGATGCTTCCGCAGGAGCTCCTTCACCACCGCGTTCAGGTACGGCATCCTCTCCACGTCCTTCTCGTCCACCTTCTTCCCCTCCCCCACCGTCGCCCGGATCTCGTCGTAGAGCCGCGATTGGATCGTAGGATTCTCAATCAGCCGCCCCACCGCCCATTCCAGGGCGGTGGCGGTGGTGTCGGTGCCGCCGTTGAGGAATTCGGAGCAGAGAGTCACCAATTCCTCATTCGTCGGCGCCGATTTCCTCCCCTCCACCTTCAGATCGAAGAGCGTGTCGAGATACGCGAACGAATTGGAATTCGATCCCGATTTGCTCCATTTTTCCCGCCTTTTTTCAATTAGGGGAACTAGGGTTTCGATCTGCCTCTTCCTCACTTCCTGAACCTTCTTCCTCTGTTTCGAAAAAAAAGGGCTTAAAGCTGGGAGAAAATCATCCATCCTCGGATCGAGAACGATCAACACCGATTTCATCATATCATCGACTGATTGAATCGTTTTCTCATCCATCTCAACGCCGAAGCACATATCCAGTAAAATACAAAACACAGCAAATCTCGCATTCCTCAGAACCCACACCGCGCCGCCGTTGGCGGCTCCCTCCGCCGCGATCCGATCCACGAGCCTATCCATCGCCAAATCCCTAGTTTTCCTAAACTCGCGAATCCTCGCATTGGAGAGCATGTTCTGCACCATATTCCGGCGAAGCGACCGCCACACTGGACCGTAGTAAGCCGCATTAACGCTGAATTTATTCGAGCTGAAGATCGTCCTCGTCGGATTCTCCATAGGCCGGGTGGCGAAAATCGGCCCCTTCTCGATCAAGGCCTCGTAAGCGAGCTCGTTGCTGGAGACGACGATCATGGTGCGAGTGCCCATTCTGAGGGTGAAGATACGGCCGTACACGGGAATCAGGTCGCGGATGTACTGGAAGAAGGGCTTCCCGGAGAAGGCGACTTGGAAGAGGTTCCCGACCACCGGGTAGCCTGGGGGCCCAGGTGGGAGGTTGAGCTTCTTTTTCGAGGAGGAGGAGCGGGAGAGGAGGAAGACGAGGACGAGTGGGATTACGAGGGCCGGGAAGAGGAGGGAGGAGAGGGAATCCATGGCTGGTTGAGGGAAGTTGGGGGAAATGGGAGGGATATATTAATGGAGAAGAGTATGAAATTGCAGGTAAGAAGAGTTATTGTGGGAGTTGAAGGCTTTCAACTAACAAGTCAGCTTAGGGTTTAATGATATGCAATTAATTAGGGTTTAGGGTTTGGTTATTGTATGCATGTACATAATCATCTACTTATTCCATAATTATGTAATATTATTAGCTTCACTATGCCATATTTACTATCAAGACAACGGTCTTCTATTATGTTTTTATTATGGAGTTTAAGTAAATTAACTATATATCTTTACAATTAATTGAAAAGCCTGATTTTGATGTACTCATTTTACTTGTTGTATGAAATTTTATTTTATGAATTGAGTTTTTGTGTTTAATGAAGTCCAAGAACTTATCTTCCACATGAAAATAGGAATAAAGAATAAAGATGAAAAAAAGATTATTAGGATCGTATACTTCAATTGATGCCTCTGACATCATGTCAGCAACTTGTTGGACTTCAAGGCTTTAAGTCACGTAGTCATTTGTTGCAAAAATCTTGAATTCGTCACTCGTAGATTCAACATTTAAGAGCACCCGCAACGTTGTGCCGTTGCGGTGCCTATGCCATTCCGGAGGAACGGTTCCGCGGCGGCACGCGTTGCAGCCGCCGTGTCGTCGCCATTCCGTGCCTATGCCGTACCGGGTGTCGTTGCCGCGGCACGCGGCACGACACGTTCCGCCACGCGCCGAGGTGACGTGGCTGGCTCTCAGCGCACGCGTGACGCCCACTCGCTGCCCCGTGAGTGGGTTTCGTCACGGTGACGCAATAATTCATTTTTTTTTAAATTTGAATTTAATAAAAAAAAATTGCAACGGTATTGTGACCGTTTTTTTATCCGTTTTGTATTTTTTTTTATTTTTTTAAATTTACTTACTCTATAAATACTCCTATTTCATATTCATTTCACTCACAAACACACATCTATTCCTCTCAAATCCTTTGTTTTAATGTTTTGGGTTTAAGTTGTAACTTTGTTTTAAGTTGTAACTTTGTTTTAATGTTGTGTGTTTTTTAATAAAGTGTGTTTGTTTTTTATTAAAGTGTGTTTTTTAATTGAATTGATTTGGAAATAAAAAAAAATGAAATTGAATGAATAGTAATTTAAGGAACGATTAAGGAACAGAGGGTTGCAGGTTCCGTTACTTAGTTAAGGAATGAAGTAAAAAAGTACAATGGGGCCCGCAAATAGTAGTTTAAGGAACGGTATATGAACAGCGTTGTGGATGGCCTAATTGTTTTCAAAAAAACGATCGATCACTTGTAAATGCAATAGTGAAAGTTATGAAATTAATATTGAAGCAATAACACAGGATTTTCAGCTATATTTGTATTGATTGTGTATATACTGTCATTTTAAAAAAATTTAAGTTCAATTATACTAGGACAAAAAGTAGTATCTGCAACTGAATATAAAACGGTTAGAAAGAAATGCATATAGTTTCAGAATTATTGAAAAGAAAAAATATCTGAAATGAAAGAAATGGCTATTTACAATGTAAAGGTGTGTATGACAGCATAGAATAGACATTATATTGACATGGTGCAAAGAAAAATACATTATCTTAGACTGATTTGAACAAATTCAGTGTATAAATATTATTTTCAAGTGGCATATTATATCCTCTTTACGTATAGTTAATGACATTTGTTGAGTTAGGCCGAAAGTTAAATAAATGATACTAACAAAGAATACGAAAAAGGGTATATTTAGTGCAATAAATTTATGAGTGAGATTGCTTTAAAAAGATAAATGGTAGACATGTGAGAAATTATATTGAGTAGTTAGAGAGAGACAGTTGGGTGAGGTAGATTTTATTTATTTCAACAACTTCTCCTCCTCCATTAAATTTCCATACCCACAGCCACAGCTGTATTTGTCAATTAATATAAATATGTATTTATATAAACATGAGCTTTTAATAGGAAAGTACTCTATCAAAAATAAGTTCAAACTCATCCTTCCACTAGAAACTAATGTTTGCTCCTAGTTGAGTATTGGGAAGTCCAGAACACGAACTTAATTATCTAATTGTTGCATGATTCACCATGACAACTCGTATTGAGTAAAAAGAAATTGGTCAATTAACGAATTGTTCTTACTTTATCACTACATTAATTCTATTTTATCATTTATGTGTATATTAATATGGAATGAGGTAATCTATTTTTTCTAGCTAGATCAGGAATTGATTGATTCGTGATTGATCCGAAGTTGTTTCTTTTCATAGAACTACTCCTTCAGTTGAGGGGTGGGATCTCCGATGCACTATATGTCGAGAATACTAACAAAAAAATAACTCATCTATATCAGCTTCAACCTTCTTGATGAAATGCATGCACATCTTGATATGTTTGGTTCGATCATGTCATTTTTTTATATTCTACTTCTTTTTTCGTTATTGATTAATAGTTTACTGATTTATTAATTGTAGTTGAAATTTGTTTTCTTGGTATAGGTAATGAAACAATGAACAATCATGCGATCAACACTACCTTAATACAATGTTAACTCGTATTGTATTTAGATGTTTATACCTTATATAATACTCCCTTTGTTCCACTTTAGTCCCAATTTACTATTTTTGGGTGACTCACTTTAGAAGTCTCGATTGAAATATTTTATAAATAGTAATAGGCCTACATTCCACTAACTTTTTTCCACTCATATTTTATTACCTCATTCGTCCCTGAAAATTTGTCACTTATTTTCATTTTCGTCCGTCCCTAAAAATTTGTCACATTCACTTTTACCATTTTTTGGTAGTGTACCTCATATTCTACTAACTTATTCTCACTCACATTTTATTATAAAACTAATATATAAAAGTAGGATCCACATGCCACTAACTTTTTCAACTCACTTTCTAGTATTACATTTCTTAAAACCCGTGCCGGGTCAAATGGTGACAAATTATGGAGGACGGAGGGAGTATAAAATTAATACTACTGTATAAAAGTGTGACTCATATTCCACTATATTTATTAAAATTCATGCCGAATTCAAATAAGACTTCTAAAATGGGACGGAGGGAGTAATATGTTTAAGGCTGCTTATACCATCGATATGTATGACGGTTAACTAATTGCAAAGTGAAGAAAGAGATGAAACTTCATAAAAAAAATAGACCAAGCCGCCAGGAGGATTCAAACCACTAAGAGCATCCAGAGTGGTGTGGATATCCCGGCGAACATCCCGATATACTTCCCAAAAACACCTCCTGTCACATTATAAGGACCTCCCACTGCACTGCCACGTCATAAGGACATCCCACTGCACAATGGCGGACATCCCCAATGACATCCTGGCGGACATTCACAAAAAAAATAAAAAATCGGGACATCCTTCGGGACGTCCGTCGTGGCACCGCAATGACGGATGTCACGACGGACGTCCCGGAAAGCAACAGATGTACGGTGTCCGCAGTTGACGTCCGTGTCCGCCCCTCCTCGCCTAATGGCGGACGTCCGTCATACCGGTCCGACGTCCGGTGGAACATCCTCCATTGTGGATGCCGTAAGCTATAAATGTACTTTTAAATTAAAACTAACAACATTTTATATATTCATTTTTTTAATGGGGTATTCCTTTTCATCACACTAAAAACTAAAAACATTTCAGCCAAAACTTTCTGATAATGGCAAGAGTTTGTTTGGTTCAATTTTGGATAAATTTCTCGGGACCAATTGTACAATAAATTAAGCTACTTTCCTTTTGCTATTTAACTTAGAAAACCACTCCAATTATTATATGATAATGATATAGTACGAGTTTAGAAACAACCTTATTTAATGGCCCATCCACTCCATCCCAATTTTCTACATGCTACAATTAATTCTAACCCTACCCTCGAAACTGAAATTTCAAATTAAATCGTTTATTTTGATTCGTCCAAATAATTTGAATTCGATACTTGTCTCTTCGGTATGATTTTGCCAAATATTACTACACATAGACCATTTCCTAAAATAATGTGTACATTTCCCAATTGAAGGAAATACCCTTTAAACTGCATATTTTAAAAAAAAAATGACAATTGTAAAATTTGATTAAAAATTCTATTATATCTCACATTTTTTTAATTTAAATAACAAATTAAAAAGTTTAAAAATTTTAAAATTGTCCAATTTGACTAATTATTTTATTTTAAAAGTTTTTAGTTGTCGAAGCAACTTCTTTTATTCGTCCACGTTGTTACATTATTGTTACATTAGTACAAATTTATGTCATTAATACTTAATTAATATCATCAAAAAATATCACCTACTCATCAATTTAAAATCGAATTTTCCCCAAAACTATATACCCTATTTTTAAAGATTTGAAATTTGCAATACCTATCCTATCCGTTTGTATAGTTTATTGGATAAATAAAAGTAAAAAAATTCGTCTCAGTTGACACCTATTGGACACGTGGCAACTGCTCGACGATCCAAGAACTCTGCGGCCGACACGTGTGCGGTCATTCATACCGTTTAAATTCCCGCCTTCTTCCCCAAATTCCAAACCATCTCAATCCAATTCTACATAATCTTGAAAATGCAGACAGCTAAGGACATCGCAGCTTCGGCCAAGGCCGGCATGGAGAAAACCAAGGCCTCACTCCAAGAAAAGGTTCAGTTTTTGTGATTCAATTGATCGTTGTTTATGTTAATAATGGTGACTGATTGGAACAGGGTGAGAGGATGACGGCGCACGATCCGTTGCAGAAGGAGATGGCGACGGAGAAGAAGGAGGCGAAGATCCATGAGGCTGAGCGCCGGAAGCACGAGGAGCGTCGCCACAACGCGGCCGTGGCTGATCATGGTGTCCACACTGGAGTGTTGGGCGGCCATGATCAGCATGTGCCCGGTGGGCACAAGCATACGACTGGGACCGGCGGCACCTACTAGTGTCCGTGTTTTGTAATTTCCAAAAATAAAAATCTTTTTTTTTTTGTTAAATTTCACTCTTTTGATTGTGTTGTAATGTAATCTGGTTTCATTTGGCACTCAAATCTTCTTAATTCTTGTTTTAATTTCTTTGAGTGTCTTCTATACTTCAAAATGAAGTGCATCATGATTATCATCTTCTTCATATATTAGTCAGGATAATAGCTATTCTAATTAAATTATGGCAAGTTTGGGTAAATATATAATTTTTAAAATTGAGATTATTTTTTATTTTATTCCTGAATAAATTGATGTATTCAGTTATATTGAAAATGATTTTAATTTTAATAGAATAAGAAAATAGATAAGAATATTAAAAAAAATTAGTGAAATACATTCTTCGAACATCATCAAAATTGAAAGATGAATGGATGAATGATTGAAAACAATTAAAATTTAGGAAAGATGAATGGATGAATAATTGAAAACAATTAAATTTATGCGGCTTAATTTCGAAAGAGACTACTGAAAAAAAATTGAAATTTGTACTACGTACTATGATTTAATATTTTAATTTTGAAAGTTAAACGAGATTGATTAAATATTATTTAAATAGTTATTAATCTTAAGAGTTAGAGATAAGGGAGACTGGGGCTCATATGAGCGAGTATAACATAATGGCACTTCTTTCATTTTTTATTTTTTATTTAAGTTAGAGTTTGTATTTTTTTTAGATGTCCTAATTATGTTCAACAGCATTTAATTTTTCGGGACGTCTTCGGGCGATGGGCTTATTGGGCCCTAGATTTCTTTGGGCTTATTAAATTTGCTAGATTTCTTTCTCATGGCAATTGATTGGTGGTATTTTTTATTGTTATTAACTTATGCTCATTTGAAAATATACAACTCAAACAGTATATTTTTCGTAACATACCACTACAACAAAATACTTGTAGAAAATGCAATAACCGATTAATTAAAATACGATCCAGAATTCTAATAAATTAATTCAACTAATTTTTGCAGTTATTTAAAATATTTTAAAAAGAAGCCGAATTTGGAAAGCGGGTAATGAAATTAAAAAACATAATGTTTGAAAACTATTCGAAATTCACAAATCAGTTTCCTAATAGAAAAAGAAACATGCACTCAAATTAGGTATTCAAGCTATTACATGGAGTCTCCGAAATCCTTTCGATGATCTATGTTGTGTTGAAGGAATATCTATCTAATCCGATCAATTGTGTGAAGCCCGTGATAGCAACGCTTTGTGGAAAATTATTACGTATGAATATGTTAGATACATGTGACTCGATTAGTGAAACAGTATCTATTCTCTCAAAAGCATGCCTTTTTTTGCATCAAAGAAAACATTTTGTTGCAAATGAATACGATATTTAGGATCCCAAATTGCATGAGCAATAGGTCTTACTTGTAAAGAATCTTGTACACATAATCAAAAAAATTCCTCACTAAGCTACATGAAACAGATTTATGAATGCATTTTGTCTTTTTGTATGAAAATATTGATACAATGTAAAGTTTGCAAATTTAACTGAAAAGGTTATGTAAATTGCACTTAACCCTATGCATGAATTATAGAGTATTAATAATCTTAAATCTGTAGTTTATTATGCATTAAAAGAATGTTTACAACATATATGAGAAAGTACACATCAATAGTATGTCTCTTGACACTACAACAAGACACAAGTTTGTGACAGATGCACAGACACATCTGATATACCAGTAAACTACATTTATTCCACTGCTCTTCCTCTCTATCATTGACAGGAGGTGAGCATAAATTATGAACAGAACTGACCTATGAAAGAATTACAGCTTTATAGAGAGTACATGCCACTTGTATCGACGAATGGCCTATCACATTGAGCAGCAGAGAGGCTTACTTGTTACACGGCAAGATCCATGAAACCGGTGAAAGAATAGGTTATTGGCAGCTCATAGGAGAAGAGGAGAGGAGAGATGAATGTTAATGAATTGTTAGCACAGTCTACTGTTATCCTACTTCTCGGTGAGGGCATGTACTCTTTTATCAGTTTATGTTTCCTTCTTACTTGCTGGGAAATGCAATCTGGCCTTCAGAGGTCGTGGTGCTCGTGATTTTTGGTCAAATCCTCTGACACACACTAATCCTGCATTGCAATTATAATTGTGTGAAATTTCGGTTCGGATAATCACAGAAAAAAGTCCAATTATAGTACTATGAGAGTTGATACCTTTCCAAAAGCAGAACTGGATATCTTCGGTTGACAGGCCTAAGAAGAATTAGTCGTATCTCAGTCAGTTAGATGCATTTGCTATGTATACATAAACTGATGAAATTTTTGTGTACCTTTGAAAATTGATGAGACAGACGTCCCAAAGAATACGGTCCGTTTTGGAAGGTTCCATATCAGACTTCTTGGCACATCTATAGGACTCAAACTAGATTCATGGTCGGCGAATACCTGCATTAGAGTAATGTCACACATCCCTCTTTCGTTAGTTGAATAAATGAAACTATCATCAAACATAGAAATAGCAGTTCTTATGCTGGTTTATCAAGTAAAGTAACACCCCCTTCTCCTTAACTTTGCAGAAACCTACAACAGAGTTGTTGAATTTATAAAAATCTTATTACCTCATTGACTTGGAAATATGTGCCATTGAGCGGGAAACTCCCTCTCATTGCTGTTCTGCAAGGTATCTGCGCGAGAATTCTAATTCAGCAAACACAAGTAAAATAAAGTGGAAAGCTATATTGGTACCGTCTGATATCACTTCGATTCTTACCAGAATTGTGCCTCTTACGGTCTGAGACTGTGCTTCTCTTGTGCTGTTGCATGAAAAGCATGTCTTGTTGGTGCACAGACCACCTGCTGCTACCGCAGAACTACATTTAGCTTCTGGGGGTTGAACAGAATCTGGCGTCTCACCTGTTTAAGAAGTTGTTTGAGCATATTCAGCTGCATCATCAAACTATTTGGTACGTCTCTTCAGTATTACTCGATGCTTTTTACTACTTGAGGCTTCAATTTATTTTGTATGCATGTACAAATGCACTTCATGGTTTAGTCAATGGAGTCATTATTGGTTTTCTTTTAATTAGAACATCTAAACTTAGCAAAATCTTGTTACTATCGTGGAAATAATTGCCCATCCACGAGCGTTTTGGATCATATCAAGTGCTTTTAGATAATATAACCTACCCGGGGTCCATATTGCTAGTAGATATGGACTTGGATCATCAGGCTCTCGTCTATCCATCTAAACATGAAAAATATAGGTCAGTGAAAATCCAGTTGTCTATAAAATAGAACTACAAAAGGTTAAAATGATATGAGACAAGAGACATAACTAACCTCTTTGAGTAGAGGATGTGAATCCGGAAGTTCGTAGCTGCAGAAAAATTAAGTCATTAGCTACTGACGTTTTCTACTCATTTTCCTGGTAGGATTTCTTCAAAATTTTAAAAGTTTTAGACGAAGTTATAAACTTACACTTGGTGCTCTGTCCGCAGTCGACTGGCGTGCTTTAGTTTCGGTGCTGGTATGGAAGCAAATTGTGGATTTAAGGCAACTAGAGCTTTGGACATATCACCTTCTCCAATTTCAATCTTCCCTTGTAAAAAGCTCTGTAGATTTGTAGTGAATTCTTCAATATTGAGCTTTATGACTGGGATTTCTTCTGAATCCGAATCGTCATAAAATGTATCCTCAATATCTTCAACTTCGGCAGGTGGCTCTGGCTCTGGGGTTGCTGGTTCCTCGATTAACGGTTCGCAATCCCTTGACAACCTCACTCCTTGATCTATGGTATCCTCAGATGGTGGCAGTGCCATATGCTTTATTATAACGTTACCGCTATTATTAGTATCACTTATGGGAGCAGCTGAACGTACTATATGTCTCTCTTCCGGCACTGGAAGAGCAAGCCTTGCACTGCACCATATGTATATATTTTTTCATAATATTTTAGCAAATTAACACGCGTAATATTAAAAGATATATCCTTTGACTGCCGAGATTCCTGCTTTTAATCTAGACAAGTTGTTATTTTTTCTAGATAGATTGCAAGCTAACCTTGCAAAAGCACTGGCAAAATGTCGACATTCTCCTCTCAGTGGACAGGCATTACAGTTCGGATCCCTCTTTGTGCAGAAAACCTGTACCCAATATATGGAAATCAATGAGAAACTCTTTTGTTTGTTAACTATGGTTGCTACATAAGCTGATTTAAAGATGAACTGCTACCTTTCCAAATGTAATCATTTGATAGTGTAGCTCATACCTGCAGTACCATGGGATAATAATTAGTTCACATCTTGGACTAGCAGAGTTTATGTAATTTAGAAAGGTAGGTAACTAGTTAATAATAATATATACTATACTATACTATACTATACTATACTAATTAGTACACCTACAGTGTTTCCTGATCCAGCTTGCAGAGTCTTGGCCAAATATATTTCTGAACTGTTTCCAGAATAGGATAACTGCATGGGAATGATATTAGTATCTGCAACAATTCAAAATTTGTATATCACAATAAGTTAGCGTATACTTACAGTTCAAGGAGATGCAACTGGAGTTGCTCGGGAAGGGGTTGTAGAGGAACCCACCCAAGTCGAACAGCAATACGCCCAACATTTGTGTCAACCTAACAGCTGATAGTCAGCGAAGATTTCTTTCTTTCACATACATAATACATATACTTGATTTTTTTTCTGAGATGTGTGCTTACAGGGAAAGCAAGATGATGAAGAGTTAAAAGCCGTATGCACTCCACACTTTTTAGTCCTAGCCCTCGTATACTTAATAAATAGTCCCTGCAAGAGATATTATTCGTCAAAAGAAGACTGGATTCTACATTAACTAATAAATATAAGGTAGATATTACTAGATACTCCCTCCGTCCTATAATAGAAGGAACATTTGGGTAATGACGCGGGATTTTAGGGGATATTGTTTGTGTGTTAAATGGAGAGAGAAAATAGCATATTTATATTAATGTGAGAGAGAACTTTTTCCAGAAAAGGAAATGTGACATCTTTTGTGGGACAAACTAAAAGGGAAAGTGTGACATCTATTGTGGGACGGAGGGAGTACAAGATAAGCTCATATCTTTGTGTGCCTAAAATGAAACTATTACTTTAATGAGGAACCTTACTTGGCTTTGGCTGGTTCAACATCTCTCAACCATTCAAGATCAATTCTTTCATGATCTTCAACCAAGTGGTTAAGAAAGCTCTGCACATATTTGATGAACATATATTGGTTTTTCCAAATCATTGAAATAATAGGAGTTACCAATTATCATTTATAACCATTAAACATACCTTCATTCTCTCCGCTAGAATGTTGCTCATACCCCTTTCCTTGATTGCCTCGGAGATCTCATGAACATCAGCATTTCGCATTGCTTCGTAGTCTAGAGAGTCCATAGCTTTTCTGCTGCTTCCTGCTGTCCCATCCTTCGACTGCACTTGTTTCCTCAACGTATCCCAGTTAAATGGACCAGCCTTTTCCTTCTCAGCCTTCCGCTTTCTTGCATTTGGTGTTGCGACACCGGTATTACTGGGTTGGTTGTTAGAAGATTGTCCTTGCTCCATACCGGGTTCAACTTCCGCCCATTTCCTATCATCTGCAACCAAAAATCATCTATATATCAGAATTTGTCCTAATGAATGAATTTACGTCAAAGTTTTCATACAGTACCACTTGGCTGTTTACTGAGTGCTTCAACGGGTCTTCCGGAATCCTTCTGAACTGTGCCTTTCGAATGAAAAGCACCTTGCTCTTCACTACTATGCTTGACAGAATGTTGAGGATTCCTGTTACAAGACTCATCTGGAAAATCATTTCGCAACTCAAGGCTCTTTCTTAGATCTGCATGGTTAACAGATGATGGTTGATATTTGGATCTTCCATCTTCTGAGACCATAAAAGGACCTTCTGCACTCTGACCTACGTAATCATCCATGCATTGTGCATCAGTTCCTTTTGAATCTTTTGAAGTCAAATTAGATACGTTTTCACTTCCCAAGAATGTAAGATCTTCTGCTTCCCAGTTTCCTATCCCCATCAACATGTTTGTCCATGAATTGGGCAATGGGTGAAGAGAGCTCTGCTGGTGTTGGGCTTCAGAGATGTCAACCCGCCCTGGACTTTGCGTGTGTTCTGGTTTTTCAAATTCCTGATGGTCAATCACATTTGTCTTACTTATATATAAACTATCTCGGAGGTAGGACTTACTTTGCTGCAATGCTGCAATTCCTTCATCCTGTTGGGAAACACTTTGATGGCCAACTTTTTTGCTAATATTCCACCCACATTCGGAGTCTGAATTTGAGGCAGAGCTGGATCTAACATCTTCGGTAGTTTGAAAAACAACGGATTCAGAGGAACTTTGTGATGAAATGATATCTTCCTCGGCTCTCCTGGTATAATGATTGCTAACCGGAGAAGTCTTTTTTTCTGGACTGTTGGTTCTATGTGTGGATGTTTCAGTTGATGTTACTTGACTATGGTCAGACACTGGTTCCATTGCCATTTTTTGATGATAAGTTGTTCCATCTGGATATGTTATGCGAACCTCATGCTTTCCAACTGCTGGACTTCCACTACATTCACAATATGGTTCTCTAGCAGTTTCTGATTTTAAAGGGAATTTGGCTGCAAGATTCATAAAAGCAGAGCTGCGAGCAAGGAAAGAAGTTATAAAAGTTTTATTAGCTTCTACCATGAAATTATATGCTTTTTTATATTACATCAAGGTCATTAACTTTACCTTGAAAGATGATCTGAAACATTTTGTGTAAGAAATACTCCTATCACCGAATCAACCACTGACCCTTTCCACTTGGAGAATCGCCTGTCCCCTGCAAAGATACAAATCGATCTCAGGTTTTAGCTGTAGGATATCCTTATAAATTTGACCCTCACTGAAGTTTGTATCTAGCTTGGTCTCAGGGATATTGATACTATGAAGTTAGTATGCTTACAGCCAACTTATAGTATATATAGTCAGAGCTCAATATAGTAGGAATATTGTGCTTCAGAAAGATTGTCAAATCGCCCTTAACAGAAAGTTACCTTATGATGAGTAACTTGGAGTTGGATGGCACATTTCTGCTGTAATAATCATATGATGAGAAAGTTCATCAGCAGAGATTTAAAGCTCTGCAAAATGTACTTTGCGATACCAACATAAATAGGTCGGCATGGAGATTTATCCCCATACAATGTCGAACACACACTAGCAAAGTGACCCAAAGGCCAAAATGCTAAAATGTGATTTAACAGATAGCATTCAACAGAGGATCCAATTTGAATCCTTGGTATGAGGCTTAACACAGAAGAACTCATTGCAGATCAATGGTGGCTTTCTGCAACAGAATCACAGAAAGAATGCAAAGAAGTTTCTACAGACAAGAATCATTTATCAAGTCCAAAACTTCTTCTTCTTTCTCCTTTTTCTTAACCCCCCCCCCCCAGTATTTTATGTTTAAGGTTAATTACATTTTCTGTTGTGACAGAATAGAGTAATTGTGTAATCGACAAACGAAAGAACGTAAGGAGACACAGAATTTACGTGGTTCGCCAATTGGCTACATCCACGGGCAAGAACGGAGAACAAATTGTATTATGACTGCAGTTACAGATTTCAGATCTAAGATCACGATCACAGAATTATGTGCTCTACTCACATATAAATAGGCACACATGAGATCCTATCATAATTAGGAAAATAAGCCTATCCCAATTAGGAAACATAATCATATCCCAATTAGGAGACAAATTCAAGGCATACTAACATTTTCTACCTATACTTTCAGTTTTTTGACATTGCAATGTAAAACTCTTTTTTCTTGTTAGTTGCGGCTTGAACATTGAGGGAAGCTCACATTTATGTCGTGTGCATTACATAGGACAAAGTTGTTTCATTTTACCACATGAAGTTTACACTATTAAACCATCCGTCCACGAAAAATAGCTTCATCTTTCCATTTTGGGTTGTCCACAAAAAATAGTCATCCAAAAATGGAAAGTTTCTCTCTCATACTTTACCCACTTTTTCTCTTTCTCTCCCCTACTTTATCCACTTTTTCTCCTTATCCCTCTTACTTTACCAATTTCTTATTTAACCTCGTGCCATCCATATTTGAACTTACTACATAGTAATATCAATTCTAATTGTGATAGGAGAATAGGAGATAGATTGTTGCGTCTATGTTTGGCACTAGTAACTTGTCTTCATAAATGAATAATGTAGGAAGATGTAATTGTATTCAAAATATTACTCCCTCCGTCCCCGAATAAGAGTCGCTAATTTCCATTTTGGGCCGTCCCCCATTAAGAGTCACTCTTCATTTTTACCATAAATGGTAGTAGGCCTCACATTCCACTAACTCACTCCACTCACATTTTATTATAAAACCAATATAAAAATATGGGTCCCACATTCCACTAACTTTTTCAACCAACTTTTCTCTACATTTGTTAAAACTCGTGCCCGGTCAAAGAGCGACTCCTATTAGGGGACGGAGGGAGTAGTATTTTCTTTATATTACAGTGGTAAACTGAAAAACTACACAAAATTAGATAGTAAACTGCAATAACTTTTGGAGGGGTTGATGATTGTGCCTCCATGCAGTAAGGTGTGGTTGTCTCAACATCAAAGGCATTTTTTTGTGTTTCTAATATGTAAGTTCTTATCTTTCATCTTACTGTTATCATAATGCTGTAGGGACCTTTGAACTGACTTAAGGTCCATTTTCCTCCCAATATCCAACTGAAATGTATTGAATTATGTTTTCCAACAGAGACGATCTTGGTGAAAATAAATGACACCTAGTTTAACTATACTAATTTTGGTATTTATAAAATCTTTTGGTTATCTCTAACATTAGCTTTTATAAAATGTATGAATTTCCTTAAAAAATGCATAAATTCAAGCTAGCTTCTCTTTGTGTAATTTTTATGTCTTATATAATTCGATCAAGTGCTTATAATTGAGAACTCTGTGATATGTAATTTATATATCTACTAATTTACGGATATAAGCATTAGGATAGAAAATACCTTGGACTAGATGCATTCGTGCAATAAATGAGTCCACTCGACCCCGGAATACTTTCCTTTCTTCTTCCCACCATTTTTCTCTATTGGTGTCCATTGTTTCTGGAACTTCGCCTCCCTCCTTACCCATTAAAAGGTTCCACAGCCTATTTGTCTCTGGATCAAGGTCTACTTTAGGCCTTGGTGTCTTCTTTTTGACAGGATCATATGGAACGACAGCACCATCTCCTTTGTATGGAACAAGTGCACTTTGCTCTTTCCAAACCAATTCTTTGCCGCTGTTAGTGAGGTGAAGATGCCTCATGCCATTGGTTATATCATCCACAGTGGAATACACTTCTACTGTGTTCCCTGGAGAGATAGAGAGAGATGGTGAGTGAAAGAGAGGAATAATCTTGTTTTATCAATCTTAAACCTTTATTGTAACAGAACAACTTGCAGAAAGATGTTTACCTGCAACCTTCTTGGGGGATTTCCCATAACTTTTCCTTTTTTGAGGATCTTGCTGGTGAACTTTTCCCACAAAGGGCTCCTTCCTGTTTATCCCTTCAGTGATGGGTTTGGTGATTTGCTTATCAGCAATGTTGTCGGTTGTCTTTGGTAGCATTATTTCTGAATGTAGATGCACTTGAGATAAAGCATGGTGTTGCTGAATGTTATTCCTGATATCGGAGTAGTTCATGTACCGATCACAAATGACATTGGTGGGATTATCATTTCGATTAATGATCTGCCTTCTACAATCAGAATTTCTTGATTCATCATTCTGAGGCTCTGTTGATATTTGCGCCAGGAAACTCTTATTCCTTCTGCTTACAATTTCTTGAACAATTCTTTCAGCAGTTGTAAAGCCAGAATGCCTACTGAGTGACCTACCATTATCATCCTCAGCATTTTTTTCACCATATGCTCTTGAACCAGTTTGTCGTTCATGTAAACCTTGAAACTGGAGTTGCGAACCCACGAAGACCATATTTTGTGGACTCCCAATTACAGTAGGCTTATATGCTCTCTTGGTTCCTTGTTTATCAGTTACATCTATCAAATCCTCCACAACTTGAGGCATAGTCTGCACAGATGATTGTGCTCCGAAGCCCAAGATTTGCTCGGAAGGATTTGCTTGAAAGGCAATATGGCCATGGCCTTCCCTAATGTGATGATGTAACTGATTGTACCTACTAACGCTGTCGGACTGGCATATGCTGGCATTTCGCATACTGAAACTTCTCGCTATAGCATTCAAGCTATGGTCTCTAGATGTAGGCGGTGGAGCTCCAGATCCCAGGATGGGTAATTCTTGAGAAGGTATTCTGTTTAGTGACTGAGCAAATTGGTAGGGAGTCGGTGTCTGTTGTCCCTTTCTTTCAAGTGTGTTGCTGCAACCTGCCTTAGCTGCAGAAGTTGACGGTCCACTTGAATCCTTGCGAAGCTTATGCTGCTCATTATTCTGCTCCTGGTGGCCAAGTTGACTACCCTGGCATTCCTCTTGTGCTCTATTGTCTCCAACAATCTCCGTGTTGAAGTTTAATTTTCTCTTGGTCAACTTCATCGCAGGCCCCATGCCAGATGCTTCAGCTACTTTCACTGTATCAGCCATTGGAGGAGTTGAGTCTTTAGTGCCATTGTTTGACCCGTACTTCCTTTTGGCTGAAAGATTACCATTAGGAGTACTGCTTTTTGTAGAAGCAAGCTTTGGTGACCGTTTGGGTTTCCCTTCAACCACTACCTTTGGTCGGTGTTTCGTTCTTTTTGGTGTTTTCTGCTGTGGTGTCTTGTTCAGATCAATTCCTCCATTTCCACCATCAGAACATTTCATCTCCTGGGGAGATCTTAAAACTGCTTCAGTAGATTTACCCATAGATTTATCTATAATGTCACCACGCTCTTCCTCAATAATTTCAGGCTGTGAAGAAACGACTAAATTTCCGGGGATATATTTTTCTGGAGTTAATGTGCCTTCTTGCAACAAATGTGGCACTTGAACGATCTGGTGAGTCTTGAACTGATTTTGTTGGTCTGGTGTTAACAGCCCTAATGGCAAGGACCCCAAAGTGCTTGAGGGTTGAGTCAATCTGAGCGCTGATTTGGCTACTGAAGGTCTACCTACGAAAATACAGCATTTGAATTATGGTCAATGAAATTCCAACAACATATAAATCACTCATTACATTATAGTCATTTTCATATACATGATACATCTAAACTTGGTCCACTAATAGACATAGTCACACCATAATGTAATATGGAAAACTGACCTAGTTCAGTTATCAAATACAAGAAGGCAGGTAAAAAGCTTGGGAAGTGAAAGGGCCACAGTCAATCATGCAGAACAGATATACAAGAGACAAGTGCAAGTGATCAACATTCTAAAAATATAAAATTAACATTATGAAAAGAGTAAAGGTCAATTTTGGTCCTAAACATATGATCAAAATACGAATTTGGTCCAAAATATTCATTTTTTTGAAAAACAGATTCGTAACAAATGAAAATGCGGCTGAAGAAGTCCTTTTTTTACGGTTCCGTCAAAAAACACTAATGGTCAACGCTAATTGCACGGTGGCATGACCGTTAGTTTTTAGACAGAACCGTCAAAAAAGGACAACTACGACAAGGATTTCATTTGCTATGGACCTGTTTTTCAAAAAGTGAATGTTTTGGACCAAATTCGTATTTCGGTCATATGACCAAGATTGACCTTTACTCTTCTGTAAATGATCCTTCTTTAAAAGATGCCGAACAATTTTAAATGATTGACTTGACATTAATTCCCTAATCCAGATTTCACTAGCAAATAGGAAACAAAATTAGACAATCTACTCGTAGTTGGGGATAAGCCAATTTAGTAAACCAAGTCTTACTGAGTAGCTTGTCTACCAACAAAAGTAAATACATATTGCTCACTTGAAAGAAAGTTTAAGTTATGTATTTCTTACTAAACACTTGCTTTAACAATATAATTTCATCCCAAATTGGATAAAAGAGAGAAATACCATTTGTTTGACTAAGTGGTTCACATCAATTCATTGCGATGAGTGTTCTTCATCAATTGAATATTCATTTGAAAACCATCTCCACATAAAAAAGGGATATATAAAATGGGAATATGAACTTAGAAGTACTTGCAACGAGACTTAAAGTTTTATCAAATTATCATCGGAGAGTTATGCGAACGTATATAATGTATCATCTAAAGGGAAAGTGACATGAAAAAGCAAAAGTGAAAATACGTGTCTTGCATGCAATATACTCACTTTGTGGAATCTCTTGTTGGTTGTAACCACCACCATCATGGCTTCCACAATAAATGTGACTCTGCGGGAATCCGGCACCAACCATTGCATAAGCCACGTGATTGCTTTCATGCAAAACGTGATTCCTTTGGGCACTCACGCCAACTGAAGCGCAACCCACATGATTGCTCCCTAGGAAAATGTGATTTTGCTCTGGTCCAGCACCAAATGGTGCATAAAGGTGATTGCTTTCAACTTGAGAAACAGGACAAGGGATGGCAGGCTTGCCCTCCAAAACAGAGCTTCTATATGGCAATCCATTCGGTGAAGGGGAATCCTTAGCATTCATGATGCACATTAAGTCTGCGAATGAACTAACCTCCTGACGGGTAACAACTTCACCTATATTCTGCAAATTAGAGCCATTTCCTCCTGCATTCTGATTCACCCCTACGCAGTTATTTTGGTCAGAGTTCAATGGAAACCAATTATAGGCTTCAACGGGAGCAGCATCTTGACTAATCTGCACTTTGCCATTCATCCCCAAATTCGTAGTTGGAGGCAAATTCTGGTGCGGCCTGCTATAGTTTCCAGCTGGAGGAACACCTTCGTGGTTATACTCTGTGTAGCTTGGAGCTTCCATCCTGTTCAGATCGAAACGAGGAGGTTGCTGATCCCGCAAAAGATGTTCATACACATCTACCATGTTGTGCCAAGTATGTTGGCCAATCTGATTCTGTTTCATTTCAGGCCGGGCATTATTAGAACTCTGCAGAACCATTTTGTCCGGTGTCGATGGAATCCATATACTTCCATTCAGTGTAACTCCCTTCTCCCATGGCACTGAAGATCCCCTCCCCTGCTCCATCATCCAAGTGTTCTGATCTTTGTAGCTTGGACCTTCACTTCTGTTCAGATCAAAACCACGAGGCTGCTTACTCAGACAAAATTCATCATACATATCCATCAAATTGATCCAATTTTGTTGCCCAAGCTATATACCAGACCGGGCATTGTTAGAACTCTGCATAACCGGCTTATTAGGTGTCGATGGAGTCCATACATTTCCATTCTGAGCAGCTCCCTTCTCCCAGGGTATCGAAAATCCCCTCCCCTGCTAAATCATCCAACAAATTACCCCTTTTTTGTGAGAAAAATCACCCCATCAATCGCTTGTAACTGAATTTCAATACTCCTGGAGAAAATTCAACAAAATAAATCCTCTAAGACTAGAAAAAGCAATTAATGCTCATAAAATTCAATTAAAAAAAACCAACCATTCCTCAACAATCTGCATCTCTCCGCATGCCAAGTTCCCAAATTTAGCAAATATAAATAAAACAACAAGAAAAGGAATAGCCAATTAACAAATGCACATTCCTAAAAAAAGCTAGAAATAAACAGAAAACACCAAACATGAATCAGAAACACGGAAAAATTGAGAAATTACAGCAGCAAATTCCAAATCAGAGGATTTCAATTCCAAAGATGTAAGGTGAAACCTACAAGGCTTTAATGGAGGCGCTGGCGTGTGAAGAAATGCAATCAAACAACAGATACTTCACACTCAAATTAAAGCATGCCAATTAAGTTTAATGGAAAGAGAGAATAAATGCAGAGGCCAATAAACTTAAAGTGGCAACAATTGACAACAATTCAATCAGGTATAACTAAACCCATCGATCTCTGCAACAATTCCTTACCTGAGAGATCAGCTCCGAAATGAGTCAATGCCGGAAAATCCAAGTCCGCGGTCGTTACAATAGTGGAGAGAGAAGAAGAGAGAGAGGAGAGCTATAAGTATTACTCAACTATAAAAACAAAGAAATCAAAACTTTTCAAAAGAGAAGTGCATGGTTAGGCAGGCAGGAAAATTCTCTCTTGCACCAACTAATTGCTAAATAATTAGTTAATTACATAAATTCAATCTTCCAAATGATTAAATTTACAAAATCATATCAGTTTTACAAAATATTACTGCTTTAATCTGTAGATTTAAAGGGTTTTATTAAATCTACAGATTTAAAGTTAGATGAAATTTCGGTATTTACGGGAGTCAACTGAAAATTAAAACGACTAGTTTTGACCTGCAACGTGATTATACTGATCTCATTTAGATAATGGTGATATTAAAAATAAAATATAGTACTATACTACTAATCATATTGTTTTAATCGGATAAATATAATATGATTGGGTGAGGAGCATATCGTCGTTAATGGGCCAAACCCAGTAGGAAAGTCTAGGCCCGTGATTAAAAATATATCTTAGTAAAAGCCTAGTATCAAGTGACCGGGTCTGCCGGGGCCAGGCCCGTTGGGGATGTCGGATTCAGTCTGGGCTCATGTTTAAAATGGGTTTGGGCTTGGTTAATGCTCAAGGCTATTGAATTTAAGTTAACACATAAAGTCAAATATATTTAAACGAGTTTTAATAAAATGTTAAATACTCCATATTGTTTTCACATGAGTTCTAAATTTTAATAGGAGTGAATGTTAGCTAGATGTTTTGTAATGGGAGAAGGTCAAATCAGAGTTGAACTGTTAATTAAATTACTCGAGTATTTTGTTATGCCTTTTCAGTTTCTGTTTTTTATTATTTCTTATATTCAATTTTTTTTTATTTTACAATTTTCTTTTATAACTAATTTTTAATACGATTCAGTTAGTACACTGTTACCGTTCAATTTATCAAATGACAACAATCTTAAATGAACATATTTTCACTAATGTAGCATAAAGAAAAAAAAATACTAACATCAAAGTTCTTAACGGAAAAAAATTAAACAAATAAATGCAATTATTAATTGTTATATTACTTTAATTAACTCCAAACTTGACCTTATTTACTTTATTAATTAATTATTGAAGTTTAAATAATAAAAATGTTTCCGTAACGTGAATACTGAGTCATTGACTATGATTACATATATATAAGATAAACGTCGTGATAAAAATATATTTTAAATAAACTCTTTTATTTTTCGCACTAAATTCGGTACTATCTCGCTTATTTGATCAAATTCAGTGCATTAGCTATATTCGAATGATTCACATTTTCAAGCCAATACGATCAAATTAGTGGTTTAGCTTCATTATTCCAAAGCTCTTTACCACTATCTTCTTTTTTCTCAAAAAAAGGTAGTGTTGATTAGTCGAAGCATAAATTATCACAAACATTATGTTACATAGTACTAAAATTGGTCGTCAAATTCTTATGTATTTTGCAGATACTAGTAGTCACTTTCGACAGTTAATTATGTTTTGTGTTTCTAGTTTAACACTCTTTTCGTTTATCTACATGAATTTTATACTACCTTATATCTTAGTTTAGTTGTGGCTTTAATTACAACACACAAGTATCGAATATCGATTACGCTTAAATTAAAAATTAGGAGAAAAATTATAACTTAGGATATTTTATTTCAAAATTTATGTGCTAAATTAATTTTACCATAAAGTTTTGAGTTAGAAAAGTATATGTGTTTTTTTAATCAACTTCAAAATAGACTGTATATACGTGTAATGTCATAATAGTACACTGGAAAATGATTTTTGATGTCGTTAGATTATCCACAATAGGGGAGCGCGGCTCCCGGGCAGGGGGGTGGCTGGGTCGCGGCTCCCTATAGCTGGGGACAAGGAGAGCCCCGGCAGGGGGGGGGGGGGCATGGGCGCGCAGTAGAGTTGGCCTGGCCGGGGCTCTTGGGCGCGACGCCCGCCCAGGTTCGATTTTTTTGTTCAGTTTTTGTGCTAATTTTATGGAAACAAATTTTGGAGAAGATGAAGTGCAGAGAGAGAAATATCGAGAGAGAGAGTGTGTGTAATTAAAAAGGGGATGCCGATTTTCAAAAAAAATAATTTAGCATTAATTTAGAAAACAAATCATCTCTAAAACTAAATCCCAATTAAAATTGGTCAACTTTTTAATTAAGGATTGTGATTTCCATTCACACCCTAATTACGAAAATAATTAAAATTTGAATTTTCAATAAATATATTTACTTGTAATTGTCAATTTTTTTTAATTCATTTTTGTTTTTCTAATTATTATAGTTTGATAATTTTTATTCTAGTTAAATTAAAATATACCAAGAATGAAAAAATAATTAATTTGTGGCTTGGGTTTGTCCACTATTAGGGTCGACAAGTTTTTTTGTGGCCTGGCAAAGTTTCTTTGCCTTGGCCATGGCCTTAACTGTTGTGGACACCCTTAGAATGTAGAAACCTCGATAGGGGAAGAATGTTCCCAAAATGAAAGTTGCGAAGGAGACAATTCTTAATTAAATCACACATCAAATAGAGTCATAGACTGCGCTCAGTAGGACTATCGGAACCATAACCGGTAGCATAATAAATACTCCCTCCGTCCTATTAGAAATGAAATATTGTTTTTCGACATGAGATTTCATGTAGTGTTGTTTTGTGAGTTAATGAAAAGAGAATAAAGGAAGAAAGATGAAAAGTAGAGATGATCGTTGTTTCCATTTTAGAAAACGTTTCATTTTTAATGGGACAACCCAGAAAAGAAAACGTTTCATTTTTAATGAATCGGATGGAATACTCCTGCCAGTACCAAATTGATATAGTAGTATATACTTGTAACTTGCACAAAATGAATTGTGTCCAAAGCAAGTTTTGAGCGAGAAGTCTTTTTTTAGGATTACAATTGGGTAATCTTCTCACTATGATTATAATTTTATCGACGATTCCATAATAAAGCCAATTTATGTGAAAATTACTTGTATATCATTCAATTTCTTAGTAATTTTTATTAAAGTCGTTTTGAATAAAAAAATTATACTACTAAAACGGATTGGACATTAAACTTGATGATAATTATTTATACTTTTAGATTTTTTATTAATCCCTCAGTACATATTATTAGGAATATCAATCGGATCCGTCCAGTGAATTTTGCATCAACCTTACTCAGATTATGAGTTAATCAGGTGCGGGTTATAAATCAGACTATAATTTTATTGGTTTAGAAATTACTCACCCTTATCCTAAGTTTTCGGATTTAAAACTAGCCCAACAATGTAATAAGTTGCTAGCAATAAAATTAACTTATGCTCAATCTAATTCATAGTATATCATTTGGTCTTTATAATGACAATAGTAATTTAGAGTTTTTAATCAATCCCTCTTAATATATTATGAGTAAGAAATTGACGCATTCAAAGTCTTGATTCTTTAACGTGGGCGTTAGTTGTTACAACATTCCAAAGTTGGAAAATAATTTCTTAAAAGGCAAACCAACTCACGAGTCACGGGTAACATCAAATTTAATTAATTACTCATTATATACATCCTATATTCCTATACGTATATTATTGAAAATCTACAGTTTAATGCATCAAGATTAATTAACTAAAAAAATGCAAATATCTATTTAAACTCTAAACCGTATATATATACTCACCTTTTACCAAAAATGCCTCGAAATATAAGAAATATTTTATCGAACCTTAAATATCCACTTTGTAACACAATTTTGACTCCAAAATCTTTGACTCCCGTGTGTGTATTTTTCTCATGGGCACAAAACATATATACGTTATTATTGTGCCATGTCATAATAATAATAATAATAATGATAATAATAATAATAATAATAATAATAATAATTAAATAATTCGAGACATTTTGATGAAACAATAGTAGTTTAGAGTCTAGAGTGATATAGGAGTACAATCTTAAAAATACATATTTCAAAAAGCATATCCAAAACAATAGTAGTGCATAAATAACAATTAGATACCCACACGATAGTAACAAATAAACGTCTATAAATTCAGTATTCAGTCACATTCAATTTTAACTTAAGAATACATTCATTAATATTGTAATTTTCCTATTACGAAGATAAACGAAAAAAAAACTACTATGTTATATATTATTAATACTAGTACTTATATGATAGTATGAAAATGTTTCGAATTTCAACCTTGTCACATTCAATCACAACTCAACAAATCTTTAATTACACGATTTCCAATGTAACTCCAAACTCTGGTTCAGAAAAGTTCAAATATAGTTTTCACATAATTTTAAAAGTTGAAAAATGATCCAAACTTTAGTTAAAAAAAAGTTCAAATATAGTGTTCACGTAATTTTAAAAGTTGAAGAATGATGATATGGTCAAATAAGTATCAACACGTACACCTCATAATTGAATTTGTGAACACAGTATTTCTTGGAAATTAAGTATACAAACTAAAACAGCTTTCTTTATTAAAGACAAAACACAATAATAATTATCTAAAGTAGAAACGCATATCCCACTTTAAAAAGAAACTTTAGAAAATCAAAATCTTATCATGTCGCGTAAAAAGCCCTAAAGTCTCAAACAAATTGAAATAATCTAAAGATGCAAAAAATAAATTAACCAATATAATTCTAATAGATACTTTTACCAAAATATCCTCTTATTATTTTAATGTACGTATTGATAGTTTAAAATCCTAAAGGTTAAATTTTATCTTCCACAAATTTAAACTAAAAATAACGAGAAAAATATCTAAACATGTCCTCGCCGCATAAAATATTCAATTTGTATAAACTATTGTTATTATTAATGTATTTTGTTGGAAAGAAATCAATCAAGATTGATATGATCTTGTAAATTAGGGAACTCAGTATTTAGTGATAATTGATACTAGGGTAAATTTTTACCATATAGAGAGATTGTTTTGTGTATTTAGTCAGCCTCCGCCTCCTTTGTAAACCAAGCAGTTGAATGAATAAAAATTAAGTCTTTCAACATATTTTATTATTGTGGTTTAAATCATTTTTTGTTTAAGCAAAATGGTTATTTAGAAATATCCACACTAATCCAAATACATATTCAACCTTTACAACCATTTTATGAAATCTTCTCGGTATAATGTTTTGTTATTTATCTTTAATTAAAAACTTAATAATACAATTTACATGCATCCATAATAAAATCATGGAGTACCATAAAAGTATATAAACTCTACGAAATTAGTTAGGGAAAGTACCTAACTTCCAAATTACTACATGATTCCCCCTTCTAATAGCCAAAAATATGGTCATCGCCAGAAAATTTATAGTTACATTAAAATACACATAAATTGTACCTAAACTTATCATGATTTTACATATTTGTATTTGCACTTAGAAGAGCTCATATTCGCTTTATCACATCATGCAGGTCACAAAAGATCTTCAGTAATCACCCGTAATTAAGAGTTAGGGAATTAAATATAAATATCATACAAAATCCAAAACAGAAATATCATACATGATGTTTTACAATCCAAATTATCATAGTACAAGATATAATTATCTTACATTTATTTAGAATAAGATGCACACACATAAATTATAACCTTCCCCAATAACATTATAAATATCCTGACAATAAAGCACATGTTAATTGATAATATGTTGGGACTTTAAATCAATATATACGGATAAATAAGAAACTATACTACTACCATTATTGATTTTTTTTCATACAAACATCATAATTATCCTATTAATGGGAATTTTGGTCCCACTTTTAGTATGAATTGGCTAATTACTAATTAGTGACAGAGCTTGGTCAATCTCAGTAATTATTAGGTCCACCCTTATTTTGGGGAAAACATGTCCATAATCATTATTAGGAAATAAAATATCTTAAATATAGTTAATTAGTGGCAAATTAAATTGCCACCAAATGAATAGCATTAATCAGTCGGCCACTCAAAAGCGCCCGGTTGGACCGACTGTGGCGGCTTTTTTGACTTGAAATGACCTGTGGGGTCAATTTGAGCCGGTTACTTTGAATCGACGCGGGGTCAAATATGTAAAATCATATTTCTCCGCGTGGTCTCCTATAATGATTGTGACATGTCTGATCTATCCGAAATTTGTCATTCCCCCCTATATTTTCTCTTATTTAGTGAAAACTCCACATTAGTTTTTATAAATTCAAATACAAACACTATTTTTAAAAATTAAATTAATTATTTATAAATTCAAAAATTGCAGTCAAGTTTTAATAAATTGCATAGTTAGAAAAAGTACATGATCGGATTAATTTGAGTATGCTTAAATTTATTCGATAATATTTTATTTAATTTCACCATGAATCCATTCATTGCGAGAGAATTACGTCGACTTTGAAATCTTGGAACTAATGCAACTTCAACATTGACCAATTAGTTGCATCTTTTCATCTGTCCTTGATTATCATGTCATGCATGATTCCACAACGCATGCAACAGACGTTTCACAGTATAATAGATTTTCCAAAGAATGACCACTTTAAATTAGTCATCAACCACGTAGTAATCCATATTATCGAGTTGTCGGTTGACTGCAAATTTGATATCCAAGTCCTACCAATGCATACTTCTTCAAAAATACATGATTGATTCATGATGTTAATGCATTGTTTGACCCGACCACGACATAAAATGCATGGCAAATTCATAAACGTTGATCAACAGCTGCTTCAAAGATGAATACTATATAAGTGCTTATGTATGTATATAAGTATGTGTGCCTTCTTTATCTGTTGATATAAATTAAAAGAAAACTCAATTATCTAAATAAGAGAAAAAGGCCCTAAACTATTAGGTCAAAAGGGAATTAGGGCAAAGAATAGGAGTTTGTGAGCAAAGCAATAAATGTATTCATAAATTCCACACGGTTTCTCAACTCTCAACATTTCCACTCTTTCTCTCCCCTGCTTGCAGCTCTCAACTCTCCCACCTTTCCTTCTCTTTCCATTTCCTTTTCTTTCTTCTTTCTTTCCCTCTGATTTTCTTCTCTTTCACCACAGCCTTGTGATTTGTGTTGATTCCGATAGATTCAATTTTGTAGTCTGTGTTTTCTCTCCTCCAACAGCAAATATACGTAAGCATAAATTCAGTGCTAATTTGTATTTTTGTCCATTATTTTATTGTATTCTGCTTGTTCGGTGCTTGCCTTTTCCATTGGCCGGAAAATCAGTGATGTGTATTTTTATTTAGCTGCTCAAATAATATAAGAGTAAAACATTTCAATCTTCTTTCGTGAGTAGATTTGAAGTAGGTTCGAGCTGGAAGAGAAGCATTCAAGCTAATTAGTGTAGGGTAAATTAAATTTGAAAGGAGAATAAAGATGAATTCAATAAAATTGTAGAACTACAAAAAGGAAATTCAGCTGGATGCTTCTTGTCTTCGTGAATAAAAGGAAAAAAAATACTGAAACAGTTAGTAATAACTGGCAATCAAATACTGGAAAAAAAATACTGAAACAGTTAGTAATTACAGTTTTCCTATTAAATTAGCTTTGATATCTTAAATTGTAAAATATGGAGGATATTTGTTAGCTGTGCTGTATCTTTGCTGATTTGCTACTTGTTCCATTTTTAACAGAAATCTTCCATCTATTGTTAGAGCTTTTACTTTGAAATCAAGAAACGGTCAATCGGATTTGTTCGGAAATTTTGGCTGTCTGGTGATAGAAATGGTCACACAATCATGGTTTCGTAGTCTGTGGACGCCATTGAAGAAGAATGAGTTCCATACTGAAAAGGTGAAGATTGCGGTTTTGGCCTTTGAGGCTGCTAGCTTGATGACTAAACTGCTTCACCTGTGGCAATCAATGACTGATAAGCAGGTTGCTAGGTTAAGAGTGGAGATAAATGACTCGTTGGGTATAAAGAAGCTTGTATCGGAGAGTGATGAGTATATTGGGAAGTTGATATGTGCGGAGATGATGGAAAATTTGGTGAACGTGGCAAGAGCATTGGCTAGGTTGTCCAAGAGATGCAACGATCCCCTGCTGAGAAGCTTTGAGCAGGCGTTTAACGATTTGATCATGGGTGGTGCAGACACGTATGGTTGGCAGTTCTCATGGAGGAAGATGGAAAGGAAAGTCAAGAAGATGGAGCGTTTTATAGTTGCAAATGCTAATTTGTATCAAGAGATGGAGACGCTCGCGGATCTTGAACAGGCGTTGAAGAGGATGAAGGGCAATGATAGCGTGGATAGCATTACCTTGGTTGAATACGAGAAGAAGATTGCGTGGAAGCGACAAGAGGTGAAGCATCTCAAGGAAAATTCTCTCTGGAGTCGGACTTATGATTACACCATTCTTCTCATGGCGAGATCTCTTTTTACTACGTATGGGAGGATTGGACATGTTTTTGGTGTTAACCACATTGCTGACATAGGGGCTAACTCGAGAGTTGTGGATGATTCTAATAACCGACATAGTCACTCAACTGCCTTCATGCAATCGTCTGTTTATCCATCTGAAAATTATGTCCCTAGAGTTTCTACAGGTACACAAGGAAAGTTCATATCTTCTTCTGGCCCTCTCTTGAGAACGAACAACATGGGTAATTTCCACTCAGGTCCTCTTGGGAACTCAACGAATACATCTAGTTCGATCTCTGGAAAACATAATGGTGTTGGTGGTTACTATTCAGGTCCCTTATCAAGTTCAACAGCCAAACCCGGTCCTACTTCAAAAACGAGCAAGAGTTCTTTTCGAATGTGGCATTTCCGTGATAAATCTCACAAAGCTGAGAAAATCTCTCGGCGAAAACCGAATGGAATGACCATGTCAGGACCTTTAACTGGCTCTGTTGTAGGTGGAAATGGTTCTTGGATGAGTAACGCCCATTTGATACCTGGTGATGCTCAATCCGGAGTTATGGATGGAAAGATTTACGGGAACTTGATCGATGGAAACCTCTCTGTAGTTGCATCAAAGAGCAAGCTGTTGAATCCACCTCCGGAAACTCTTGGTGCTTCGGCCCTAGCTCTTCACTACGCAAATCTCATCATATTCATCGAGAAACTGATAGCATCTCCTCACTTGATTGGAAACGATGCTAGAGACGATGTATACAATATGCTGCCAGCTAGCATCAGATCATCCCTCAGGGCTAAGCTGAAGCCTTTCGCAAAGAGCCTCAGTTCATCAGTTTATGACACAGCTCTTGCCAATGAATGGAACGATGCTATGTCAAAAACACTCGAATGGCTCGCCCCTCTCGCTCATAACATGATAAGATGGCAGTCGGAGAGAAGCTTTGAGCACCAGAGCTTGGTGTCTAGGACAAACGTCCTTCTCGTCCAGACGCTCTACTTTGCAAATCAAGAAAAGACAGAAGCACAGATCACCGAGCTGCTCGTTGGTCTGAACTACATATGGAGATTCGGGAGAGAAATCACTGCCAAATCGCTGGCAGAATGCGCCAGTGGCAGAACGTTCGATGAATATCAGGAGTGATATATCATCGCCTTTCCAGTATCTGTGTGTATATATATCATCATCCTTCACTATCTTGGGCGGAAGGAGCTCCTTTCAGTCATCAAGATTTGCAGACAGCTTTGTCAGAGTATTTTGGTGGTTGTGATGGTGAGGAACATCATATGACGGAGTTTGAATCTGAGGTTGCACCGGGAAGGTAAATTGTACAGCCAATGTTGCCTCCTCCTCTCTTATGATGGTTGATAGCATGTTTATGTTAGAAAATGAGGGTTTTGTTTCATCAAAGCTTACATTTCAATTTTCATGTCTTCTTAAAAAAAGTTTGTATTGCTAGATTACACGAATGATTGAATAGTGCTTGCTATTTGTCCCGAGATTTCTAGCTACTACTATCATCACGATTTTTTGAATTTATAGCGCGTATATTTCCCACGGTGAAGTGATGCCCGTATGGGCGACCCCTCCTACAACGCGGCACGCCCTAAAGAATGGCCGCGTTGCGGTGCTCTCGTAGAGCTCTTTCTCCAAGCTCAAATGTAAACTGATTTACAGATTTAGACCAAGAATGGTCTCAAAAAATCAAGAATCACTCGAACGATGGAAAAGTATCAGTAAAATCAATAGAAATTGTTGGACTAAATATATGAGCTCATAGTATAATGTACTTTCTCATAGAGGTTAAATACTTAAATTTATAGAAAATTGTTGGAAAAAACATTAATTTTTGTTAATTCTGCAAATTTAGAAATATCTGTTATAATTTTGACATTTTTCTCAATTGTCCTATAATCTTAAATTCGAGGGATAGTTGACAAAAATGTTACAATATCACTGATATTTTAAAAGTTACAGGATTAATCATAATTAAATAAACTTATGATTTTATAGATAATTTGCCTTCAAATTATATCCTTGTACTACATCATACTATAAGAATTTACAGATAATTTGCCTTCAAGTTATATCCTTGTACTACATCATACTATAAGAAATGATGATTTTAAATATCAACAGATACTACAAATATAAGTGTACATATTTATATTAGATGGTAATTTTAATTGATTTTATACAAGCATAATATAAGTATTGTATAATAATAAAATATTAGTAAATCATTTAAAATAGTAAGATATGAAGAAATGATGATATTGAAATGATATACTACTGTTAATTACCTCATCCTATCATCTAACGGTTGCTCCGCCGCCCTCCGCCGACTCCCTTTCATCCCCGGCGAAAGTGCTATTTTCTGATATTGCTTCTCCATCACAGTCGCCGCCTTCCAAGAGGAAAGAGAAGAGGGTGAGAATCTGCGCGAATTCGACTACGTTTTTATTCGATTGTTCGCTTTTAACTGTTCCATTTGATGCTAGCTTTTCTGTTATTCAAATTACAAATTCAATTGTGTGTTCCGTTCCTGCTGAATCACCTCCCTTGGATTTTTTTTGTTCTACATTGTGCACTTATGCATCTAGAAATTGAGCTCTAGTTCTGTAAATCAGTCGAATTTGAGCCGTCGAGCTTCAGAAACACAGTTGAAAACTTAGTTTGATTTTTAGTCCTAGTTAAAGGCAGTTTTGCAAGCTAATTCGTTTTAGGATATGCTCTTGATTAGATTTTCTGCATATTTCTGCAGAGAACTGATGGCGGCGGCTCTCCTCTCAACCCCTACCCTCAAAAGCTCTTTCCTTAGCCGTCGTCTGTAAGTTTTTTTCGCAATAGGCAATCGGCATTCAGTATGCTAATACTTTCCATTGATACGAGCGAGCTTACTTATTTTTATTGATTTTGTGCAAATATTGGTGTTTCGGTCACAGTTCAATTAGAGGCCATTCGAGTAGAAGCCGGACTGAGAAGCCGGACTGCATTGGATATATCTCCCCAAAATGCGCGGTGGATACGCCTTATGAGGGTAAAGGTACAAATGAATTTATTTTTTCAGCTTAGTGGGTTGGAAACTTGAAAAGGGTAGTCTAAGTATGAAGTAGTATGTCCTTGAACATTTTTCATTTTCTTCGACTTTATGAGGATGTTTAGTTGTTTTTCTAAACTGTGGTTGAATAGCAGTTCCCGACTCCGCCATATTTTTACTGCTACTTAAGATAATGTCCTCGTATAACTTGATTTTCATTGTTTTTGTGATAAGAAGTGTGTAACTAAGATGAGTTCTGAAGCTGTTTGTGATCTGGCTTACTAGTATGTGCTGTCATTATATTTGGGTATCATTTTGCTAGCATTAATATTTTACGTTGGATATCTATAGGTAGCATTTCGAAATTCCCTAGGGCACATGTCTGGGATCCTTATAAGCGGCTAGGGGTAAGTACTGATGCTTCTGAAGAAGAAGTTTGGAGTGCTCGGAACTTTTTACTGGACCAATATGCCAATCATGAAAGAAGTTTTGAATCTATAGAAGCTGCTTTCGAGAGACTACTGCTGACCAGCTTCAATAACAGGAAGAAAATGAAGATCAACTTGAAAAGCAGGCTAAAGAAGAAGGTTGAGGAATCTCCGCCATGGGTGAAGAACTTGGTCAGCTTTGTTGAGATTCCTGCCCCTGTGATAATTTTGAGACGGTTGTTCTTGTTCGGTTTCATGGCATGCTGGAGCGTGATAAACTCTGCTGAAGCGGGACCCGCATTCCAGGTACATTGCATTTATGGTCACTTTAAATTGTTCTACTATTTTGCCTCCATTCAGAATAAATGTCACATTAAAGCTTGTGGTTTAGTGAGAACTACATATTAGCACTGTAGTATTAGTTAAATGTGGAGTTCACTTACGAGCTCAATGTTTGGTGTTTGAACTGATTGGCCCCTGGATACTGATGCAATCCCATATCTAAAAGCCTATAGATCAGCACTAGATGTCAACAGAGTCGAGATGAACGAAATTTAAGTTTCTTGGTGTTGTATTGTTTATAACTTAGAATGATCATTGATACCATGAATCAAAATTCTACCTTGCTTCTTGCATTGTGTATTCTGGGAAGCCCGGCACTGATAATCTTGTGGATAAAAGAATGTACATCTTATTATATACTCCACTTTGGAAATGCAAGACAGACACTCAGTCCATGAAAACAAAGAAATAGCTATCTTGATTAGTCATTGTGGAGACTTGATCTACTTTTCAATCCACTTTTCACTACCAAGTGTTACTAGTTAAAATATTAATGTTTTCTGCTGCCTATACCGTTAACCAATTTTCTAGTTTTGATTCTTAATCTGTTCAAGACAATGTATGTTCTTTCCTATGCAGGTGGCATTGTCTCTTGGAGCTTGCATTTACTTCCTTAATGACAAGAACGAAAGTTTGCCTAGAGCTGCCATTATAGGGTAAGTTGTTGGGACAAAAAGTTAGTCTGCCTATTTCCTTGCAACTGCTTGATTACTTACAAGACGAAACTGTATGATATAATTGCAGATTTGGAGCTCTTGTGGCTGGGTGGCTTTGCGGTTCTATGACGGTTCCACTCATTCCTTCGTTTTTGTTGCAGCCGACTTGGACTCTTGAGCTTCTTACGTCGTTGGTAGTATATGTATTCTTGTTTGTAGCCTGTAGTTTCCTCAAGTGAAACCTTTAGTTATAGTTGAGGAACTCTTTTTTTTGGATTAAGCATTTTCTGCATAAGTTTTGATAAAATCAGTTTGATTAAATTGCTGGTTTGTCATTGGAGTTCGTCCTCTCGTGTGTAACAAATGTCGGGTTCAAATCAATTTAGTTACTTCGTTTGGAGAAAAGATTTATATCAAAACTAGTGTTTTTACCAACAGTGTAACTTTTTTTCGTGTGACCTATATTTCCAATCTGAAATAAGACCGATTTCATTTTTCTTTGAATTGAAATGTCAATTTCTATAAATAAATTTTAAAAAACAAGTTTGCTTACTCTGTCTTAACACCAATGCATACGTAACTAGGCGTGGGTAGGTACGGTATACCTTACCGAAACCATCATACCGTATACCTTACCGAAAATTCGATATGAGAAAAAATCATACCTTTACCTTACCAAAATTTTCGGTATACCGAACTTCGGTATACCTTATTTTCGGTATGACAAATTTCAATATCGATGCCATACCTTATTTTAAGTATGTCATATCTAAATTCGGTATACTGTACTTTTGCGGTATACCAGAGTTTTACGGTATATCGGACTACAATACGACGTACCAAAATATCATTATTTTGTAAATAATTCTAAATACAAACACAAATGAAAATAAAATTTCTAAAATACTTAGAAAACATGAAATTTAATCAAATTCAAACATATTCAATAAAAAAACTGCAACAATTAAACTCCACGCAATCACATAACGTTCAACGATATTTGTTTGGAACTAATTTAACTAAAATCTTATATTTGTTTGAAACTAATTGATTCAACGATATCAAGTTTTCCTAATTGAGTTTATTTGATTTTATATTTACATGATTACCCGACAACTATAATGAGACATGATTTGATTTCTACATGTAAATATTTATTTGTTTGGTAAAAGTATGAATTTACTTGATATAATTTGGCATATATTGATATCGGTATATACCGAAAATTATGGTATATACCATATTTTCGGTATATACTTAAAATTACGGTATATACCGTATTTTCGGTATACCCCGGTATACCTCGGTATATGAAAATTCATACCGTTACCGTACCGAAATAAATCGGTAAGGTATGATACCTTACCGAAAATTGCGGTATACCGAAAATCTGGTATTTTCGGTATTTTTTCGATACGGTAAGGGCGGTATTTCGGTATTTTTACCCAGCCCTATACGTAACCATAAACATAGTATACTAATATTTATGTATATAAAATTAAAATGAATTATTAGTTTATGTAGATAAAAAGTTTAATGGTTAATGTCTAAAAATATTTAATGTTTAAATTGATCAATGAGCCCTTGTGTTGGAGTGGTAGAGAGCTCTTCTAAACTAGAAGAGATCATGAGTTCGAATTAGGCAGCTCTGCCAATTCATACTGATGCAGTAACCAAAATTTGACAATATTTTATGATTTAATATGTATTATCCCAAATAGTAATATAAAATCAACTATTCGTAAATTTTCTAATGTGTATTAACCTATTACTTTAAATAAATTTTCTTATAGTACTACCTTCGTTTTAATAAAAATATCTCACTTTCTTATAGTATTAACAATGAAGATAGAGAGAATTTGATATATTATTAGGCCATCCACAACGCTGTTCCTATACCGTTCCTTAAACCACTATTTGAGGGCCCCACTGTACTTTTTTACTCCATTCCTTAACTAAGGAACGGAACCTGCAACCCCCGTTCCTTAAACCACTATTTGAGGGCCCCACTGTACTTTTTTACTCCATTCCTTAACTAAGGAACGGAACCTGCAACCCTTCGTTCCTTAACCGTTCCTTAAATTACTATTCATTCAATTTCATTTTTTTTATTTCCAACCCAATTCAATTTAAATAAACACACTTTAATAAAAAACAAACACACTTTATTAAAAAACACACAACATTAAAAAAAATTAAACTTAAACTTTTTGACCTGTGCGTCGACTCGGCCAAAGTGAGCACGGAGCATTGTATATTTGCGCTTCCGGGCCCCTTTCGGCTTAGTCTGGTGGTAGACATCACGGACCTTTTCCCAGAAGCACTTGGCGGCTTGTTGGTTCCCGACGATGGGATCGTACGAGACGGTGAGCCAGGCGGTGTACACCGCCTTAGTTTCTTCGTTGTTGTACGGATGCCGGCCCAGATCCTCCTCCTCCTCCTCCTCCTCGGGTGCCTCAGACGCAGCCCTAGAGCTTCCACCGCCTCGGCTTCCTCCCTGGGTGGGTTCTACGGGGATATCCTCCCGAATCTGGGACAAACCCTGAGAAAGCCGCGAGCCGGGTGGTCGAGCGTAGGCATCCACATCGAAAGTGGGTGGTTGGTACCCACCCGGCGTCGCCGACCCCTGGGTGCCCGGCGTCGACGACCCGGAACCACCTAGTGTGTTGTACATGGTCTCCCAATCGCCGAACGCGTTGAGATCCCACCCACCGGAGCCACCACCGCCGTAATTCCCGTCGCCGGACATTTTGTGAAGGAGATTGAAATAGAAAATTGGAGAGGAATTGATGTTGGTTTAGGAAGAGTAGATGTGTAGTTGTGTGTGAAATGTAATAAATTAGGTGTATTTATAGAATAAGAAAATAAAAATAAAAATAAAAAAAATTAAAAAAAAGTTAAAAAACGGTAATATGACCGTTTAAAAAAAAATTTATAAAAATATATTTTTTTTTAAAAAATTAATTATTGCGTCATCGCTGACGTGTCCCACTCGCGGGTTGGCGAGTGGGAAGCACGCACGAAGCGGGGAGCGCCACGTCGCCCGAGCGCGTGGCGGCACAAGCCGTGCCGCGTTCCGTGCCGTCGGCACGCGGAACGGAATGGGAACGGAATGGGAGCGGAATGGTGCGCCGCAACGCGTTCCGCGGCGAAACCGTTCCGGCGGAACGGCACGCGGAACGCCGGCGGCACGCGTTACGGGTGCCCTTAGTGATGTACTTTTTCTAAATATAAAAGTGAGACATATTTGTTGGTCTCTGGATTATGTACTTTTTCTAAGAATATATTATAAGAATATAAGAACAAATGAAAATACGCATATTAGCTCAACGATTAAAGCATATGACATAATCTATAGCCCACTTTCATTTTTAACTGGCTTTTGGTTTCCAGTCTCCTTTTGGTTTCGGACTTTTTGGTCGGAAATCTAAGTGATGCAACCAAGAGAACATTCATGTTTCCCTTCAAACTCTTGATAGGCCCGTCAGGCTTTTTCTCGGCCTGAACATAGAGTGATGCGATCGGGAGAAAATCTTTATTTTTCATTGCGCTCTTGATAGGCTCGCTGCGCTTTCACTCGGCCTGACCATCAAGTGACATGGCAGTGTACACAACGAGCATCAATATGAGAAATAACCTATTAAAGTGCATCATTTTTGAATTTTTGCCACTTAATATAGGAGACATGCCTTTAATAGGGGGAAATGTTGATTACTTTTGGAAAATTAATTCAGAATATTTCGACGTCTCATTATTGGGGTTGATTATAATTTTTATAATCTTTCAATTTATTAGGAAAAATTATATTTATATGATTACAAAATGCTGGAGTAAATGATTATAACATGCTGGAAATTATTTTTTTGTCAAAAAAGAAAATGACTTTAACTTAGTTGAGACATCAAAAAAAAGGAATATGACTACACTTAATTTATACATAGGGAGTAAAATGTTTAAATGAGTTGGTTTACCAAGTTATCATCCCATCGGAAATCGTTAAACTGAGAACTCTACAAATAAAATCCACGTATAGTTAACTAGAGAACATTTCCTATTTTATCACTAACTAAAAAAGTAGTAAAACGTTGTCGTAGTCCGAGTTTACATAAGTAGAAAAGAAATCCCAACACATATGCTAATGTACATATCTGCTATCCATCAAATATCATAAAATTAATGTCCACTGCTGACTTGAGGCAACTGTTGCTTGCTTTCCTCAAATAGCTTCTGGAAATCGCAGTTCTGCTGGACCGGGACCTAGTATGCCTTTCTGCTCGCTTATCTTACCCGGTCCTGAACTCGACTCAGGAGGGACAATCTTTTCCTCGTCTCTCCAGCCAGCTGCTTGCCATTCGCTCTGTGCCGCCAGAGGAACCTGGCATAATCATCAGCTACCTTAATAACAATGATTCCATGATCAAAATGATTCGAATGAGTTGAATTAGTTTTAGATGAAACAAGAATTTGACCATAGTGATGAGGATCGCACCTCGTAAGCAACTAATCCTACATTCTGCTAGCATGGCATGATCCTCATTACATAGTGTAGTAAACTCACTCTACCATAATGCAAAGTGGGACCAACATCTTACAAGCAAGGTAGATGTGCAAGCATAACTTAAAGAGAGAAGTCCAGTTAAAAATGCAACCAGAAAACTTAGAATTGCAGTAAGATACTTCATCATGTGCCAAAACACTTGCTGCATGATGTGAAGTGCAAGTAACATGGTAAAGCACAAAAAATAGTTCAAAGATGTCATCAAATTAATATGGAAGCATCAACACAGAGCATTCAGTGCATGATCATGTATAATCTCTTTGTTACTTAATGATTTAGCTTGGAAAATATACTGTTTGAAATATGCTGTGCATTCAATACCCAGTGATTATTGACAATCCCAGGTCTAATATGTACTAAAAACCGAGAGCAAGTTCTACAATCATTCTTCCAGGCCATTTTTGGGGTTTGTTTCTGTTAACAAAATTTCACACTATGTGTCATGGAAACCTTAGAGAGATGGAAACCAAGGCACAATTTGTTCCTTGGTTACCCACATTTTCTGGATTCTGCCTATGCTGTTAGGAGCAAGAAGGTTTTACTGTGTTTTAACTATATATCAATTCCAAGCACTATATAGTGTATACACGGAAACACTGATGTCTATCAAAATGAAAAGGAGAAAGCTAGGATGCTGTTTGAGTACCGTTCAGCTAAACATATTCCACGTGCAAATTATGTTCATATTGGAAGTTACTTTCTACTTCAAATGAATCAAAACCTAATTTCATGTCAATGATTTTGAACCAACATCTATAAAAATGTATGTACATCAAAGTGGTTAAAGAAAAAAGATTCATCAATTTTACTCCCGTGCAATGAAAACTTCGTATCCCAGCTATTATTGATCATCAAAATAATAACTTCTGAAGTCTTGAGATTTTCTTTTCAGTGAATTTTTTTATTGGGTATGGCCTGCCCACTATTTCATCATATATATTACTGCAAATATCATATCTCAGTATATAGTTTTTGAAACTGATGACTTTTGTGAAGTTTTCTCGATCATTTCCTATTGTTCATAGTGATCACATTTATTTATTCTGTTATCCTACTCATACTAAAAAACTTTTCAGCTTGTCCATTTGCTAACTCTCTCTTAACACCAATGCATACGTAACCATGAACAGCATACTATATTTATGCATTCTGTTATAGTGTGCTAACTCTCTCTTAACAAAAGAAGGATAGAAGTTTGTGTTTCCTTCTTGGTAAGGGGTTTCCTTGGGTGTACTTCAACTTGACAACTTTTTATAATGTTTGTTGAACAAGAAGTAAGATAAGGAGCCATTTTGGTCAAACAACAAAGAGAAGAAAAATTAGTATGGATCAAACCTTTCATAGCAGAGATGCAATTAGGAGTTGGAAACTATGTCAACTAACTACTTAGTTGAAAATAGATCTTATAGCTGTAAAATTAAAGTTCCAATGTTAACATAGCATTCTTAATGCCCCGCAATACTTGCCTCATCGTGATTGTAGTTTCCATCTTCCAATAATGGGGTCATGAGAGGAGGGGTGATATCTGGATCTGGCTTCCGAAAGATGAATGTGGTGTATAGACCTGCAGTAGATAATCTAACATAAGTACCCAGATTATTGAAGTATAAAAATAGAGTGATGCTAAATGGCCATAATGTGGCCGGCCATAAAGAGTTAATTTAGTCCATTTACATGTATAAAAAATTAGAATTACCGATATAAACTTATATGTGTGTGAATGGACTTGTGAGTTAATACTTATCTTTGAATTCCATTACGTAAAACACATTAATATCGCGAATTACTGTATACGTTGAGCAACAATCAAGAAATGACAGTAGTAATAAGTTGAGCAAAAACTACGAAAGAACAACACTAACATGTTGAGCAACATATAATGAAGATGATATAAAAGTAAAATCAAGTAGTATTAAACCAAAAATTTGAAAAAAAAATCAAATTTTTTGTTATTTAATTAATTTATGGCCGGCCATAATGTGGCCGCATAGCATTATTCATAAAAATATGAGTAAATGAAGGGGTAAATCACCTAAGACATCATATGATCTCTGAAGAAGCCGTCCTCTTTGATCAACAATATTATGGCCAGCGTCCATGAGCATTCCTGCTAATTGTGCTCTTCAAAGACAATAAAAAACTTGTGATCACTCTAACTAACGGTAAATCTGTAGGACGAAGTTATAAGTTTCCTAAAAGGAAATATAAGCAGGTTTGTAGCAAGAAAAGTACAAGATTTCAAAAGAAATATGGCTTATCAAGTTCTTCAATAGCATAGAAGCTTTGTAAAAGAGCTGTCTACTGAGCATGCCAGACTACAGATAATGAAGTATCTGCTATTGCCAAATTCATATAACCATCAATATCACATGATCAACATTGCAGCACTAATTCACTGACACACACATGAAAAATGTTTATAAGGCCCCAAAAGCCAGTATCGATGCATGTCATGGTTGATGTTTAACATTTACATTCAATGAATCTTACGACCCTTTGAAGAGAACAATGACCAATCAGTCTGTGAAAAGTTGTGGAACATAAATTAAGTAAATACACATAACAAATAACAAGATAGAACATAGCATTGCAAAACACTGAAGTTAAAGAGAAATTCACCTGTAGTCCTCATAAAATTCAGTAAGATTTTGTATCTCAACATACTCAAGACCAGCATCTCTTGCCAACCTACGAGTAAAATGATGAATCTTATAAAAGGTGTTTAATAATGATGAAAAAACAGAGAAAATTCCAGATATGATTTGTGTTGCAAATGTTTTGCATGTCCTTAACAGCTTCAAACTTAGAATTACTATGATCAACCTGCTCATTGTGAAAATACAGTGTTAAATGTTTTACATTTACACATTTTTGGGAATCACCAATGAAAAAAACAGCCAGCATCTATGAACACATTCTAGCATGTACACTTGCCCATCTTGTGAGCTTTTATTTCCAACTCAAAAACAGCTTACTTCCAACATATAGTGCAAATTACTGTGCATGAAGGATGTCATGAATCTACCCCGCTCAAGACATATTTGTGTCTCAAAACGAGCTAGGATGGAAGAACTAAATGCATGATTAGACTGCATGAAAGGTGTCAATGAAAGAGCACTGAGAAGAAACAAATGATAACCATTATATAAATGATAACGCAATTCACGAGAGAAAATATCAACCTGATCAGGCTTGGGAAGTGGACTAGGCAATGAGTTTCAGCAGACATATCACCAGAAAATTTCAGCTGGTACTTCTTTCCGAAAAATGGGAACCTTGAGATTATTAAAATTCATAAGGGAGATCAAACATCAGGAGAAAATATGGAAAGAAACATTGATCAAGATCCCTTGTTTGTAGCTCACATACTTCTCCTCCTCAACTTCAAAAGTAATCATGTAGCTCTCAGACCTAATACAATTTGGAAATATGTTGGTCTTCAGTCCAACAGCTTTATTGTGGTAAGCTTCCACATTTTTCTGGTACTTAGCCCTACAAATCATATCCTCGACTTCAGTATAGGAAATTGTACACAGCTTCACAAAACCTAAGACTAATCTCTAGTGAAGTAAGCTTCTATAAACAGTAGATAAACCATGATAACAGCTTCCATAAACAGTAGATAAACCACGATTTCAGCTTCCATAAACAGTAGATAAACCATGATAACATAGCCTCCGAAATTCAGACCCATACCATATAGTAGATGAGTCAGGGGTAATACCAAAAAAACAAAGAATCTGGTAAAAATATAAGTATTAAGCAGAAAATCTGACGGAATGTGTGAAAAATACTTTTGACATATATAGTGAAGTTGATAAAACATGCCGGTATGAGGAATTCATATATACATATCAACACAACGTAGCCTCCCAAATTTAGACCCATACCATATAGTAGATGAGTCGGGAGTAATACCAAGAAAATAACCTCCCGGCTTCAACAAAGACGAGACGTTGTGCAACAATCTCCTCACTTTCTCCTCATTCTCAACACACAACTGCCAGCACACACGTATAAAGATTAGCAATCCAACACTTGGGAGTGAAACCAACACATAAATCTCCTACCGGCAACTGTTCCATGCAGAAAACAATATCAGCTTTGTTCTCCTTGTCTTTCCAATGCAAGCACACATCTTCCTGAAAAAGGCAAGAATTTATGAGAAACTCTACAGTGTCAAGAAAAGAAAGAAAGTAGCAACAGCTCACAATGCAAGGATCAAACTCAAGAAACTCAGAAGTGTAAGCCTTCCGTCGACTCTCCCATGCTTCCCTCACTTCATTCACCCCAGACGTGGCAACATCTGCATAATTGAAATTCCATATCGCCAATACACGAATTACAAATCAAGAAAGCGAAATTGACAATCACAAAACCTCAAAATAGGGGTAAAGTGAGGGAATTACCAATGCCAATGTAGTGACCAATCTGAGCTTCATCCAACTTCTCCTCATCGGGCACTTTACCACAGTACAAATCACAAACCTGCGCAAAATTGACCGGTAATCAAGAAGAATATGAGGTGGAGTGTGTGTATTATTGGGAAGAAATGGTTACGGTGGCGTAAGGGGAGACGAATATGTTGATGAGAGCAGCTTTGACGAAGTGAATTAGACGGTGGTGGATTGACTCGGTGGGGCGCGGAGGAGGGAATGAACTCAGCATCCTATTCCATAAAACCTCAAAGCCAGAGAGAGAGAGAGAAGCCGTGAAGGCGATGGCGGAGGGAAAATGTAGTGACTAAAGTAGCAAATATTATAAATAACTGCCTCACAAAATGAGATATTACTGAATAACGCTATTATTGTAGAGAAATTATATATTAGATCCGTTTTGCATTCAAACTCTTATATGAAATGGGCGTGGAAATTTGAGGCGAGCTAGGGCAAAATGTAGTTTATGTTGAAATAACAATCTAGAGTCACTATGTCGTTGAAATAACAATCTAGAGTCACTGTGTCGGCCACTTTTTCTCGCGCCAATTATTTCCGGCCTTGTTCACTTCTATATCAAAGTGAATTGGCGTCATCAACAATTTAAAATATATTTAGCGCTGAGTGTTCTAATAGTATATTTTAATAGAAAAATGAACCATATTTAATGGATCATGATATGCTTGTGTTTTGAAAGTATGTCGGGATGGCTACATATTCCGTTCTTTCGTGAAAATTTATTCACGTGAATATGTGAAGTTATGATTCATTTGAATTATTGTGAAATTGTCTTTAATTTGGTGTAGAAAAAACATAAATCAACAGTACTATATTAAAATTTTGTGAGCGAGCATAGATAAACTCAAATTTCAGTTGTCATCGAAAATGAATTGACACTATCAACGATGAAATATAGTATGTACAACAATTAATCAGATTCACACACAACACAAATTCCATGAATTGCCCACATCCCCTCTAATTTAATACACAACGACGCCACGTGGTACAATCAAGACTATCTGAAATTCACATCTAAAGACCGATATTCAGTCTCGACTACAATATAAGGAGTGGCTATGAAATAAATACAACTGGATGGAGTACCATGTATTACCCCTTTCATTCTAAAAACTACAAAAGGGAATTTAAATATCTTTATTGGGAGGAAAACAGAAATACTAAGACTTCATAGGACAAATACAAAATTACATAAAATGTGATAAACAAAGCTTACATAAAAACTCAGGTTTCAGAGCTCAACTCCTCGAGTCTTACTTCCTTCTCATCGACATCGGTCACATCCCAATCCCAAATTAAAGGCGAAAGGATATAGAAATGGGCAGCGGCGGCGGCACTGCGGAGGCGACTCTGGTGGAGGAGGCGCTGAGAGTGCTGAACACGGCGGATCCCTTTGAGAAAGCTCGGCTTGGCGATGAAATCGCCACCAAATGGCTGAAAGGAGACATCGAAGTCGCGTACGATGCTTCCAAGGAGATCCAAGTGCCCGATCGCCCTGCCCGAGGCGCAAATGTGAGGCTCTGTTTCTGTTATCCTGAACTGTTCGATGAAATGCTTCAATGAGTATTTTATTTTGAGATGTGTTTGAATTGGGTGCAGGTAAAGCTGGTTTCGCCTAGTGAGATGCCGAAGCTGGGAAAGGCGGGGAGTCTGCAGAGTCGAAAGGCTCTTGTTCATAGCCTCGTGCATACTGAGAGCTGGGCTATTGACTTGTCTTGGGTACTTGTTTCTTGCTTTTATTTAGTGTATGAAGTCGACCAACTAGGTTTTTTGTCGTGTTTGAGGAAAAATATCAAATGGCTGTAGCTTCTTTTGTGGGAGTCGATTGAATAAAAAATATTGTAAGTCAGAAAAATTGATGTGGTGTGAGAAAATTGAAGTTTGAATATGTTAATATATGTGTGGATTGGATGATAGTTTTTGAGGCTTATAACAAAATGAAAGGTATTGCAAGCATGAAAGGGATTACTTTCAACCTTAATTCGCCTTTCTGCTTACGGTTAGCTATGATTAGACTGACATGTATGTGTTGTAGAGGAACTGTTTGAGCCCTATACTGATGTAACTTAGAACATATACACAAGGAAATTACGTCCCCCTGTTGATGTTTCTCGACAAATTGATCTGTTCCACTGTAGTCTCGATACAAAATATAAGGTGTTCCAAGGATAAAAGGGAACTTTCGACCTTAATTCGCCTTTCTGCTTACATTTTAACTAGGATTAGACTGGCACGTATGTGAGTGTTGTAGAGGAGCTGATTGAAACTTATAGTGATGTAAACTTAGAACACGTACACAAGGAAATGCTTCCACCTATTGATGTTTCTGGACGTATTGACCTGTTCCATTGTAGTCTTAATGCAAAATAGAAAGTTTATACAAGCATAAAAGGGATTACTTTCAACCTTAGTTAACCTTCTGGTTTACGTTAACTAGGAGCAAACTTATGGAAACTTTTGCTCCTTTGTTTTAATTTGAATTTAGAAGTTAAAAGTGTATGATATGTTTTGCTTTCTCAATATGACTTAAAATTGCAGGACATAATTGCTCGATTTGGTAAGCAAGAGGCGATGCCAAGAGATTTTTTCACAGATTTTGTGAAAGTAGCACAAGATGAAGGTCGGCACTTCACCTTGCTTGCAGAGAGATTGAAAGAACTTGGATCTTTCTATGGAGCATTTCCTGCTCATGACGGTCTCTGGGATTCGGCCGCTGCTACTTCCAACGACCTGTTAGCACGTTTAGCAATCGAGCATTGTGTTCACGAGGTATCCATAATAACAAGAGTTGAATGTGTGATTGCTTACAAGAGTTGATAGTAACAAATTTTTGGTGTTTTTTAGGCTAGAGGGCTGGACGTTGTGCCAACAACGATATCACGTTTCCGCAAAGGAGGCGATGAAAAGACAGCCGAGTTGCTGGAGACAGTGATCTATCCAGAAGAGATAACTCACTGTGCTGCTGGAGTGAAGTGGTTCAAGTTTCTGACGCTCCGCAAAGGATCAAAAGAAGACGACGACTCTGGTGACCATACATTCAAAGGAGATGAAGCTGATGAGCGTGCCGACGCTGAAGTGATCCCAAAGTTCCATGAAATAGTGAGGGCTTTCTTCAGAGGGCCGCTCAAGCCACCGTTCAACGAGGTAGCAAGAAAGGCTGCTGGATTTGGACCTCAGTGGTACCAACCTCTTGCTGTCAAAGACAAGTTTATCTCTCACTCTTTTTGAAAAACAATTTTGATTAATCTATGTTTTACTTTCCTATAATGAGCAATTTAACCTTTATGCTCAATTTAAGCTGCAATAATATAGATAGAAACAAGTGAGATACAAATTTATTGGCAGAAACAAGAGTCAAGTAATTCCCATCGGATTATTCTTTACATTTACTTCTTTTGAAGGTAACAAACACTCTCTCAAGAGATCGTTGTGCTGTTGAAATGACAAAAACTAAGAAGCAGTTGATGCCAAATGTTTGAACAAATTTTGCCCCAAAATTGGCTCTTATATGTTGAAAAGCAAATCCCGCAAAAAAAAGTGAAGAAATCAGCACCCGAGCTCGAGGAGAAGATCTTGATCATTCTGATCTAAGATATTCTCCATTCAAAGGTGTTATGCTTTCTGAGAAGACAACTTCTACGTCTTCATAAAAGAAGCCTTCGGATATCATTGAAATTGGATCGTAGTGCAGCCACGAAAGCACCTGAGAAACCGATTTTACATCACATACAGGAAAGAAAGAGGAGGGTCCGAGGGTCGGATCAAAGTGTTAGCCAGCTGACTAATCTATCGAGGGGGAGTGCAACTAATGCATCTTTTCACAGATTGAAGTTGTAATTCCTTTGGCATTACATACCTCCAACTTTGCCATCAAAGACACGATGGTCAGCAGACAGCGTTACATTCATCTTTGTAACAACAGCTGGCTTCTCAATCCCTGGAATAAGGAGTTTTCGAGTTAAGAATTACGGTGTAAAGCTGATAGAATCTTGCATTGAACTGCATGTATTTATGTATTACCATCATCTCCGGTAGCTGGTTCTACAACTTGATTGCCTCGGCCAACAGCAAGAATACCAGCCTTCATGAACAAAATTGCTTTAATTATCATGATGTGTAGTGCAAATCCATAGTAGAGTATATATTTAGGTATAATAATATAATCAATAACATAAATGTCAGTTTGGGGCAAGGAGAGCTGGTATGATAATCTATATTAGTTGCAATTGAAGCATAAACGCTGAGAGAGAGTACCTGAGGTGGGTTTATAATTGCACAAAATTTATCAACAGGATACATTCCCAAGTTCGAAATGCTGCAAGGCATAAGGAACATTTATGGTGGTTCAGAAAAAGGAACAACTAATACATTATATTCACACAACCACACAAGTATAAAATAAAGCACCTGAAAGTGCCGCCTTGGAACTCGTTTGGCTTGAGCTTCCCAGCCCGTGCCTTTTCAGCAAGTTCTTTCACCTTTGAAAATGGCAGGAGTTGAGTAACGAGAAAATATTGTGCAATAAAATAAAATAAAGCTTAGCATTAAATGATCAGCAGAATGGTGGGGCGTTTTAGACAAAAAATTTGTACAGGGTTGCACCTCTAAGGATATTGATGATATGGATTTCTGGTCCGCATTCCTTACAATTGGAGTCATCAATCCCTGAATATGGCAAGATGTCACGATGAGAAGCTGAAATGACAGCTGTTAGCTGTTTAGAAACAACATGTGGTATCTCAAAGAATACCTTCTCTGTAGCAACTGCAATAGATATGTCAACTGAATCGCATAACACTGTTTCCCCTTTGCTGGCATCCCAATAAGCTGCATGGTTAGTTAATAATTAGAGAGCTGTAATAGAATAGTTTCAGAAGATCATTAGTGAACTTGTATAAACGGTTGAGTGTAAAGCTGTATCATAAGCTGAGTCAAGAAATATAAATTCAGCCTTCGGATACCCAAGAACGTCTACCTCTCTCTCTGAGTTTCTACTCATTTTACCATCTTTTACTTTTCAGTTGACCCATTTTCCAAAAGCAGGTGATAAATGGAAAACCTCTTACCATTTGCTTCTGGAACATTTCTCAATGCAATAGCAACCGCTTTGATCACGATGTCATTTACTGAGACTTTGACATCATACTTTGCTGCAAAGCAAAACAAAGTGAGATCAGGGAGCACAATGAAGCTCTTCACAACAAGGTACATCAGAGATTGAAACCACTACCTTTAAGCTCCTTTCTGAATAAGAGAAGAGGATCCAATATAACATCTGGTATAAGGTATCCAAAATAAGACCACACTTGTACAGCAATATGGAATGCTGAAAGAGAAATATAGTATAAGAATATTTGATACCTGTTGATAGATACAAATGAGGAGTTGATTGTTTTGATTCCAATAAGCGTGTTGCTATGACCTGCAAACAATCAATGGAACACTGTTTATAATCACAATAAGATGGGTAACAGCAATAACAAACAGTATAGTGTGCATATGAAATCATGATGATTATATAATCTTACAAAAAAATTCCTACAAATAAAGCTAGAAACTGTATATCTGTATAATCAAATGAGACATCTGTCTTGCTAAGCCAGATATCAGCAGAGTTCTACCAGTTTCCAGAGAAGTTTGTGTTGTGTATAAAACAAGCATGATAACTTCAGGATATATTACACGGATGTGTCACATGGATGGTTTACGTTTCTGTGTATATCATATTCTCTCCCCGTTGAAGCAGTGGAGAATCTATAAACTAAACTCATAGAAATGCACTCAGGTTGATATGACAACATTACTCCTTGAACTGTTCATGTGTATACATAAAAACAAATTGATAGCTCAGCACCTTGCGAATTTGACTATTTGGCAGATCTTCATAAGCAACATCCTGTACTGTGGATTTTGACCCTGCTGGTAGGGAGGAAGAAGTCTGAGGTGATGAAGTCTTCTCCTTAGGTACAGATACTTTGGATACTTTTCCAGACTTAATTGCAGCCAAAACATCCCCTTTCAACAAAGTACCACGGGGACCAGATGATGCTATTGACGATGCATCTAACCCGTGTTCAGAAATTAGCATCCTGGCAGCAGGACTAATCCTATTAAAACTTGTTTTATGAGTTTTGACACCCTTCTTTTCAACTTGTTGAGCTGGCTTTTCATCTTTGGTCCTCACATCAGTGCTTACAGATGTTCTTACAGCTTCAATGTCATTACTATCCTCAACCTAGCAACACATAGATCCCCAAATAAACTATAATCACTTGTTAATCAAGCATTGTCAGCAATACACCTTTTCTTTCAGTCAGAGAAAATGAAAAAGATTTTGGTGAAAGTCTAAGCATTATGAACTTACAGTTATAGCAATGGGCTGACCCACAGCCACATCTCTTGATCCTTCTGGAGCCAAAATCTTTGCCAGGAACCTGAAACCAACAAGCAAAAACTATGTTCAGAAAATAGATATATGATTAAAAGAACTTTGAAGAAAGATTGTACTAATCACACCAACTGCCATGCAAATTAATGTGAGCAACCATTTGACCCAACTATGATGGCAGAAAGCATTATAGAGTCCATACCACAACAAGAAAGACAAGAAACTTCATAACCACTTCCCATCAGGATAGAGGAACCTCTCAAATTTTGTACATAAATACGTTTAGCAGTAAATGACCTACTAATCAATCAAAGAGCCAAAAAATCAATGAAGAATAAAACTTACACCCTTCATCCACTTAAAGTAACAATTTTCTCTATTGGGTGTCCCCGAAAATATGCACCTTTCTTTTTAAAGATATGAGCCTGCACTCTACTTTATATTTAACCTTACAAACACCTCTTATTTAACAAAAAACCACACTTTTTCTACATAATGGGATACATAATTATACCCTTTATCGCCTACAACACATCCAGCAGCATCTAACAACTATTTCTTAAAACCTGTGCCCACCAAATGGTGCATACTTTTCATGGACGAATGGAGAATAATTAATTGATTTCAATTATCTCTAGTTTATTGTTTGAGGAGGTCAACACAGTAGTTTGCCAGAACTATGTGGTCCTTCAGATGTTTTCCATGGACCAGCAGAAACGTTTCAAGATACTAAACTCTTATGCATTGAACCAATACAGTTAAACATTTCTATTACCCTTCTTCAAGACATTCAAACTCAAGTGTTGCTTTGTCTGTTTCAATTTCACAAATAACATCACCAACCTCAATCTGCAACAAGCACAGAAAGGCATGTCACCAGAAAGCAGTATATATATGGGATCTGTGTAGGCGAGAGAAAAAATTTCTGACCTTATCACCTTCTTTTTTCGTCCATTTTGAAAGATTGCCCTGGTTCTGTGGATAAAAGAGAAGAAAAGTAAAGACGAGGACATTCTTTAGCACTGAAAAAAGATTGAAAATGATAGTATAACATAATACAAAACTTTATAGCTAAAGCTGCTCTTACCATGGTAGGCGACAATGCTGGCATTTCAAGGACAATGTGAGGAGGAAGATCAGATGTGTTGATGTTCACAGAGCTCGCTTCCTGCGTGTTGTCTTCACGTTTCGCTGCTAGGTCAGTGGAAGTTTTATCTGCCGCTCCTGTCCCACTCACAGTTGCAGGGATGCTACCTATATCATCTTGATCCTCAACCTGGGTAACCGGATTAATCAGTCATGTGATACCAGATGTTGCCAGTAACACTATTCAAACAAGGTCTCTCTCCTAGAAAACAGAAGCAATAAAACAGATGTCCTATTCAGGAAGACTAACCTTCCAAATAAATACTCCCTCCGTCCCATAGAAATAGGCCATTTAGGGTTGGCACAGGTTTAAATGCGTCACGGGTAAAGTAAGAGAGAAAAAGAAAAAGTAGTTGAAACTGTGTAGTGAATGGTGGGACCCATAAATGATAAAGTAAAAGAGAAGGAGAAAAAGGTTGCCATAGATGGATATGGACTATTTCTATGGGCCGGACGAAAAAGGAAATATTGTCAATTTCTATGGGATGGAGAGAGTATCATCAAACATGCTAAGCAGTACGCTCAAAGGAACATGTATCGAATGGTGAATTTCAGGTCACTGAAAAAGGGTTAGCTTTATGGTTAATTTTAACAGATGGTCCTGAATAATGTGGACGGAAAAGACGTAGGATAATCCCAAATTCCCAGTTAAGCCATGGACAAGGCTTTGTCATAGAGTTGAGCTTCAGTGTGCAATTTGCAGTACTCAGACCAATCCCACACATATAATATATTTGGCATTTGAAAAACCTTCAGTCCTACTCCAACTAATAAAAGAAATAACAGAAAAGAGAGAAATTTATAGAAGCCTATGGCACATAACTGTAACTGCTATAGGCTGTCCAACAGAGACATCCTTTGAACCTTCAGGCACCAGTATCTTAGCCAGAAACCTGCAAGTATAATATTTAGTTATTTACTCAGAAACATTTTCAGGAATAGTGAAGTGATTCTTAGTATCCAAGGAAAACTAAAGTTCGTACAAAATACAGCCAAACAATAATATCAATTGATGGACACGCTGACAAGAATTGAAACAAAGATAGTTACAAAACCAAAAGGAACTGGGAAGCTATCATGAACAACATAACTTAACCACTACATAGAGTAAGGAGCACTACGACTATATGCAAACAAAGTTGAAGCTAACACATGCACAAAAAGCAATTAACTCAAAAGATGGTTATGATTGACGAATAACAGACACAACATAATAGGATGTATGATGGACAGCCATTTCAGTCCAAATTGGTTCATCATGAGATAAGAGAGTGATTTTAATATTCTCAGTACTTATGCAATAGAGCTTATACTAATTACTATGAATTTGACAATATATGGACTTCAGACAGAGATTGCAATTCTTCAACATGCAACAGGAGATTCAATTACAGAGAAATTTACCCTTCTTCAAGAGATTCAAATTCCACAGTGGCTTTGTCTGTCTCAATTTCACAAAGCACATCCCCCACTTCAATCTATTGAATCCAGAAGAAGAAAACAGGTCAGAACAACTTACACCTTACCTTAGATATTTTATACATATTTCTGGCACTAAATCTTTCATAGTATTCAGTCACCAAATGTGTGCATAGCAAGTGACAGTGCTCTGTATCAAGAAAATCTGAATGACACAGTAATTGTAACTGACCTTATCTCCCTCTTTCTTCATCCACTTAACAATATTACCTTGACTCTGTAAAAAGGAGAAGCGTATAAGAACACCGGTGATAGAGCTAAACATTTTGTGTTATGGTGAATATATATTAAATACAGTCATTTACCATTGTAGGTGACAAAGCTGGCATTTGAAGCACTGTATGCTCAGGTATCTCTGAAATAATAACAAAACTTGACCATTATGTGCAAAAGCAGACATTGAAGCAACCAAGCAACATTTTGATGTTAACATATTTCAAGATTGAGCATAAAAGGTTTTACATTAACATCTGGGACTAATACGATACATACGATAATCTTGGAAACATTACTTGATGGATGAAGCCATGTATATTAGCTATTGAGTTTAACAAAGCCAACTAGATTAAGTTGAGACACCAGAATGTCATATAAAATTTGAAATAGCAAGTTCAGGTTGAGTGAAAAGAGTTATACCGGAAGATGAAAAGGAGCGGATACCCATTTTGACCTGTAAAGTGTAAACATCCCACAAATATGTTAGAAAATGTGCAGATGGTTAGATATATTTAAAATACAGTTTTGCTGCCAACCTTAATCTTAGAAGAATCGCCATAAATGCCATTAAATAATGGAGACGATGCTGGCCTGCAATATTTCATTAGGGGAGGGAACAATTTTAGACCACGAGGAAGATATGCCAGGACAGAAAGGTTAGAATACATTTTCCAATGCTAGGGTAAAAGTTGTCAATTTTCTTCATTTCACTGCCATGTAAGCTGATCGCTTTGACTGGCAAGGCTCAGTTATCAAATCTGATTCAATAAAAATGAATGTACAAGAACTACTGAATCAGAAACAATGGTTTCTGACTATGGATATTGGCATCTACTACTGAGTTAACTGTGGAAACTAAATTGGCATCAGCTGCAAACTATGGAATATTGGCAGAGTAATGTATGGAAATAATTCCATCTGATAGCCATATGAAAGCCTACCAAGAATAAGGAAAAGAAAACCTAGCCACTTATAACTAGTTCAAATATAAAAGCACCAAGTCCCATTACATATCTGCAAGCAAATGGTGAGTGGAAGCACAGATCTCCCTTGGCAATTGGCTTAGTACTAAAAATCTGTCAATAATATTTTATACTCGTCTAATTAGCGTATACAAACAAATAAAATCCAGGAATCTGTCCAAAGATAAAACTGACAGCTAAGGAATTACTTGCACTAAGTTAGATCATAAGCTATAATAGAAGAGGTTAGGTAAAAAAATAAAAAGCTGAGACAAACAATAAATTTCAAAAATCAAAATACCAGTATGTTTAATAAAATCATGAACTACAGGTTGAAGTTGAGGAAAACAAAACAAGAGAAGGAGTCAAGGAACTAAGAATAAGACTGTACACGCATACCTTAACAAAGTCTCCGAAAATTCAAGACCAGTATCCGACCCCCTTGGACTGCAGCAAACCATAGGTTGACAATAAGTGATAAACAATGCAAAAAATTGGTACATGACCACAAAATTCTGTATGAAGAATATAGCAAATGATCCAGGTATTCTGTCAAACCATCTAGATTCTATTTAAGAGGCATAGGATGAAACATTGGGGAAAAGCACAGTTATGCATACAAGCTAAATAACAGGTTTTAAAACCATATGAACCTGAAGCACATACAATGATACAATACAACCTTTAATATCTGTGCTTGCAAGTATAAATGCAGAGAGCAAGCAGCTGAACTAAGGAGCTACTTATGATTCTGAATAAGACATTGTTCCTCTTCAACAACTTGCATCTAAACTGTGACATCAAACAATGCTACTCATTGGAGTACTATCACCCTTTGTGACATGACCACAGCCTAACTAGGCTCGGAACAATGTCCACGAGCACAAAACGTTCCTAGCTTCCGAAGCAAAATACTGTAAAACAGTGTCAACGCTATAAACCCCCTGACATTGAAACATAATTGCATTCTTCATTTCATACTAAGGCATTAAAACAAAAAAAGATGCAGCAAAAGGCAGAAGAACAACTATTGCTCCCCACATTTTATTTCACCAATCGACTAATCCCGATGCCGCCACATTTGACAGCTTCACCAACCACAGAACCACTCAATATTTTCCGAAACAACGTTGCATTTAGTTCCGATCGGATAAAAAATCACGATACTATCAAATCAACCGAAATTAAGTTCATCCAAATTCAGCGCCAAAACGAATAAACAAAAAATAAGAATTACCGATTGAGAAATGAATGAGCAGGTGATAGAGAAAGGAAGCGAGCTCTGATTAGAGACGAAGCACGCGAGATCACCGGATGCCGTAGCCTAGACAACGCCATAGATAAAATTCGCAGCAAATTCACCTCTGGCTCTTTCCTACTGCCCTTTCTGTATTAAATAATTTCTACGTACGCCACTGAAGAAGACGAATTCGTTCTCCCTTTCCTTTTTCTTTTTTAATTATTGTTATAGTATTTATTTAACAATACAATATAAAAAATCCAGTAGACTATAAATACACTTGGGCTTGTTTTTTTCTTTTGGGCCCATTCATCTAATGATTGGGCTATCATAGCCCATTTTACAGATTCCAAGTTTAATTGTTAGGATATATTGTCGAATAAATCACGAATAGTCAAATTTTAATTTTTCCCACATTTTTTTCAAAAAATTATTCATGAATTACTGAGTTTACAATTTTCGCAATATCAGATTCATCTCCTTTCAGGCAAAATACACAATAATGTGACAGCTAATATTAATAATAATTAAAATTATTATTATTAATTTAATGCTATAATAACAAATTCTAATAAAAAATGTCATATTTTGTCTTTGCCCGATTTGTCATACTTTCATCACTTGTGCGAATCTCAAAGTCCATTACATGAAGATTGCAAGTTGTGTTATGATTCCATTCCTTTTGTGAGATTGGAAGTTTGAATCGTTTCATCTCCTTGTTTTTTATTTTTGTTTTGAAAACTAACATGCTACTCTTTTCTTTAATGCTGTTTTTTCAAGAGAACCGTGGCGTTACATGCTCAAATGACATCTCATGTTTTTTTCCCAAATGTCAATGATCTCAAAGAATAAAAGTTTACTAACACAATTACTAAAAGTTCCAAGGACCTAATGTGAAAATCCCTAAGAACTCAATTATAAAAAAAATAAACCCAAAAATTTCAAATATCTATTTACTCATAATAATTTAGCATGAAGCTTGAAATACCTCAAGGGAAAGGAAGTCAAGTGCACAAATTTTGAAGGTGAGTTACAGAGTTGATTCTCAACAACAAAATATACACAAACTCTCGCGGCTTTATTCGATAACAAGGAATCAGATTGAGGAACACCAAATAAAACAATAGCAAATAACAAGTCGAACCAACATATATTCCGCGGTATCAGGGTCAGCACAGGACAACGTAGCCGCAGCTCAACCAAGACCTAGTTCTTTACTGTAGTCACTTGCCTCAGAAGCATGGAGACAACATCAGGGGAGATTCTGGAAGCTTCTTCCTTCAGGTGGTGGATCTTTCCATCCGTTTCTGCTTCAAGGCGCTTCACATTAGCACCCGAGTCTCCACTGCTCTGTACACGTGAAGGAGAAACAGTTCAACCACACAGATAGAGTTTTTCTTTGAATGTGAGTGCTACCATGCAAGCATGAGTCCTAATGTGTTGAGCACGACTTCCTAGTGAAGAAGATTGATTAACGGGACTAATGAAATACAATCTCGTGTCATATGCCCATTCAAGTATTACCTCAGCGACTTTACTTTGATATTCAGCCTCCATTTGAGCACGGAATTCAGCAATTTCCTTCTCGGCCTCCTCTTTTGCCTGTTTAAGTCTGGCTTGTTTGGCTGCTCATGATAGACAAAGCCCACAAAGATAAAAGTGAGTGTCAATTTTTGAGCAGTTCAGCACAACAAATGTAATGTATTTTTAAGAAAGCACAGCGTATAAAATTAAGGAACATTTGCCCGAGACCATGTCATCTACCCCTATATCCCTTCAATCCTCCCAAGCCCCAACCATGGGAGGGATGCAACAACGGGGGTATTTAACTATTTATTTGATATAGAAATAAATCCTACATTGTACTTAGCAGAGTCACATCATCATCAGATTTTACAGCATCCAGAAAAGGGTTCCTATCCTAGCTATCAAACGAAGTAAAACAAGAAAGTACATTTATAATCATGAATTCCTGGGTAAAAAATCATCACCAGTTCGAGCAGCATTGACAATGTGCTGAGCCTCTTGTTCTGCAGCTAGCAAGAGTTGAATTCCATTCTGGCTACTGGAGGCCATGTTGAAGGTGATTCAAACGAGGCTGCAGAGATAAAATGACGTAAACAAATTAAACTCGCATCAATGTGATGCCAAAGCATCAACAGTGGGAAATCATAAAACTGAAAGTAAACAACTTCGTTTCAAACGTGCACATCTTACAAAACAAATCAACCTTCATGAAGTTCCAAGTTATGAAACCTCACATGATTGTTCAAATTAAGAAGACATAACACTGATCTAGAAGGCAATTATGATTAAGCGAACCGAGTTAGGAAACAAATAGTTTCAAATAATACAACTAACTTAATCATTAGATTTTCATTGAACAGAATAACCCTAACTAACTTAATAATCATTTTTTTTCATTGAACTGAAAACCCTTCAATACAAAAATTTCAGTAAACAGCAAATCCAAGAGCCACTGGATATCTCACACCGATTCACGCATTAATCCGAAAACTAAGAATCACAACAGATCCCAATCTTATTAATCCAATTTAAACCTCAACTCATTACCTCCTCTCTACACAATTTAGTGGAAGCCAACAGCTCTACTCTAATGCGATCTCCAAATCATGGATTCATTTAGGGCAAAAATCGATCACTGCACAATAAAAACTTAAAGATCACAATACTAATGATTCAAACGATCACCACTGCATAATTCCATAATCAAATCGCACACCTAGCAATAGCAAACAAGGTTAAACTGGAGAATGAACACAGGCAGCCTAATTAACAGAAAGACGTGTATATCACAACACGATCTGCAAATTCCGGTCAATGGAACGAGAAATTTGCTCTAGCACTACAACAGATCTAACCATCCGACAATTGCAGAAATCGACCATGATCGCAAATTGAGAAAGTTGAGCAAAATCGGGACAGTTAAAAAGGAAGAAATCAGAGAGATTGGAGTAGTGCAAGCACCTGTAGATAGAGAAACTATGAATCTGCTGGAGAAAACGGATTTGGTTGAAGACTGCAGCTTTGATATTCCGACGACACAATTATGACCTTTTATTATTATTTTTTACTAATAAATAAATCGCAACCAAAAATGAGACCAATCCAAAATTCGATTGGGTTAAGTTGGATTTTTGCAATCATAAACCTTATGGATTAGGAATTATGATAACAGGACTTATGACTTGCAAATAAACATTAGGGAAATAATAAAATTTAATTAATTTTGGCCCTATCATAGTAATTTTGAAAATTAAGAAAAATTACAAGGTTTAACATTCACTAAATTAATGAATTGACATCCCACAGTCATAAATTAATGATGTGCTAACTAGGTGGTGTAGATGTCAATTCATTAAAAATAATTAAAAAAATTCACTAAACTTGCATTGTTATGAGCATTTTCTACATCCATCGATTAAAAAAAATATAATATTTCGTATTAGTATATTTTTCACATCGTTCGGTCTCCGGTGCAGAAAAAAGGGTGTATCAATATACTATACTCCCTTCGACCCAATTTCAATGGAGTATTTTTATTGTGACACGAAATTTTATATATTTTTATTTTGTGAGTTAATTCTAATAGTATTCCAAAACCAAAAATTGAATAAATAATTAGCTCCAATAGTACTCAAAAACTAATCTCATTTCGAAATTTTGAGTAAAATATACACATATTTTTAGGTATTTTTAGGTTTACACCTAAAATAAATCTAAAACACCTTTTCAACTTTTCGGAGTAAACATAGATAGTGGATAGAGATATTCTTTTAAGTTTGAATTGGTGTAAATAGTTGGAGGAAAACTACTATTTGATGTGACATTTAAACTAAAATAGGTTTGAGTTTAGTATAAATTATTGAAGATATTATTACACGTTCCTTGCAAATTTCTAAAAATGAATATACGCAAGGATTTTGTTGAGATCCTTATTTTTTCATTTATATAGTTTGTTAAAATTAAAATCTATATGTAATTTGAATTTTTTTTTTTGAAATATTGTAGGAATGTTAACTATAAAAAAAGTGATACTCCTATGTTGCATTACATATTCAAAAACATACACATTGAATATAGTACTACTTTAAGACAAACATTGAATTTACATCATTATAATAATGAAATATACTAATTATATGCCAAATTGCGCGAACTGCACCAAATCTTTGATAACAACAGGATCAACATAACTAATTTCTGCATTAATTAACATAGCTGCTCCTATTTGAATATGACTCTACGTATATATGTTGAATAAGTAAAATTAAGAAAAGTTTTAAAAATGAGTCAGCTTTGAATATTGCTAAATAAGCATAACTACCACACCATTTTATACTATACTAGCACATTTCAAGAAGAGAAACATTTTTTATTACGCTTTGATTTTGAAAAATGCAGAGAAACATTTTTTTCTTCTTCATTAATTTTATCACATCAATCGAGAGAAGAGATCTGTAAAAAATCATAGATTAAATATGCCCGGTCAATGGATTTTGACCAAATAATAAATGTGACGAGACATTTAATTTTGTGAAATTAAATGATATAGCGTCGATCTACATTTTACGTAGATAAATGTAGTATATTCACTTTCTCAAATCCGATTTCCGGTGAGTGAGAAATAGTGGATTAAAGTTGGGCATAATTAGCTTTTAATTAAAGCTTGGAGTTTGAGCTTAGGGAATAATTAACTAGGGTTAATTATCCCACATTGGAGAAGTAACACATCTTTTAATGTGTTTAAATTAAGTGACTTTATGCTACTTAATAATTATAGTGGACCAAGATGGGTGAAAGAGCTCACACGCCCGCCACTGCCAGCCCGTGCTCGGTCCCGATCCCGATCTTGGCAATTGGTCTTTGGGTGGTCTTTGGGCTTGGGTCCGGACCATTACTAATCTTTTTAGACCATGGCTGTTGACCCCCAGCAGTGGACTGAGCCTATAAATAGGCTAGTCATTCCATGCATCTCAGTACAACATTCACAAGCATTTGCATCATAAACTCTCTCCCTCTCTGCATTGTCTTTCTGTCGAAGCTCTGCCCTCTCCTCCATCCAGTTCGCCGGAGCTCTGCTGATAGCGGTGCTGCTTCACCAAAGACGTAGCCGTTTTACCTTTGGGGACGACACGCCAAACCGAGAGCACTACCGGGGCGTATCTCGTCTCGCGGGAAGAGGCCTCCTCGACTCGGCTATCAAACTTCACGGTTTAGTTGTTTCAATTTTCAGTTGTAATTTCAGTTCAGTTTTCCATTTGTATTCCTTCTTTTGGGTTGTATTACGCCCTACTGTTATCTCTTGTAATCCCAGAAACCAACAAGATCTAATTTTGTGAAAGCATTCGAGTTTTCATAATTGCAGGGGTAAGCCTTCCTTTGACAATCATCATAGGAATTGCAGTTGGATTACTGCTATCATTTAATTTTACTTCCCTTTGGGGACAGATACAATCATCATAAGAATCTTCAACTTCATTTCTTTTTTTTTTCTCTGTTAATTTCTCAATTGTTCATTTTTGATTCGCAGACTTCTACTATCATACTACGGGGGATCTAATTACTACATTGCACTTATCGGTATGCTCTCTAATTTACTAATTTTAAATTCTAATTTGCATATAAGTCCATTTACCCATGCAATGTTAATCCTGTAGGCTGTATCCTTAGGGCACTCGCAACGCATTCTATTTTCCATGTTATCACAGCCCTCCCTCATCACTGGAATCATCTTCTGGGCACCAAAGACAATCATTTGTCCTTTGGTAGTATGGTTTTTGATCTACAAATTCCGAAGAAGGCACTTGTCCTCTTTTGAGGTACTAGATTCATTCCTACAAAGTGACAACAAGCTCGCTCCTATCAGGTATTCCTACTCAGACATAAAGAAGATTGACTAAGAATTTTAAAGATAAACTAGGCCAAGGAGGTTATGGTTCTGTTTACAACGGAAAGCTCCAAAGTGGCCATCTTGTAGCAGTCAAATTGCTCGGAAAATCCGGAGCAAACGGGCAAGACTTCATCAATGAGATAGCAACTATTGGAAGGATCCATCATATAAATGTTGTCCAACAAGTTGGCTATTGTGCCGAAAGATCCAAGCGTGCCCTCATTTTTGATTTCATGCCAAATGGTTGGCTCGATAAGTATGTCTTCAATCGAGAAAAAGCCTCTCCATTGGATTGGGATATGAAATTTAAGATTGCAGTTCAAGTGGCCCGAGGGATCAAGTATTTGCACCATGGTTGTGACATCCAGATCTTGTTTTTGACATTAAACCTCACAATATACTTCTTGATGATAAATTCGTCCCAAAAATATCAGATTTTGGATTGGCGAAATTATGCTCCACAAACAAGGAGACAGTGACAATGACGGCAGCTAGAGGAACCATAGGGTATGTTGCTCCAGAACTTATCAATAGAAGTATTGGTGGAGTCTCTTACAAGGCTGATGTGTATAGTTTTGGAATGTTGTTAATGGAAATGGTGAGCTTAAACAAAGACTTGGCGTGAAACAATGATGAATCTAGTAAGTATTTCCCAAACTGGATATACGACCACTTGAACCAAGGCAAGGACATTCACATTGGAAATGCTGATGAAAATGACGATGGAAAAATTGGTAGGAAGATGGCCATTGTTGCGTTATGGTGCATACAAATGTGTCCAGACAATCGCCCATCAATGAATAAGGTGTTGGATATGTTAGAAGGTGATGTTGAACATCTACGGATTCCTGATTATCCATCTTATATGGCAGGAAATGAGGAAGAAAGTGCTACTACATATTCAAATGCGTCCACATCATTGTTGCATGATGACAATGGTAGTAGCATCGTTATTGAGATTATTAGTAATGCTTGAATTTGTGTGGTCATCTACTTTTTCCTAAAATTAGTTTCACTGATTGTGTATTTTTCCAGCAATTTGCCGTTAACTGATACACATATGAAGGTCTCTACTTCTCTATTTGTATGACTGTCCCTTACCTGTAAATAGTAGTATAATGAAAAGAACAAACTAACATAAAAGAGAACCACATTTTATGCAAAACTAGACAAGTTCTCCCACCATATGATTTCACATTACCTATAAAATAAGAAAACAAATTAACTATATTAAACCACAAATCTCTCTATACACACTGTTTTTGTGCACTTTTACACATTTCATTCACTTTGTAGATGGATATTTTTTTCTAAAGTTTCAAGTACATTAAAAAAACATAAAATGAGGTCCTTCTATAAACAAGTTCAATAGTCAGATTATAAAACAAATTGTCAAAAATGGTGGATATCTGCAGACGACATGACTCGTTTGTAAGCTTGGGAGAAGAGTCAAGTCTGTGATGATCTTTGTAACTAGTTTTCTGTAACATGCAACTCCAGCAAATGTTTTCAACCGAAGATGTAGTGTTTACGTACCAGCATGTCGCTCTAGCTATGAACAAACAATGATTTGTGAACTCAGGGGTTTTGGAGAGACTCAATTGCCTTTTTCCACTGACCTGCTCTTTGTTTTGAATCCTCAAATAAGAAGATTTTCTTGGGCTGTAACAACAAATAATTCGAGCATGAGATCTAACACATTTCTTTTCAAATAAATAGATCCATCAGGCCATAAAATATAACAACGGACTCAGAGTTGTTTAACAAAGTGAGGAAGGAAACCAGACGCGCAATGTTAGATGAATTCTCGATAGAATAGGACTATGCATTCTTGAAAATTTCTACACGACCACCACATGAAAATCGAGACTAGTGATCAATGCTGCAATTTGTTTATCATATTTTTCACCATTTTCTTCTTAAAACTGTATAAAATCAAGATAGCATGACTTACAGTGAAAATCTTGAAATTTGAAGGGCTCATTACTTGGACATTGAGCTCATTAGGATTGTCCGACCATGCTACATTTCCTCGGACCTCCAACTTTGCAGGATCGACATAAATTAACTGCGGTTTGTTGGTGAGGATGAGTTGCACCTTCTTGCTCGACAGTTTCTGCAGCTTCTTAACCAAGGAGATCATAAGAACAGATTCGCCAGGCTCCAAGAATTGTTGCCTGTGCAATAGCAACAAAACTTAAGTCAAACTCACGGATACCAATTGATGGTTCGTCCGTGCAACGTGATGGAGAGTATGAGCTACACGGGAAAGCGTGGGATGAAAGTTGTGAAAAGAATAATTCTTTGCACCAACCATTTTGAATCAAATGAATCGATTGAAGCAAGCCTAGTTACGTTAACAGATTCGGAAGCTGGCACAGCACCACCATTTCCGTCATAAGTTCTCACTGAGCCATCCCCAGCGCGCGTTGGGTTCAATGAGGAATCTTGGTTTTCACCTGTCGACTGAAATGAAAGAACAGAGACGAAAGACAAGCTTTAAGATGAATTTACACCAACGGAACATAGACATGCCCTTTTGCCTTTTCCAATTTCTCCAAAAATATTAAATAGAAAAAACTCAACGAATGTGTCAATGGTTTGATTTTTCACCATTCATTGATATGTAAGTGTTAATTTCTCATACTTCAACTGAATGCTTGGTCAAAAATAATGAGTGGGAAAATGAAAAAAGTTTTACGCCCGGTTCTGAAGCAAGTGTAGGTGGGGTTGTTCCTTCCCTCAAATTAGTCCAATCGGTACCCTTGAAAAAAGGATGGTTTTTTAGTGTAGCATAACCACCATTTCCTGCTCCTGGTCGCCTACTCGGATCCATGTCCTACACCAAACGTTACATATAGTCAGGCAAAGAATATATATTATAGTTGATCAAAATACAATATATGGAAAGCTCAAGCATAACAATTAGCAATGCTGAACCCAATCAAATAGTTTACATTCGTATAAGCTAAATATCAACAGGAGTTATGAATATATATTGATGTTATGTGTTAGTTGTTACCAATAACCAATCAATGAGGTCTCGTGCTTCATCTGAAAAATAATTCGGAAATCTAAGATCTCTAGCTACAATTCTTTGGAACATAAGCCATTCGCTCGTATCTTTAAAAGGCGAAATTCCTGCAAGCATTTGGTATACGATGCATCCAAGTGCCCAAAGGTCATTCCTGGATAAAACACCCCAAGTCAGTTTTGTAACTAGAAAACTACGGAAAAGTCTTCTAATTATAAGAACAAATACGAAGAATCAGGAGAAAAATACGAATAAAAATACCCAAAAGTGGCTGGGGAGGAATTTAAAACTTCCGGAGGTACGTAAGCAGCTGTCCCGACTAAGGTGCAAGCTTTATCATCTGAGGAATACAAGAAAAGTTTAAATGAATTAGTCTTATATCGTGACTTTTACTTCCTACACGAATTAGCAGGATATAGATAGAAGTACCTGATGCTGCATTCGGAAGGACAGTGACCCGACTGCCTTCCATGGGCTTTACACTACCAAAATCAGCAATCTTGATATGGCCATCGGTAGTAAGTAAAAGGTTCTCCGGCTAATATTTTTAGGAAATGTTAGCATATTGATAAGAAACAGGAATGAGGCTCATTGCGACGTACCTTAATATCTCGATGTATCAATCCCATACTATGTATATATTCAAGAGCATCCACAACTTGAGCTGCGTAAAAACGGGCCTCATCCTCAGACAAACGACCTTTCTGCACCAATAAAACCAACAATATCAACACTACTCAGATACAAGTACAATACAGACATCGTAGAAAAAAAATGGCATTTCATTTTGTTTTAAAGCAGTTTTGTTATCAGAATTACCACTAAAGTACTCTGCTTCAACTATACGACAAATATAAAAAATTAATCAATCTGATGGAAAATATCAAAGTAGAAGATGGCATCGATATCAATAGTTTGTGACATGTGCAGGAGCATTTGACAAAACGTATAGTTCGATAATAGATATGACTCTTGTTTTCATCCTATTTTGTTTCTGGAACAAACAAAGAAAACAATGCCCACAATATGGATTCTCATAAGTCGTTTATCTTTCTTGTTTCCAAAAAAAACATGTGAATTCTTATGGATTATTATATGATACTCTATTTTGAGATCATTTTGGAAAAAATATAAAATAAAATAGAAGCCTTATCTATAACGTCTAAAGATTACTTACCCTGGTTATTTGATCAAAAAGCTCACCACCATCACAGGATTCAAGAGCCATGTCTTCATAATGTTAAGTGCAAGAACGTCAAATTAGACTCACGAAAAGACCAACCGACATGGCAAAGAAACGCCGTTTAGTGTCACAAGAGAATACTTACAGAGGGAGCAACTGTCTTGAAAAGTAAAATACAACCGCACTACACCAGGATGGTCTAGCTGATCCAGTACTATACGCTCCAATTTCACATATGCTGTTTTATTTTCCTTAGTGATGAACGTTTTATCCATGATCTTCATGGCATAAACCATTCCAGTGTCTTTCTTTCTTGCTCTAACAACCTGTACACATAAAGAAGAAAACGGATAAATGCTCGGTCTGCAACCACCGCACAACATTAGTACATTCCCTCTTTCCTTTTAACCAATTTGGAATAAATCTTTCGAAGTGCTGGAAATGAAGAAGACAAATGCCATGAATGTCTAAAGGAAACTAGTCACTGTCAAATATATGCTTTCTTCCACCAAACTTGGCAATCTACCATTGGGAAATTCTTCAAACCATCTAGCACAAAAGTCTAAACCTGCTGATCTCCTAGAACATACTGGAATAAGTTGGCGAGCTCTTGACATCAACGACATAGAATAGATACACAGCTTATTACTCTATTTACCGCTAAAATATGAAAAAAAAGGACCAACTAGAAGAAATCGGGAATCATAGTAAGTCAAATAACTCTTTCTCCCATCACCTCTCGACTACATCTAGCATCCATCCTCAGCAAACAAAACTGTCAAAATAATCAAACAAGATATCCTGCATACCATAATAATTTCTTCCAATAACGTCTTTAGGGGCCTTTACCACCACATAGTGCGTTTTATACAAATTCTCTCATATTACTGGTACGCTTCTAATTCTAAACATATGTTGCTCATTATCTTTTTTTAATGACATAAATCATCAGTAGTGAAGCTGATTTCTTTTGTGCCTGCAAAACTAAGTCGTTTCTCTCCTTCGTGGTGAATTTCCAGATTAAGCATGACAGTAGCTCATCAACAGAAGTCCCCTAAGACCATTTTGCAGTTCAACAGTTGTAATTTTGTTTTCGAAACTCATTTTCTCACCACCAAAGAGAGCATGTACCATTAATCTATAATGAGACAAAAAAAGCTCAAATAATTGGCAGTCATCAATGTGCACTCACTAATGGAGGCGACAAACACATTGAAGTCACAAAAAATCAAATAACCATATGCCCCTTTTCCTCACCAACTTCAAATAAATGCTTCAAACAAATCAACCAAACCAACTAAAACAAAGCAAAGCAGCAAAAGGGGCATCAAACAAACCAACAAGAAATAAGAATCAACCCAAAAATAGCACCAAGAAACAGAGGCACACAAAAAAATTAAGAGAGGAGAAAGCAAATTGGACCTTTGAATAAGAACCAACACCATAAATCTTCTCGAGTTGAAAATCTTGGATGCTGAAATTCTCCTGTGGGGCTCTGAATGCAAAACTCTTAGATCTCTGAGGCGTATCACTGCTCTCAACCTTGAGCTTCGAATCAAAATCCTTCTCCATCGATCCTCCCTCTTCCTCCATCAATGCCATTTCCCCCAAAATCCCCTAACTCTCACATGCAGAGAACATGGTAAATTTCTCTCTCTCTCTCTCTCTCTAGCTTTGGAAAAAAAAGAAAATCTGGGAAAGTGAAAAGGGGGAAGCGAAGACCGTTGAACAGCAGGAAATCAATCGCGGAAACCTGAGAGATGACAGCACATCAAAACGTCAAATCAAGAATTTTTACGCTATGCATGCATATCCCTGTTTCTCTCTCTCCCCAATTCGAATAGTCCCGAGAAAGCGAATGATTCCATACACAAATTTATGTATGTATGAAATTGAATCGATGAAATGGAATGGAGTATTTTATTCTTGGGTGAAAAAGGTGGGAGCTTTATGAATTTTTGCGAGGCCCGAAAAAGGGAAAGGCTATGAATGTGGGATGAATGGGATTCGGAGGGGAAGAGTGTGTCTGCATGTATGGAGATCGACGAGCACATGAAATTGAATGATGGCCACCATCTATTTCTCACATTTCTATATATACACATATTGCATGTATAAATATGATAATACAATTGCGAATAATCAATCTTGTCCCCTTTTTATGGAATATATATATATATAACTATAAGAATAGTATCTTTGTATTGTACTATGTACTAAGGCTTGGTATTTGGTTAGGCGGTAATCGAACTAAATTATTAATGTCGTTTATCGGTTAACCGATCTGATTTTTTTTCGGTTTCGATTTCGATTCAGGTCCGGTTTTTTATTTCCGGCTCAATTTAACCGATTATAGAATTTTTTTTTATTGAGGTCTCCAATTAAATTGGTTAACCGATTAGCTAATCGGTTTTAATCGGCCGATTAATAGACTAGCCGATAATAGGTTGGGATATTAATTGAACCAATCGATCAACTAGTCCTAGACTCCTAGTATGTATTATTGTCCTCAGTCTTGTGGAATATATATAAGAATAATAACTTTATATATATATGTTCACAATAATTTAGTTACGAATTAGTACAATAGAGATTAATTTTGCCACGGAAAAAGAAGACTCATTAGACTAAAATTATGTTACATTTTCTATTGGATTGTATCTATTTGACAAAAGAACGTTCATAAAACTCAATCTTATCTAATCCATCAAACTGAACATCATCATCGTGCCAAGCTAATCTTTTGTAGCATTGAGATTAAGCATCCGGCCAATCTACTATATTAACCATATTTGTGAAATTCAATCTTATCTAATCTATTAAATTGAAGATCATGGTATATCGCATCATTATTAATTGCACATGCATAAATGGAATTATACTAAAAAATGAATTATTAGTAATTTAGCATTAAGTGTAAATAGCTTCAATAGAGAAAAACAAATGAACCCTCACATGTTTAAATTATGTTTGTGAGCATGTATGAAAGTTGCAATATATTGTGTTTCACTTTGATTTTAATCATTTATAAAATATACTAAAATACATAGAAAATACTTATCTGTAAAAGATAATTTAAGGAGGAGATGGAAGTGGATCTTGAACTTGGTCCAAAGTCATAGCTCAAATATCTAATTTTAAGATTTGGGCCTTGTAAAACATGATCCGGATCTATGGTTCATGTTTCAAGACTTAGATCCGATCCCAGCCCCACCTAGAGACCCGATCTATACATAATACTCTCCCCGAATCTAACAATTTATTATTTTGGTTCGTCCCAAATAAAATTATCATTCTTTTTTCAGTAATTTTGTATCATCATTAGTTTATTTACCGAATGCTCCTACAAATTACTAAAAAAATTTATTAAAAAAATCAATTTTCAAAGCTGTTTGTATTTGATCAAAACTGGTCATAGCAAAAGCAAGCACCTCCAAAGCAAAAAAAATTCACAGCAGGAGGTAGAAATACAAATACAGTAGCAAAATAAAAATACAATTTTCAAAGTATTCAAATTTACTATACATCCCACCCATCACTTCTCCTACCAAACTCCAGCTTCCTATCACTTAGACTCCCATACATTTCAGCAAACATCTGCAAACACTTGCTTCTCACCCCATAGTGAGCCTGAGTGTTCTTGCTGATCGCCACTCCCGTAAACTTTGACGTGTCGATCGCCCATGCGGGCCTCACGTACTCCACCGATGTCGACCCCGAGCTCGCGTTGGCGTACAAATAGTTCATGAGGACATCCTCGCAGTTGAAAAACTTATCGACCAACGCCCTACCCGGAGCTGCTTGCTCGCTCCAATACCTCTCGAACGCTACCTGGCTGTCGAAGAAGGCGGCCCCGGTCAAGATGATGTTGTACCCGTTGTGCTTGCGTGCGTGCTTCTCGGCTCTGTACTTCAACGGGGCGCCATTGGTGAGGCGGGGGTAGAATCCGACGATCTGGTCTGGACGCTCGCGCCAAACCCTGAAACCGCGCTCCACGTCGTCACAAGTCATCATGATGTCGTCGTCCAGCTCTAGGACCGCTCGGGTCTTGATGAGCAGGTCGACCCTGAACCGGTTGTTCAGCGAGTTCTTCTTCTCCACCCTTATCCTCACTGGGACCGCAGAGTCGAAATCACTCGGCAGCGGAGGCTCTCCTTTGTTCCACACCACGACGATCTCCCTTACCGAGGAGCATCTCGAGTAGTGCTTCACGTACATATTCAGATTCCATAGTCGAGCGTCGTAGGTCATCGTTAGGAGAGTGAACTGAGAGTAGTGACCATTAATCGGATAGGCTTCCTGCGCGCCATTCCCTCCATATATGTATTTCACTGCAGTGCATGTCAGTGCCACGGCCACCATGATCATCAAAACGAGGACAAACGTAGCAAGGCAGGTGTTTGACCTCGTTCTGGTACGAAGAGTCGAGCTTGCTCTGTTCAAACGACTGCAAAAAAGTCTGACCTTTGAAGATAAGTTGGGCCTCTCCCAAGCCAAGACGGCGACTGTGTCGCTCCTCTTCCCCATGTTGTGAGGACACCAACTCAACGGTACAATACCCCTCACGGCCCCAACTAGGATACCGATGAGTACAATCAATGCAGCAACTGAAACAACTGAGGCCGATCCCAGAATAAAACGATGAATGGAATCTCCTGAAGGGACTCGGTCCCCATCAACGACAGCAATCCATTCACCAGAACTCAGCTGCTGCACATCTAGGTGATGGCTGCGCGCACCGTTCCAAGAATTTACTCCCTTATTTGAATCTTCAAGACTGAAGGGAACATTCACCTCTTTAAATTCATCAGTGGTCAAAGCTTCGATTTTAAACAGACGAGTCTTGCGACCGTACGTCTCGCCACAGTCTTGACCAACGCGATATAGATCTCCGTTATACACAAAAGGCCTGCCTCCATTCCGAGCTCCCATAGTCTTGTATGTGTTGTATATGGGATTCTTTTTATGAGGCTTCCAAGGGCCAAGAGGCGAGTCGCTATACCAAATCTCGAGCTGACCGTTTTGCTCTGTGCCAATCCAACTATTATCTGAGCCAAAAAGCCACAATTTACCCTCATGTGCAATGATGGAGGAGTCAATAAGTGGTCTTTTCAAAATTATCTTCTCAAGTGTCCATTTCAACGGGAAGCCAGTTGCACGATAGAGGCGGACGTCACCATTGCCACTGCCCTCAGGAACCATATATATCTGCAAGGAACAATAAAAACTGAAGAAGTCGAGAAATGAAAATGTATCAACAATACACATGCTGCTCAAAGTTGGGATCTTACGTTTCCATTGTGATCAAAGACATAAGGATAAGAAAGGTGCCATTCTTCATCTAGAGCGATACCCAACGGCTGCCATGTCACTCCCTTGTCTACACTCTGTGCAACTCCAATATCTCCATGCCATGTAACTGAATTTTTCGTTTCGTAAAAGAGGTAGAGGACATCACCCTGAATCATTCGATCGAAAAGAACATCAATGTAACATGCCAGAAAAAGAATACAGACAGGCATGTAAGAGCATATGCAGGAACTGAATCAGCATTGTTTAATGGGAAATCCAAACATTCGGAAAGCAAACTATCAGATTACATATGCAATTATCGGCATCAAAAGGTGGTAAGGAACACAACAAGAAATAAGGGAGAATCCCATGCCCATGATGAAGACCAGTTAATTAACCATCTCGATGAATCTAAAACTGTCCTGGAAGTGTTAATTGCTAAGGGTAATCCAAGCTTAGTGAAGGGAACTACTGAGATGTGTCTATCGTTTGTATTAATCAACAAGATGAAATAAAGACATACTAACTTTTAGCAACATACTCATGATCTTAATTCTTATTTTAGCTCCACTCCAATTCGACAGAAGTTTCTTAATTCCCCCGTTAAGAATCTTTAATTATTAATGTTATTTATGTAAAAGTTAAGAGAAATATTTCTTTGAGAGAATAAAGGAGAGGCACTACATTATTGTTTTATTTCCCAGCCAGTTTTCTAGTTAAAATCCATCTCCTTTTCACAACAATAGTTGGAACATGCTGTCCAACAAACAAGGATATAAACTAAATCCACTCAACATAAAAAATTACTCTGTAAAATTTTTTATCCTCTCACCCCATATCCAGTTTACACCTTTATACTCTGCTTTAATCCTCAGAGCATCCTTCCCACTTCACACCAGGATAAAATAATACTAGGAAATCCCATGGGACACATGAAATTTTACAATCAGAGTATTTCATCGGGACCATCAGAAACAATATAATACTACTCACATTTTAAGCCATTGAAACGATAAAAATGATCGTCAAGAGAACCAGAAAGCAGACATAATAGCCAAATCAACTGCAGAAATGATTTAACAGAATAAAGTCGCAAAAAGAGCAATAGCAGAACTGTATCAGAAGCAAAGCAAGCGAGCAAGCGATCACGGGTCGCTTTTCAACAGAGAGAAATTACTACAAAAACATAAAATTTACCTGTATATAAAGAAAGGGGTCGGCAACGAAGTTGCTGGGAAATCCAGCATCAGAAAGAGAGGCACAAGTCATCACTGGGTTGGCTACAGGCCATGCTGCACTCTTATCCTTCCACACATTCATCTGCCACCCAATTTCAACAAGTGGTGATATCGTGAGACTTTACCCCATACAGAAAGGGACAATATCATTTCAGTTCTGTGATACTAGTATTTTCTTAGATAGCTTGAATAATGCTACGCCAGAGTAATTCATGTGTTAAACACGACTATTGGTAATCAACCTATTACTCTGAAAAAACGAAAACAACTAAACAAAAAAGAGAAAGTCCATGGCTGAGCAAGCATGCAGATGAACACACATCAATCTACTATTGAAAATTTTATAGTAACAATAAAATCTATTCAGGGGAAACCAGTTTATTTTTTTCTTTACATCAAAACGGTTCCTTAACAAAGTTTTAAACTTTAATAGTACCTCAAAATAGTGGAACCGCTACAACAAGAGAGGGAAAAAATGAAATTAGGGGGAAAATTATCTGCATTCCCTGTAAAATTAAATTTTGCTTATGCAATCAATTCTCAATCTACTAATTCAAGAGTTTTCATTTTTGTACATCAACTAAATCACACTAAAAAGAAGGAATTTAGACTTAGTTTTCTCTTGAATAGTCAAACTTCGCTCAGCCCCAGAGGAAGTAGAGAGAGAAACATTACACATTGATGCAGAAATCAAAATAAACTACAAAAAAATTGACTTTTAAACCCATTTTCCACCAAAAAATAACTCCAGAAATTAGAAATGCAACGAAAGCCGAAAACCCAGGATAAGCTTCAAACATCATCACCTCTCTTTCTCTACAAACACACACACACTTATATATATCTATACATACGTGAATTGGGAAGAAAGAGAGAAACTCACAGATTCAATAGGTCCGAGAGAGAAAGGGGAGTCCCCATAGAAGACGCCTAGGGCCCAGGAGCCCTCGCTGTCGTCCAAACAACCAAGCGCCGCGATCCCCTGGCGCACGTTAGGCGTGACCATATACCTCCCATACAAACTCCCAATCGCCCCCAAAACCACAAACGACGACAAAAAATACGCAAAAGTTGACGACAGCGCACACGCCTCGCTATTCCCGTTCCCATTCTTCCCGCCTCCGTGCCACCGCCACCCTCCGCCGCTCGACCCCATTTATTCCTATTTTATTTCCAATTAACCAAAAATTAAACCAACTTTCGACGCCGCAGCCGCCGGAGAATCCTCACCGCCGGAGCGCCGCCTCTGCATGCAACGGAAAAACTCGAATTCCCTGCATTAATTTTCGAAATTCTGAAAAAAAATCTCCTTTCCTTTTTTTTCTTACTTTTTCTTCTTTTGATTTCGATTTCGATTTCGATTTCGAATTAGAGAGTTTTGGATTGATGAAAATTGAAATGGTAATGCGACACAGAGAGTTGGAAAGGTAATGAAATTGACGGACAGTGTTGAATGAGTTGGCGGTAGGGATTGGAGGGTGGTGGATTGCTGGATTTGGGGGTTTGGCACCTTCTCTATTTCTCCAATTTCATATCCATCTCTTTTTTCTCAGTGTTTCAGAATTTAGATACTCATAATCTCTCTCTCTCTCTGCAAATATGCGAGAGCACGTTTTAGCGCTTTCTGTTCTCCAATGCCGAAATTCTTAGCGATTTACGATGTAATTAGTGAAATGCGAGATCATAATCTCTTGATTACGGGTGACTAACAGTCGTCAAAGATTCTGAGATAATTACATTTTTGTTATTTCGCTATTGCATTATGGGGGCATGATTGTAATTTAGTTGTAATTACAGTAGGAAATATTCTTATTTTGGCATCAAAATAAACGCAGTTCTCCTATTTTTTCCAATGGATTGCTACCTAATTAATGCTCGTGATATTTGAATTAATCAGGAATTCTAGTGCAATCTTTTTTTTATTTTGACACGTATAAAGATGTAATATTAAAAGGTGTGGATAGTGAAGGCAATTGTCACCGCATTTACCAAACAATTCGATATCAATTTTATCCTTTACTTTTGTGATGAACAAGAAATTGCTTTATTTTAGCATTCTTCACAATCGATCACTACATTTGGACATAAATTAAATTGTATTCACAATTTAGGCTTTGTTTGTTTCTAGTGTTAATTGCTGTTTTTGCGTGGTTGATCAATTTAAGAATGATGTAAATGAACAAGCAAAATGTGTATCGGTTCCAATACTAAATTTACAATGGAATGTAGTGATTTATTTTTAAAAATAACGTTGGTTCCAATAATTATTCAGAGACATTATCTCCTACAGTTTTGGAGGTTTGAAGAATTTGTTACTTCTAAATCTAAAATTTATTCAAATTTTCTGGGTCAAAGTCAAACAAAATATAAGGTATTTTTCATTTGAGGTTTATATAGGAAACTAGATATGATATACACAGAGAACCTGAGTTATATTGCTAATTAATTTTTAATTTATTAACTATAACTAAATAATACGCATTAGATCATTAAATCAAGCTACAAGATGATTTAGCCATGGATATCAATATAGTGAAAAAAATGTAATTAGGGATATTAATGTCAATTAATAAAAAGTTAGTTATAACTAACTTTTAAAAAATATCTCAAAACTTTAAATGAGTATAACTATCTCAATTTAAATTATTCTTTTACACAACATATATCCAATTAAAGATAATTTTTAAGGATTCTAACGAAATCTCACTTGCATACGTTCCGATGTCAAATTTATTTTTAAAATTTTTTTTGTATTTAATGCAAATATAGATATAAAAATATGACAATATACTATATATACAATGTCAATGCAAAATTGTGTTGACATATTCAAGGAATCATATTGATATTTTTTATATACTATATTGACATTTTGATCAAAAACCTTAATTTTGGTAGTTTTCTAATCTTTTTAAATTTAAATAATAATAAAACGAAATTACACATGACAATTTATAGACCACTAGATCTCTATATATTTTATAGTTTTAAATTAGTTGTAATTAGCAATTAAAGATTGAATTAGCAATTGATCACTTTCATAGAATATATATGCGTTAAGTTTAAAATTAGGACTTTATTTAACTAAATTATAGAGTATATATTCACTTCATTGTCAAAATAGAAATTACAATATTTTATGTTTATATGATATATCAAATGATAGTACGTAATATTATCTTTTTGTGTAACCTTATGCTGTGTGGAAATTATAATTATATAAATATTAGTAGTATAAAACGGAGTAATATTTTATTTGTTTGATCTTTGATGGATGGACGTTTTACTCGTAATTTTAGTATTCATGCAACCTAATTTTATTTATTTTGAGTGTTACACGAAAATCGTATATTATGATTTATGAATGTTACACGAATCTATGCCTAATTAATTTGAGCTATACTAGTAATATCTTTAACTTATTTGAAATTTTAGGTTCATGTTCAGTCTCATTTACTACAAATAACATAGCGTTGTGGAGTGAAAATAGGTAATTGTCTATGTTGATATATAGATGATAGAGTAGTGGTCACACTAGTATTATATTTTTGTATATAGATTAGGCTAGTAATGGCTAAAATATCAATATAGTTTTACTTTGGTTCGTGATCAAATTAATAGCTGAAAATATATGGTAATTAGGCCTGAGTCATGCTCATTTAATTTCATTTTATTTCATTTGGTCATATTTTTCTCTTGGTCATAGACTTAAAAGCTTGTTGATAATGTATAGTGGAGTAGTACTCCTATTTAATGTAAGCATGTAATTAAAATTATCATTAAATGTAATTTGAGGATTCAAATGGGTGAGATGAAAAAATAAGGTTATAATTCAACTATTTATTGGACGTGGGATTTCTTGTACATATAGCGCATGTTTAACATTTTTTCATAAAATTCATCCCTAGATGAGTTATCAACCCTGCTAATATATAGAACACATATTATCTAGAGTGAGTGACCTAAAATAATAGCCTAGTTAGCAAAATGGGCTCTAAAACTAAAATAATAGCCTATTGTTGAGTGCACTGAAAATTTTAAATTGGACAATGAAAGATTTATGGATTGATGATCGAGTCACCTCATCGCCGGTTATAAGGGCTGAAAAAAACTCTACTCAAATCTTGGAATTGCACCAATCCCATGGTACGATAATATCGGCCCAACTATTTGAGGTCGGTTCCGTCTTTTGATTGTCATCCATAGTCATCGATAGTCATCACGCCATCTCTGTCTTCTAACGCTAGGGACGATCCCTTTTATAATTGTATGCAAGTCTTTGCCTTCTTACTCCAGTGATAACCTTCTTCACTATATTCAACTTTATAAAAGTTTCATTTTCTGTATCCGCGACTGTGATTGATTTAAAATGTCTTCAATTGCATCTTTCATCACACTATCATTGTTTCGTAGCTATCTGAATGTACAAACATTAAAATCAATTTTATTAGTATATTATATAGAGTGATATTATTTCTCTTTTGTTCAGTTACATATTTTTTAGTTTGGATTTAGTGCATTTATACGCGTGTGTTCACGTTTCACACCACATTTGCACAAACTTTGCGTGTAAATTTGGTCTCTTTAGGAAAAAGAAATGACTATATTTATCATAATCAATTCAGTTTACCTAACAATTTAACTTGTTTATTCTTAGCCATATTCCCTAATCCCTATATAAAAATATACTCCTACTGTTTATTCATAAGATTCATGTCGTCAACTCCATGATATGAAAATTTCTTGATTTTGTAATGATACATATCAATCACTATTTCTCAATTTTTTGGTGAAACGTTAAATGATTGTAAGAAATTTGAAGCATAACATTATTCTTTTCCAAACTTCAATTACTTTAATGGGGTTTTAACGAGTCATTAGAGAAAATGACACTTAACTACTAGCTAGCAAGGCCTAAAACAGGAATGAAGAAACTTAATTTATTAGAAAATCACATTAAAATATTTACTATATACATATATGGAAATTATTTTAACTTTTTTATTTACAGTATTTAATTAAAAATAAATTTTGGGTTTTCCAAATTACATGTTATCGAAAATTTTGGATCTTAATATAAATGTATACATGATTTGGCGTCATTAATTTTTGTTGTAATTGGAAAAATATAGTACTATTTGATAAAAATATGCACATAATCACTTAATATGTGGTGGAATTTGAATAATGTAGAGGAATATTCACAGTCACAGCATATATTCCACAGGTGTACGGCACATTCATATGTTCCATAGGTATTACATATATTTAACCATAGAATGCAAACTTATTTATTTATTTATTTATTTATTACTTTAAGAATCTGAGTTTAAAATTTAAATTGTTCACAAATACGAAACAAAGAGCTCATTACTTTGATCCTTATCGTTAAATAAAGCATAGAGAAGAATATGCGATACATAAATTTAGTTAAAGCAATTGATAGGCTAATCATATCCAATTATCCAAGATTATCAGATATAATAATTCTTCAAGTTTTTATTCTTATCTTTAAAGTTTAAAGGTAAAAGAATAAAGTACACTTTGATTTTTTTATGCCATTTGTAAAGAATAAAGTACACTTAGATTTTTTTATGCCATTTGTAATTTATTGTGTAATTTAAACGGATCAAAATGATAAAAACATAAATATTGATTGTGTTATAAGAGAGAAGATCCTTGAAGCTATATCATTTGTTTCAAATCTGGCATTTAATTCGAACAAATTCCAATAGATTACCACTAATTAAAATTAGATTTTTGCTATATATACAAAATTTCCTTCAATAGATTCATATTTCCGGTGTCTTATGCTAGGAATTATTGTATGCTAAACAATAAAAAAAAGTGCAAAACACAATTATATGGGGAAAATTGTTAGGGGAATTAGTTGAACACCTTTTTCCCTTTAGTTTGGTATATTGGTTGTACACAAAGTTTAGGTGACACAAGTTGACGTATCAATATATATGTGGCGCATTAAAAAATGTAACATGTGGCAACGGTGTTTGTCACGTTCAAAGTATATAAAAATATATCGTTATTATATTATAAATTATGGAGATTTATACTATTACAACGATACTCTCTCCATCTTTCAAAAATATAGGCATATGATATAACATGGAAATTAAGATAAAATTGGTAAAATAAGAAAAATTGATAAAGTAAGAAAGATCGGTAATGATCATTAAAGTAGTGTTAGTGGATTGTGCATGAAACCCAATTATTACTATAGTGTTTTAATGGTGACATAAATTGTAAATATTTTGATGTATATGAGTATTATATTGAGATAATTTTTTATAAATGAAAATGCTTAAATTTTTAGAGCATTAGCAGTGGGGCGGATGTCCCGGCGGAAATCTCCGCAGACATCCCAAAAACACCTCATGCCATGTCATACGGACATCCCACAGCGGAGTCACGTCATACGGATATCCCACTGCACAGTGGCGGACATCCCCAAGGACATCCCGACAGACTTCCCACAATAAAAAAAATTAATGTAATAATCGAGACGTCCTTTCGGACGTCCGTGGGAGTCAACGCAATGGCGGACATCCCCACGAACGTCGCGACGGATATCCGCGGAACTCCGGTGTCCGCAGCGGATGTCTGTATCCATGCCTCCCTTGCACAATGGCGGACGTCCCGCGCGGACTTCCGGCACGCCGGTCGGAATTCCGCCGGGACGGGCGCCATTGCTGATGCTCTTATGGAATATATGAAAATAAAAAGTGCACATATTTTTTATGGGACGGAAGGAACGAGTATATGGAAATTTATTTGACAATTACAAAATCTGATAAGAAAATCTTTATATAAAATTTGCTATATATACTACACAATTTTATAATTTCTAAAAATATGATTCTTGGGAATATCCAATGATTGGTTTTTGACTCATTTCTAATACTGTGATAAATATTCTTGTCGACTTGAATTCTTGGGGTAAATTCCACGAATGTACGTCATGAGAGTCGATATCCGCCATTTGTACCATGAAAAAAAAACATTTCCAGTAATGAGAAAGACGCGTGAGCCTCTCGCGTCTTTTATAAACATGCATGATGCTCTCGCGTCTTTGTTTAAACACGCGTGACACTCTCGCATCTTTGTTTAAACACGCGCGACGCTCTCGCGTCTTTGCCTTGGATACATATTCCAGGCGGCAGAAACTTCACTTCCACCTCGCTCACTCTCTCACTCTCAGCAACGCCCAACATCTCTAGCCGGCGGAAATCGTAGTGAATCCGATATTTTGATGCTCTAATTCCTATTTTAAGTGGTGTTAGGTAATTTTTTACCATTAATTTCAATTATCATTGCTATATGTTAGTTAGGTATAGTTTTAGGGTTCATGGTTTGACATTGTGTGACAATAAAAACATTGAATTTAGGCCATTGATGTAGTTATATGTATGCATTGTAAACTAAATATATAATCGAAGCATTGAACTTGGTATTGAATTTTCGTATTTAATTTTATGCAATATTTATTTAAGTAAGTTGAATTTAGAGTATATGATGTTTTGTCGTGTTGGGATGGGAAAATTATTCAGCTCCCAGGTTTGGGTGTTGCTTATGATCCCCCTCGTGCAAAATCATTTATTATATTGAATGAAAAGATATCTTATTATCAGCTAGTTTCAACGATATGTGAAAAAATTGGAATTGATTTGGATGCATATACGATTGATTTAAGAACTGTTTGCAGTAGGTTACGATGCAAATAAGAACTGTTTGTCTGTTGCTTTTGCTATTGTTGATGAAGAAACAAATGAGAGTTGGAGTTGGTTTTTGAATCTTGTTAGAGTGCATATTATAAAGCATGACCAGGAAGTGTGCATAATATCAAACAGACATCAAGGCATTATAAATGCCATGCAGTCTGATGTGTGGAAAGAGGTACCAGTTGGTTATCATCGATACTGTTTAGTTCACGTTAGATCGAATGTGTTACAAAGACACAAAGGCCCCGGAGTGAAGAAATGGGTATGGATAATGGGTGAAGTAATTGAGGAGCGGGGATATTGGACTGCAAGGCGTGAATTACATAAACTCAACAGTTCATCTCGCTTTGAAGGGGATAGAAGCCCAACAGTTCATCACATACACTCTTCCACCCAGATTCACAATAACCATTTTCTGTAAAGGGTACTCCATCTACACGTAGAGCCCATAATACTTGAGCGTCCTGTAATGTAATAGTAGTTTCTCCTACGGGAAGATGGAATGTATGTGTCTCTGGCCTCCAACGTTCAAACAAAGCTGTGATCAAAGCATGATCTACATCTAGAGACTTCCCACAGTAAAAAATTCCACCAAAACCAAATCTGCAGACATAATCAATCACACGTCTGTGATGATTATCTATTTCTCAAAAATGGCCCTCAAAGCGCCGAATATTGAAAGGAGTTGCTTCGTCGCCTGCCCACGCCTTGCGAGATATATGACTGTGCTGATAATGCAATACAGAAGTATCTTCTGATCCATATCGCGACATCCTAATATAATCAACAATTAACAACATGTTTAATTATAATATAGAAGGATCTTCGGCTCGTCATCTAGTTAAGTGTATATACAATAATCAATTAGTATACATTACTCCATATATTTTACTTATATTTCAAAATTCAATCAGCTCTATGTAGGCTTCAATTCTCTAAGATCAAATCCAACACCAAATCTTAGTTACTAACAACAATTTTCATCAAACAACAATCTTAGTTTGTCAAAACAAATCAATTTTCATTGTTAAGAGAACTAAACAAATCTAAAGTTGACGGTGCTTTCAACTAATTTGCTTTTAACTATTATAAATCTGATTAAGCAAAGTATACTTTTTGATTGGAAAAAATTACAAAATAATAAGATTGATAAACATTGTAAAGTTTAATATGTCTTCTAACATATGTCTTTCATCTCAATTCAACACCAAATTCATCACAAATTCAACCCAACACCAAAAAATCGAAACCAATTTCAATAATTCAACAAAAATTCGACACCAATTTCACTAATTCACTAATTCAAAAATTCAACAAATAATTTCAAACCATGAACCTTAAATCTATAACACCCTAAAATCGAAATTAAGGGTAAAAAGTTACCTAACAACATTTAAAAGAGGAATGGGAGCAGCTAGATGTCGGATTCACTTCGATTTTCGTCGGCTAGATGACCAATTCGGCGCCGTTCGTCGCTGGGCGTGCAGAGAGGGAGCTGCTGGGAGTGAAGGAAGAGGGGAGAATCGTCGATTTTTCTTACATTCAAACACGCATGAGCTTGATGCGTGTTTAATTAAAACACGCATGAGTCTAACGCTTGTCTTGTATACACGCAAGAGACTATCGCGTGTTTGCTTAAAACACGCAAGAGGCTCACGCGTCTTTCCCATCACTGGAAACATTTTTTTTCCGGGTACAAATGGCGGATATTATCTCCAATGGCGTACTTTCGTGGAATTTACCCGGAATTCTTGATATTGCATTGGTGGTCATGTTTTCATTCACGGGTCCACGACTCTAGTAACTCGATATATTGAACTAGTGAATTAAATTTGTGATCCATATTTTTTTATAGTTTTATTATTTTTTCAAAATAAACAGAAAAACTTTCATTATTCGAGAATTCCCTTTAGAAATTCATAATACTATTTTTTTCTGATAGGAGTATTTGAAAAGCGTATCGCACTAGATTGATTTTTTGTGCCCACTTTTGTTTGTGGTACCTCAAATATATTTACGCTTCAATATATGTGATGTGACTGTTAAATGGTATAGACAACATATTTAGAGAAGAAAGCAATGGGAGAAGATTATTGTATTTTGATTGAATGATGAAATGGTACTCAACACCCATATATTTATAGGGATGTTGGTGACTTTTGAGATCCTACAATAAATGTATATTCATGGAACTACACTACTATTGGAACAATGCATGCACATCTTCAATGCTTCTTGGAACTCCATTCTTGGAACTATATTCTTCTTTAATGCTTATTGATACTTCCCCTTTTCTCAACACTCCCCCTCAAATTGAGTGGTGGGATCTCCAAAACTCAATTTGGAAAGCACATCTTCAAAGCTCCTTGAGTTGACTGCTTTAGTTAGGATGTCGGCAAGTTGATCCTCAGAGCGAACAAAAGGGAGTTCGACAATCCCATTCTCAATGTTTTCTTTGATAAAGTGTCTGTCAACCTCCACATGCTTCGTTCGATCATGTTGTACTGGATTTTGTGAGATGCTTATAGCGGCTTTGTTATCACAATACAACTGGCACTTGCTTGGAGGGAGATTAATCTCTTTCATCAATCTCCTTAACCATAAAATCTCGGTCAACCCACTTTTAATCCCACGAAATTCTGCTTCGGCACTCGAAAGAGCCACCACCTTCTGCTTCTTACTTCTCCATGTTACCAAATTACCTCCAACAAAGGTAAAGTAGCCTGCTGTAGACTTCCTATCGTTTGGGTTCCCTGCCCAGTCAGCATCTGTATAACCATGAATCTCAAGATGCCCATTTTTAGCGAACAACACTCCATGCCCTGGAGTTCCCTTCAAATACCGACAAATCCTAAGTGCTGCCTCCATGTGATCTGTCTGCGGCTTATGCATGAACTGACTTACGACCCCAACTGCATAGGCAATATCTGGCCTAGTGTGCGAGAGATATATGAGTTTTCCGACTAGTCGCTGATATCGACTACGGTCAGCCAACTTGGCTCCTTCTCTGATTTGTAATCCGTGATTAACTGCCAGAGGAGTGTCTGCTGGTTTACATTCCAGTAGGCCGGTCTCTGCTAGGATGTCCAAGATATACTTCCTTTGTCGCAGAAAAATTCCTTTGATTGACCTTAGCACTTCAATCCCAAGAAAGTACTTGAGATTCCCCAAGTCCTTCATCTCAAATTCCTGAAAAAGATTTTTCTTTAATTCCTCAATCTCTTCTAGGTCGTCACCTGTAATAATCATGTCATCAACATATATGATTAAACATGTGATCTTATCACCCTGCTTCTTAAAAAATAGCGTATGGTCTGAATTGCTCTGTGTATATCCATAGCTAATCATTGCCCCAGCAAACTTCCCAAACCATACTCTTGGAGATTGCTTCAATCCATACAAGGTCTTCCTCAATCGGCACCCTTCACCTGCTTTAAAATCTGTTGCAAAACCTGGGGGTGCCTCCATGTAAACTTCTTCTTCCTTCTTCAACTCTCCATGTAGGAAGGCATTCGTCACATCAAACTGGTGTAATGGCCAGTCCCTATTAGCAGCAATGGATAACAACACCCGAATTGTGTTCATCTTAGCTACTGGAGAGAAGGTCTCAGAATAGTCAACTCCATATGTCTGAGTATAGCCTTTTGCGACAAGTCGTGCCTTGTACCTTTCTATCGAGCCATCAGGTCTTCTTTTGATAGTGAAGACCCATCGACAACCCACTGGTCGCTTCCCTTCTGGTAGAGCACATTTCTCCCATGTGTGGTTTCGAATCAGTGCATCAATCTCTTTCTTCATTGCTTCCCTCCAATGCTTGTATTTCATAGCTTCTTCCCATGTCTGTGGTATTTCTTCTTCCTCATATAGTGCATTCTCGAAAGCCCGAGCCATCTCTGATAAATGGCCTTTGGCTAGGTTCACAACAGAGTACCGCTTTTTCTTGTCAATCCTCTCTGGCGTATACCTTTTGGGTGGAACTCCTCTGTTTGACCTTGGTGGAAGTATGTACCTCCCAGTGTCAGGGTCAACTCCTTCGACCTCGACTTCCTCAATTTCCCTTTCTTCGGCCTCAATTGAATTTTCTTCTGCACTTACAGTGTTAGCCAAACAATTATCTGTATCCACAGGATTACTTACAGTGGATAACCTTAACGGAGAAATATTTGAGGCGATGCCACTTTCTACGATGGACTCTACCACATCAGAGACTTGCTCAACGGAATTGCTTACTGTTTTCTCTGATAGATCCGCATCAGGATTGCTTGGCGTTGGCAGTGGCATTGAGATCCAACTTAGCGGGTCCGTATCATTGTTATCCCTAACATTACTCTCCCCCTGACCGCTAAGATGGGTAAAGAAGTACTCAGTTTCAAGAAAATTGCAGTTCATTGTAACAAACATCCGGTTGGACTTTGGATCGAAACACCTATACCCCTTTTGATTTACCCCATATCCTACAAAAACGCATTTGATAGCGCAAGGGGATAGTTTAGTTCTTTCATGTTTAGGAATGTGGACAAAAACGGAGCATCCGAAGACGCGAGGTTCAAGAGTCAAGGGCGGAGGAATTTTTGTGAAGGTGGACAAGACTTGTAGAGGAGTTTTATGTTTGAGAATACTTGTGGGCAATCGGTTTAAGAGATAGGCTGAGGTGGCAATGGCTTCTGGCCAGAAGTGTTTCGGGGCTTTTGACTCTATAAGCATAGAACGAGTCATTTCGAGGAGAGATCGATTTTTCCTTTCAGCCACACCGTTTTGTTCGGGAGTATGAGCACATGTGGTTTGGTGTATAAGGCCTTTGTTTTGGAAGAGTTGTTTCATGGTAGAATTAACGAACTCCCCCCCATTATCTGACCGAAGGACCTGAATGGTTTTGTGAAACTGAGTTTGGATAAGGTTATAGAAATGGGTAAAGTGTGACAAAACTTCAGATTTTTGTTTCATGAAATATATCCAGGTCATGCGAGTGCAATCATCCACAAAAACTAAGAAATATCGAAAACCTTGCCCCCCAATAACTGGTGCGGGCCCCCAAACATCAGAGTGTACTAAGGCAAATGGGGTTTCAACACGAGTATTACTTAATGGGTAAGAGTTCCGATGACTTTTGGATAAAAGACAAGTTTCACAGTACATGTCATGCTTAGGAATAATACTAGGAAATAATAATTTTAAGTAACCGATAGATGGATGACCCAAGCGCCGATGCCAAAGCCAAGCTTTCCTGTCAGCTGATCCGTGAGTTAACATGGCAGTCCCTTTTTGAGCTATCTCATCCACATAGTAAAGCCCATCACGTTCAGTGCCACGCCCAATTATCTCTCCGGTTCGGATATCCTGCAACAGACAAAATTGTGGCTGCATTAGTAACGTACAATTCAATTCCTTTGTGACATGACTAATGGATAATAACTTATGAGACATCGAAGGAATATATAGACAATTTGATAACTGCAAAGTTGGGGAAATGTTAACGGTTCCAGCCCCCTCAACCACCGTAAATTCCCCATTGGCAGTTTGGATATGAGATTTTAGAGGTTTCTGAAGGTTGGTAAGGTCTGAGGCATCATATGTTATGGTATCGGTTGCCCCACAGTCAAAAATCCATTTATCATTTTTCTCATGGCCATTAGATACTGCACACACAACTCCAAGCTTCTCGAGAGGCTGAAATCGATTTTGGCAAGTGGTTTGGGAAATTATGGAATTTTCAGGAGATTTGGGGGCTAATTGCGACTGAGAATTTTGGTGGGGTAAAACCTGCAATTTCCCAAAGATTTGGGGGCTTCCAATAAAAGAGCCCCCTAACCCTAATCTACCTGAATCGGGCGCCGCCTCTCCCCTCATCAATTCTTCACTCCAATCGTGAATTACACTCCCACTTCCGCTGGCAACGAAGTTTGCTGCCCCGGTTGTATTCGCCGGCTGAGCAGCTTCATTTCTGGTCCTTCCTCCTGGCTGGACAGCACCGGCGGTTTGCGCGACCCCCTGCACGGCGTTGCCTCCGTCGCCTCCAACTGCTGCGGCGGCGTGCCCGCCACGGTTCCATGGTGTTTGCGGTTGCGGCGGCTTGCCGTGCTTCTCTTCCCACCAATCTGGATATCCAACTAGTTCAAAGCATGAATCTTTTGTGTGTCTTTTCCGTTTGCAGTAGGAACACACCAATTTTGACTTGTCTTCTTCATCACTTCGCCGATTTCTATCATTGCCACTGCCGCGACCACCACTGTTGCTGCCGCGACCACCACCGTTGCTGCCGCGACCGCCACCCCGAGAGCCGCCGGTAGGGTTCTGCCACCCTCGGATGGCAAGGCCAGTTCCAATTCCATCCATGGCAGCTGCTCCGCCGGTGTTTGCCTGTTGTAACACTCGGAGTCGTGTCTCCTCCTGCTGAATCAGGTTGTACGCATAGTCGACGGAGGGAAGTGGGTCCATTTTCAGTATCTCCCTCTTGGTTGTTTCATATTTGCTATCAATTGCATAGAGAAACTGACATACTCTCTGATCTTGTATGAATTTGTTATGAATCTCCATATCCTCTGGACATTTCATTGGGTTCGTCTGTTTTTGGTCGATTGAAATCCAGATCTCTCCCAACCGGCTCCATATTTCTTCTAATGAACTGCTTCCTTGCCTCAGTGTGGTTGCTTTGAACTGAAGATCATACACCTGGATTTTATCTCTTCCGCTCCCATATGTGACGGCCAACGCATCCCATATATGCTTTGCCGTCGGATGTTGTGAAACTCGACTGACCTGTCGAGGCTCAATGTTTTGTATTAACCAAGTGATCACACAGTGATCGGCTTGTTCCCATTGTATGAAGGCTGGATCGGTTCGCGGTGGAGAATGAGGCACTCCGGTGACGTGAGATACCATTCCCCGACCGCTTATTGCCGTCTTCATCAATACGGACCAAAGGGCGTAATTTTCTCCATTCAACTTATTCCCACCAATGTGGAGGGGCTGCGTGTCAATTCTGAATGGCATGGCAGCTGTTTCTGGTGGATTTGGTTGGTTCATCGCAAAACTATTGCGCATAAAGTTGGCAAATTGCCGGGCAAATTCATCTGCCATAGATGAATCTGAGGTTTCGGTTACTATATAGTTGTCATTTGACATTTTGGCTTATGGTTATAGATACAGCGGAAAAAGGAAAAACAAAAAAACGGGAAAGGGCCGAGAAAGGTATCAAAGACGATGATGATACCTTATCTGAGTCCAAACCCGCTCTGATACCATGTTAAATGGTATAGACAACATATTTAGAGAAGAAAGCAATGGGAGAAGATTATTGTATTTTGATTGAATGATGAAATGGTACTCAACACCCATATATTTATAGGGATGTTGGTGACTTTTGAGATCCTACAATAAATGTATATTCATGGAACTACACTACTATTGGAACAATGCATGCACATCTTCAATGCTTCTTGGAACTCCATTCTTGGAACTATATTCTTCTTTAATGCTTATTGATACTTCCCCTTTTCTCAACAGTGACTACATGCAATAAAGTTAATTGTTGATTCTTGTTAGTTATGACGACATTATAAAATGTCACTTTTCTCCGCATAAATGTTGTCAAAACAAATAAATAACACATACTTATAACTTATACAACGCGATATTGAAAAGGTTTGAAAATGAGGGAGAAAAAGGAAGCCAAAGAGAAAAGGCAATAGTTGATTGATGTAAGATAACCTTAACTAATTACTATTATTATTATTATTATTATTATTATTATTATTGAATAGAAGACTTACCATGAAATTAACAACGTTAACATATTTTAGAGAGAAAAAAAATCACTGTCACAATTTAGGCCAATATTTTAGAAAATCAAACCGACCGAAGAGAGATTGGATTTTATCTCACAACACGTAGAGACGAACTTATTGGAACAATACTTATCTTCTCAAGAATATAGTGCAGAATTTATGGTCTAAAATATTGAACATAAAAAATCTCCATAAAGTAATTTCCCGATAATTCATGTGAGGGTATTTTATTTTATTAGAGAGATTGTGCATTTTTAATTAATTTTGGTGATTGTGTATTTAGTTCTACGCAATAAAAGGTTCGAAATTATAAATTCTTTATTTTTAGAATTTAATCATTTTTTATTTTTTGAAACGTTCCATTCTCTTTGAATTGGGATGAATATAGCCGTAATTTTTGGCAACGGTGCTAAGTTTGTGAAAAAAAATTAATACTTTTTGAAAATTTCCATTCTGTTTAAATTGAGATGATTATATACGTAATTTTTGGCAAAAGTGCTACTAAGTTGTGAAAAAAATTAATACAAACTAGGTATTTTATTTTTGGCTGTTGTACACTAATCAAATACTTTATATTTGTGTAAATTTTATGTTTTAATGAAATTTGTAGTTTTTAATATTCATAGATAAAAAAATTTGGACCATTTCTCGATTTATGCGTGTCATCCTTGCGCAGGGGCCATGCTAATCTTCTCTGTATCGTTCCAATTTTATCGGATGTCCCCGAAGGGACAATGCCATCAACAAGCATAGGCTATATAAAGGTTACATATTATGTTTGTATCTCCGATGTGGGAGAAAATGGAAAAGGACAAGTTAAATGGGCCAGATGAATATCACTATGTACATAGGCCCAAAACAATTATACATTTAAGATTTTATTGTTTCGCCAAACAAATGCAGAATGTAGCTGTATAAAAAATATATAATATCTATATTGAGAAGTGAAAACTATGAAGACATTTTATTAAACAATAATAACTGTAGAAAAGGAATTTTAAAAGTAAATATGTTTAATTAATTTAGATTTAATTTAATACTAGAATAAAAACACAAACAATAATGATATTTCAAATATATTACAAATAAATCGTTGCAATAGAAGGGCTTGTGAAAGTATTTGGATGATTGAGCTTATAGTAGTATAAGATAAAGGAGGGATTTTATAAGTTATAATGAGAAAATGCAAGTTAGAAAAGGAGATGTAATTGAGAGTGTAGGTATTGAACTTAGTATTGTAGAGTTTGTACAGTTGTTGCTTATTAAATAAATTAATCCAGATATATATAGACAAAAAATTTTGGACCATTTCTCGATTTATGCGTGTCATTCTTGTCCAGGGGCCATGCTAATCTTCTCTATATCGTTCCAATTTTATCGGATGTCCCCGAAGGGACAGTGTGTTATTATACAAGCGTATGCAATATAAAGGTTACAAATTATTGTATTTGCGATGTGGGAAAAAATGGCGAAGGATGTGTTAAACTAGGCCCAATATTATGCCTAAGTATCTCTATATAAATAGGCCCACAACAATAAAATGATTATCTTAGTAAACCTTTTTCTATTAGTACAGTTGTATTAAAAATATAGTACAATACAAAAATAATTTAGACCAACACAATACACAATAGAAAAATAAATTTTCAATTGAAGGAATCCCCAACACTATACATCATTGTCCATTGTCCTACGCCAAAAATGATAGTCCTAGTTACTACTATGCCATATATACAAATGAAAATTATCAAGTCATTATATAAAAATACAGTAATTGTTTAAAACAACAAACAAAACTTAAAGCAAATATGATTAATTAACTTAGATATAATTTAATAGAATCAAAACACAAACATTAATGATATTTCAAATTGATTACAAATAAATCTGTCAATAGAAAGGACCTATCCCATCACTTTGGCTAAGCTTATTTTAGAGAATTTATAAGCTCTTGGACTAATTAGATGTTTCAATAACTTATAGAGTAGTATACTATGTAACGTCTTAATATCTTATAAACTCATCTAAACACTCTCTAAATATAGACATACGTTCAAAGAAACAAAATCCTTCACTGTTACATCTTATCTCTACTTTTATTTGTGTATCATAAGCCATCTTTATTTTGGGGTTCTTCTATTAGTTTGGCAGCTCTGTCAGGGACAGTGTATAGTACTCCACATAACATAGCATGTGATAAAAACAAATAAATGTACAACACATGTCACGTTTATAAAAAAAATTAAAATTTTTAAAAAAATATTCAAAAATATACTTATATTACTCCTAAGTATATCCAACTCAAATCAACACAAATTTTAATAAAATGTTGTATAATGTTTTAACTGGAGATGGAATAATATAGAGTGATATTTCTTTCTTATAAATATGTAGTTTGATGGATCGAAAGAAAAGAAAAATATGTCACTTTAGTGAAACAAACATATGACAAACTGTCACATGCGATAGCCGATACTTCTATAGAGAGGGGCAATTCATTTTGTCGGCCCATCCTGTTTAATAATAGTGGACGACATATAGATAAAAAAAGGTTATATTCTCTTCATCAACAAAATTAATCTTATTAGTAAATGACGCATGTTTTGATCGAAATTGGTAAAATTGAAGAAAGATATAGAGAATAAGTGATTAAAATAATAGGAGTATTGTGAAAATGAGACTAATTTCATAAAGAAAAATTTATAATAAATAGATAAAGAGACTAATATTGGTAGACCAATTAAACGAAAAGTATAATTATTTTTCGGTTTCGGAGGAATGTGTAATTTTTAGCATCTCTGGAATTAGATAAGTCTGGTCCACTTAGTCATGTCAATCATCGGCAACATGTGCTAATATCACCGCTGAATAAAGTGGAGTACTATAATTTCTAACTTAAAGAAAATTAGGACTTTACTCTAAAAATTGAAGCAATTGACAAACAGTGAATAAATTCAGGGAAAAAAAGAGTTAACAACATTCATACTAAGCGCAGGCTGCTGTTCTACCAACCGAAAACGAAATATGAAGTTACCATGCTTGCTAAAGGAACTGAAATGTTATCATCCACAATTCCGTTGGTCGGGAGCGACTCCACGAACGACGCCACCAGCGAAACCAATGCAACCCTTCCCACGGTCATCATCCAATCCAGTTCCACGTACCCGAGGATTGAAAAGTAATACAGCATACTATATTCATAGCAAAACACGAGACATTGTCAGACAACAATACCTATATCTGCTCCAAACCCGTGTCTAGATCCGGATATAGGTATCGTATTGGAGTGATCTAGTTGTATACAATTGACAAGAACACGAAGTGGCTTCAGGATTTGTGCGCACCTAATAGAAACCAAGAAACCAAATAGAAACATCGAGATGCTACCGGCCCAACTCTTGAGGGGATTGTAAGGAAGTTTTGTGGATCCGAATCTCCTTCCCATGATATCAGCGATGCCTGCAGCTCACTGAGCTTTAAAATGGTTGAACATGGTAATCATAAAGGGGTGGGAAAGGCGGAGGAGCTCTCACCGTCGCCAGCACACATCATCGACAGTGAAATGATTCCAACAGGGGAATCGCGCCAAAACACAACCGCGCATAAAATCAGCACAAGAACGTAATAAAGCGGACCTCCAAGCAATTCCCTATACAAACATTCATCAGCTAGGTTGCTAGGAGCAACAAATTATGTTACGGATCACTTACTCGGGCTTCCCTTCTCGACTAACAGATTTGATGAGCCCTTCATCCGTGCTCAAAGATAGTCCGTTGATCACAAGCCGAAAGCAATTCACACAAGGCACAATTGCAGCGAGATAACGAGCCCCAGTTGAGGTGCTAATCTAAGAGCAAAAGCCATCATTAGCTCAAGTTTTTTAAAACTCGAAACAGAGAAAAAGGCAGAGTGCAGAGTGTTTCCGAACCTGAAAATCGGCCACGATGCTAAAAAGAGGAGCCCCGAGAGTATATGAACCAGCTTCCTGCTCAATTTCTGTGTTGCACAAGAAATGAAGAATTGCATTATACTCCTATATAGGATCTTATACAAATTTAACCAGAATTTAATCATTTTTTTGCAATTTACAATCAACGATGCAAGAATTACAGTATTCAATCAGTACTAATGGTCTTTTAACCTTCTAAATCATCTTAATTAGTGTAATCAGCTATTAGAGATTTATAATTTCTCAAATGCCTTTAAAGGAAATCTGATCTTGCTTTTGAATAAACAAAATTCCCTAAGATTAAAGATCATCAGCAGTAAACTGCATCAAATCGACAAAAATGTGCATATAACCAAAATTAAAAAAAATAGAGGGGAAAAAGGTAGCCAGAAAAGTTAAGTAGCAAAAGGTGGATGAGGAAATGAGTGATAGTCATGTCCCTGTCTGCTTCCCTACACTCGAAAAAACTTTCGTGTATTTGGAAAGACAAAATAGCAACGGAACTGTGTGACTGAAATTTCATGCCAAAACTGGAAAATGGAAAGTTTTCTCTCGATCTCATCCGCCTGCAATCCGTTACCAACAAAGGCAACAATCTCCTTTCAATTTTGATTTTTCACCGCACAATCAGTTGTTCTAACTTCTAATTGTGCAATTATGTCAGATCTAGCTTTGCGATCTAGCTCTCTTCTCTCTCTCTCAATATCTCTCTCTCAAACACACACACACACCACACTACACAGAAATTACTCAAATTAGTATGCATCCACAAGCATGCATGTATATGTGCATCGAGACGGAGAGGAGAGAGAGAGAGGAGCGACCTGGTCGATGATGTTGCGGCGGGTGAGGTTATCGAAGGTGGAGACTAGGCCATAAGCGCCGCCGAAAACCAGAGCGGTGGTGCCGGCGTCGTGAAGCAGTTGACCGCCAGCCGCGGCGGAGACCGGGCGGCGGAGCTTGCCATGAATGCGTGCGGAGAGAGCGGTGGGAAGGAGAGGGAGAGTGGAGGAGGGAGGGGGGATGCTGCGGCAGAGATGGTGTGCGGAGGATAAGGTAGCAGCACACCGGCTCACGATAGCACCGTAGGCCATGCGCAGCTAAATGGTTCGCTCTCTCAGTCACGCGGATTCCGCCTCGGTGTGCTGCTGCGGTAGATCTGCCTGCGGTTCTCTCCCGTTCGACATGAGTTTGATTTTATCGATACCAATTTATATTTATACGTATTTTATATCACGGTGGGGACTTGCCACATATGCACTAATTAATTCTACTCTCTAAACCAGCTTAAAGTATTAACATTTTTTCTAAAATACGAAATTTTGTGTAGTACTGTTTCATTGAACACAGAGATTAAATTATACAGTGTGATATTTTAATTTTAGGAAAGAGTCATTTTAAATAGGACATCCTGAAAAAATAGTCACGTGAGAGGATTGAGGATTGAATTTTATGGAGTACTTCACATTTTTCTGTCTAGTTTTATTTTGTAGCTAGTAGGAGTATTAATTTTTTTAGCATTAATATTTCATATTTCCTTCAGCCATAAAAAATTATTCATTTGTAAAGAATACAAGTTTTAATGAGAATATAAAATAAGAAAAGGGGGAAAAGGTAAATAAAATAAAAGAGAGAAAGAGAAAAAAAGTAAGAGAAAAATAGAAAAAGTGGGTAATTACAAGATGAAGTTTCTAAGTGGGACTATTTTTCGTGGACAATCCAAAATAACAAAATGAGACTATTTTCGTGAACGGGTGGAGTATCTACTGATCGAAACAAGTATATTAAAATTGTATATTCAAATCTTTGTTAGAAAATCAATAAATAATACCCCTCCGTCCACGAAAATAGTTTAATTTTACTATTTTATGATGTTCATGAAAAATAGACTTTTTTCAACTTTATCTCATATTTATCCACTTTTTTTCTTCTTTCTTTTACTTTTTCTCATCTCTCTTATTTTATCCATTTTTTCGTATTTTTATTTTATTTTATCAAATAAGATTTTATTTTTTTGGATGCAACGAAGTATTTGTAGTACTCTAGTACTTGAGCAAGAAAGCGCGAATTCATCTTTAATCAAAGATGATAGGATCGATGCAATGCAATAAATAAAAGTTACTGGAGTCTGTCCAGACCACAGGTTTGAAGATTCCTCACTACTTTTGGCCACAACCGAAATAGGATATAAAAAGCTTGTTATGATAGGTATATATTTTAGTCAAAATATTACTCCCTCCAATTCATAATAATTTATCACTTTTTTTTTCATTTCAGTCAATCCCATAATAATTGTTGTATTTCATTTTTTATCTAAGTAGGTCTCATCTTTTATTATAAAATTATTATAAAAAAATAGATCTTATGTTCTACTAATTTTTTTCAATCAAAAAGTGGATCTCACATTCTACTAATTTTTCTTTATATTTCTTAAAACTAGGAAGCGAGTATCTTGCTCTAGGATAAGGGTTGTAATCTCCAATGAAAATAAGCTCAATGAGCAAATAAGCACACCCACCCTTGACGCCGATTGAATCACGTGCCGTGTCGGCGTAAGGATGTATGGGGTGAGTCTGAATGTTGTTTGATACTACTATTGTTTTGTTATCATTTTTAGTCCAGATATTTTATTTTTGCTCTTTCTCATTAGCCGTTGCCGATAGCATTTTTTAATTTCACATTTACACGTTATAAATACAGTAATTTCATGTTACAGTGCTAATGCTTCACCAATTTTTCTTCTAATTATGTTTATATGGATTCATACAGATATAATACGACTATTAATTATGAATGGATGGAGTATTAATTTTTTTTTCTAATAGTAGTAGTACTCCCTTCGTCCCAAAAAATATGCACTTTGGGTTCGGCACGAGTTTTAATAAAAAATTAGTAAAGTAAGAGGGAAGTAGAGAGAAAAAGTAATTAAAGTATTGTTAGTGTAAAATGAGTCTCATCTCATTATAGAGAAAAAAAATTCTAAAATTGGAAAGTACATATTCTTGTGGGACGGACTAAAAAGAAAAGAGTGCATATTCTTATGGGACGGAGGAGTATTATAAAATAAAATATGATGGCCTGTTAAAATGCAATAGAAACAGTACTTCCTCGGTCCCAATTAAGTTTTTTTTTCCTCCTCAAACACCATCACGGCGAGGGGTTAAGGCGGACCCCCAACCTGTATAAATCAAAACGGTCCCAATTAAGTTGAGGCAAAGCTTTTGAACACAAATATTAAAAAATTGTATTGAAAGTAGAAAATATAAAGAGAGAAAAGTAGGTGGTGGAATAAAGTAAGATTGATGGGATGTTTTATTTTTGTAAAAAAAAAGGAAATGACTCAACTTTGTTGTGACGTCCCAAAAAAGAAATACGACTCAACTTAGTTGGGACGGAGAGAGATAATGTTTATTCATTAAAAATATAGTATTCATCAACTTCATTATTAAAATTTGAATAACTTAATATTACAGTACATAGAAAATTTTATGAACAATGAAAAAAAAATCAGTAAAAGAGACTCACACCTACATTAGTTTTGAAATCACCATGTTGATTGTGACATCATTATAATATCACTCTTAGGGTGTGTTCAGTTATGACTAATTGATTCGGAAGGAAATAATTCTGGAAGGAAATAATTCTGTGGAGCCCACTGAAATGTATTCATTTGTGTTTGTTTGGTAAACCCGAAATGATGTGCAGAATTGGAAAGATGGATTCATTTGACCCAATGCTGCAAGTTGTTGGACAAATATATCCCTGTCAATTTTTACAAATTCCACGCACTAGCCCCGTTGAGGTGAGAGGCAGCAAACCCAGAAAAACCCATTTTCATTTCCTCTCCAAAATTGTGCAGCCAAAATTGACCCTATTGCTCCACCACTAACCAAGCAGCAGGCGGTCGTCGGAGCTTAAAAAGGGTGAGGAGTAATCCCATCGCGGTCTCTTTCTTCTTCTCCACTCAAACAAAATTTCTCTCACTACACACCATAAAAACAGAAGAAAATTCCCCTCTGCACGTATTTGCGCACGCTTTCGCCATCTCCACTCAAGGAGATATTGCCAAAGACAAACGACGGTGAGAATGAATGAGAGATTTGCTTCAAATTGGAGATAATCGAGAGAGATGGATGTGGGTTAGCTGGAGCTTGAGGGTTGATGAGTCATTTTGTGTCCAAATCTGGAAGCACTGTTCCAACTCGATTCAAATACCACCAAATTTTCAAGATTCATATCTGCCCCAAATCTGATCAACAGTGCGGGCTTTCCCATGTCTAGCGGGCTGTGCAGTAATAAAACCATGAAGGTGAACATCTGATTTAGCCAAGAATTGAGCTCATTTCTGGGCATTTCTGAAAGAGTAGTGCTAAATGGTCATATTATGGTCACCCATAAACTTAAAATATTAATAAAAAAATTGTACATTTATTGCCGATTCACTTTAATTTATTTCATCTAGAAAGCAACAATTTGTTTTTGACTATATTATCATTGAACATGAACACTCTAGTAAATAACAAAGAGAAATGTAACCCTCTTTCAATTCTTTTATGTTGATTTCATATCACTTTTTATATTTTTATTTATTATTTTTGTATTATTATTTAAATTTTGTGTGAAATAAATTTTAAAATTATAATATAAATATCTAATGATATTATAATTCAATTGTTACTAATAATTTTTGTTCTCCTTTATAGCAAAACGTCACTTTTTGGCCATGAAGGATAATGAAAAGCAATAATAACTATGAACTAGCAAATCGTCAATTTAGAATATGGAGTTTAATGTTTATATTTCTAGAATTCATTATTAGTGATAATAACATATATACCAATAAAATAGCAATTCCTCTTGGGCATCCACATAACATAAGTAGTTTCTTACTCTACAATTACTCTCCAATCTCCATCCAAATGGAGTCAGAATGCTTCATAAAATTTATGACGATGCCTATTCATCGCTAATTTTATAAACGAACTCATTCGTCAACATTATTTTCTTAATTATCATGCAAAATTTTTGTTGTAAATTATTATGGAGAGAGAATGTTGTAAATTTAAATTTGAAGTAAAAAATTGAGAAAAGGGTAATTAAGTAAAATTATCTTAGCACTAACTATTACTATTAATTTATTGCATTGACTTTTATAATTATTTACAAAAATATCATTGTGTGGCTGGCCATTATGGCCGCATAGCATTACTCTTTCTGAAAAGGTGAACGGTAAAATGTTGTAAACGATAAACTTTAATTAATCTAAAACGACTTTTTATCGTTTGAGCTCTTAATTAAAAAAATAAATAAATAAAACAAGCTCAACATTTTGGCATATAGCTTAACATCCAATATTTATCATCCACAATAAATTTCGTGGGAGCAACAATATTATATGAGATGCAGAGGACCATTACTCGATACTCCGTATATGAAAATATTTCTCAATCAACAAGCATTAGAAATAATATGGGTATTGATAAAATGCAAACTCATATATTGTACAAATTTCAAACTATGAGGGGTAGTGATAAAATGCAAACTCATATATTGTATAAATTTCAAACTATGATCTGGACCGTTAAAAAATATTAACAGATGATAAAATAATAGCATTGTTTGAAATTTTCGGTTGCTACTATTTTGTCATCTGTTGACATTTTATAACGATTCAGATCATAGTTTAGACTTTATACAATATTTAGAGTTTGTATTCAATTACATCCCTAGTACATTAATTGTATATCAAAATAACATTTGATTTTTTACTGAGTACGTATTTAATGATAAAGATTTATATGAAACAAAGAATTTGGTCCACGAGTCTTATTTGAGGGTGATCACGAAGTGACCAATCACAAATGGTTTAGATAAAGCATCATTATCATTAAAAAATTATCATCATTATTTTCGTCCACTAATAAAAGGTCTTCAAATTCGGTTCACTAACTTGCCAAAATGCCAATGTCCTTTTTTGTCGTACTACGAGCATCCACTACGCAGTGCGTCGGCGCCCCGCGACCCGTTTCGGAGAGACAGGTTTGTCGCGCACCGCGTTACAGCACCCGTCTCGTCTCGTGCCCCGTCCCCCATCCCGTGTCGCAGAGACAAGCGACGGGCCGGCTCGCCACGCGCCTATGCGACGTGGCGCGACCCGGCGTCGTGCGTGACGCCCACTCGTCGGCCCGCGAGTGGACGTCGTCACGTGCTAATGCAATAAATATTTTTTTAAAAAAATTGAAATTTAAAAAAATATAAAAAAATTAAAAATTTCTAACGGTAATAATACCGTTTATTTATTTTTTTTGTTTTTTTATTTTTAAATTAATTTTTTTACTCTATAAATACTCCTACACTCATCCTCATTTCACACACAACTATACATCTATTCTTCTATCATCTCAATTTCCTCTCAAATTTCCTCTCATCACAAGATGTCCGGCGAAGGCAACTACGGCGGTTCCGGTTCCGGCGGGTGGGATCTCAACGCCTTCGGCGATTGGGAGACCATGATCCACACACTGGGCGGTTCAAGTGCGTCGACGCCGGGGACCCATGGTTCAGAGACGCCGGGGGGTACCAACCACCCAACTTTGACGTTGATGCATATGCCCGTCCCTCAGCCCCGCAATATTAGCAGGGATTATCCCAAATCCGGGAGGATTTTCCCGTTGATCCAATGCCGGGAGTAGGCCGAGGCGGTGGATGTGGGCGAGGCGGTGGAGGTGGATGAGGCGGTGTACAACCCCAGGCGGGCGAGGACGAGGAGGAGGAGGAAGAAGAGGAAGAGGATCTAGGCCGGCATCCGTACAGCAACCATGAAACGCTGGCGGTGTACAACACCTGGATCACCGTCTCGTACGATCCCATCGTCGGGAATCAACAACCTCGGAAGTGTTTCTTGGAAAAGGTCTGCGAGGTCTACCACCAGATAAAACCGAAAGGCTCCCGTAAGCGCAAATATAAAATGTTCCGCTCTCACTTTGACCTAGTCGACCGACAGGTCAAAAAATTCTGCGGCCTCTACTCGGCCGAAGCGGCGCGCTACCAAAGCGGCCACGGCAACCGACATTTTGACGTCCGCTTTGCGCGCCTACTACCAGGACACCCGTCAACAATTCAGATTTGTTGATGTTTGGCAGGCCGTGAAGGACGAGGAACGGTGGGCCGGCGGTTTCCGCTCCAGCTCGGGTTCAAACTCGAAGCGCACGAAGCATACGACGAGTCGACGAGTGGCCAATACTCGTCTGGTGGTGACACCGCTGAGGGCATCAGCCCACATGAGGTTGAATCGCAGGAGTTTGCGGGTACGGTCGGCGATGCTGAAGGAGCCAGCCGTGGGCGCCGTCGGCCGCAAGGGACGAAGGCGGCGAAAGCGGCTAGAGCGAGGAAGGACCGAGGCGAATCAAGCCAGGCGGCCTCGGGATCGGGCTCGCGGGGAGGCTCGGACACACTTATGGTGGGGTACATGACCGCCACAATTGCGGACACTTCCCGCTTCTCGCACGCCCAATTCGCGGCCTGGTGGAACAGAATTGTGCATATGGCAGCACAACTTGGCCTTCCGACTCCCCCTCAACCTCAACCGCCTCCGGAGGATGATTAGCCGACATAGTAGTTTTTTTATTTTCTTTAAATTTATATTTTAAACTATGTTGTGTGTTTTTTAATAAAGTGTGTTTGTTTTAATTGAATTGGGTTGGGAAAAAATAAAAAATGAAATTGAATGCATAGTAATTTAAGGGACGGAGCGTTGCAGGTTCCGTCCCTTAGTTAAGGGATGGAGGAATAAAGTACAGTGGGTCCCACAAATAGTAGTTTAAGGGACGGTGGAGGGATAGCGTAGTGGATGCTCTAAGGACTAAATTGGTCGATGTAACAATTGAAGTTTTAACATTTTCACCACAATTAATTACAATATCTGCAATTTCGACCTTTAGTACTACTCCCGTACAGAAGTTTTTTTGTTACCGATTTGAAAAAAAAATACATCCAATTATCAATTGAAAAAGGGAATGAAATATACTCATACTCCTTCCATTCTAAAAGAACATGTTCTTTCAGTTCAACACGAGTTTTAATGCAATATTGATAAAATAAGAAAGATATAGAGAGCAAAAGTAATTAAAGTGTTGTTAGTAGAGAATGAATCTCATCTCATTAAATGGAAAAGAATTTTAAAATTAAAATTTACATATTATTGTGGGCCGAATGAAGTAATTGAATATATACATGTGTTGTACTCTTATTTATTTATATAGACTCGTGTTATAAAAAAAATTAAGATGACACCCACAAATAGAAAAATAGACAAATCACTATTACTCCATTCGTCCGTGAATATGAATCTCGTTTTTCTATTTTGGTCCGTCTGCGAATAGGAGTTCCGGTTCATAATTACCATAAATGGTAAAGTGGCATTATATTCCACCAACTAATTTCACTCACATATCATTTAAAACTAATACTCCATATATAAATGTGGCTCATATTCTAATATCTTTATTACATCCAATTTTTTTAACATTTTTTAAAACTAAGGCCAGAAAAAAGCGTGACTCGTGATTGGGGACGATGCAATATTAACTTAAACAATTCCATCCACAAATTAGATTTCATATTTATATTTTTTTTCAATTGATATGGCTACACGTGTCGGCTGGTGACATGTCATTTAATTTGATGGTGACAAACACTGACTTTGATATTGAGAGAGTCGATGCTTTGGGCACAAGAAAGTTGGGCTGGAGTTATTGCTAAAACAAATAATTGGGCCTACAGTTTATTCTTTCTGAGATACAAATAATTTCTTACCATGGATTGGGATAATTGGTCGGTGAATAATTTGTCATGTTATGATATTGTAGTGGAATATGTTAGAGCACTATTTTCAGTATGATTTGTTGGAGGTTATAAAAGAACAAGAATTAATTAGTGTTCTAGGGTGAGCTTGTGTCATCATATGCTATAATTTGCACAAATGTAGAATTTGGGCGAGATTGGTTCATGTTAATGAGCTAAAGCTAGATAAATAGACAAAAGGTGTTTAAGCATGAACAATGACATGCTTCACCAAGTGGATCATGTAAATTAAACTGCATACTGAATAGGAAGGGTATAGCTTGACTCAACTGGTGAGTGGATGTTGGGCTACATAAGGCACCATAAAAGATGCCCGATAGTGCAAACTGAATTGTAGGCCATATATGATATGATGGACTTAAGTTGACGTGACAACGAGGGTTTAAAAATATCCTTGTGGAAAGCGATAATATGGCGGTTCACTTGCTTAATGGCAGGGAATTGGATTTTTCGATTTATCGATTGCTAGAAGTATAAAATTACTACATCATGCAAAGAGAGTGGAATGTGAAGATTGCTCATTTGTTTAGAGGAAGCAATTAAGTTGCAGACGCTATGACAAATTTGGGTGTGGGCATGCAGCCTGGGCTAGTAGTGTTTGACGAGGCACCTAGTGAGACGATAAATTTGTTACTGTATGGCTGGATAAGGATAACACATGGCCGTATGTGCACAGTGTAGAGACAATGTTAGAACTACAGGGCAATGCCCTCTTCTTGTAAAAAAAATGTAACTTGACATTCATATATTAATTTAAAGAAAAATACTTAGTTTATTATTTATATGGTCATTTATTTTGAGGACCCGTACACCTTCCAAGATATAGTCAGTTTTAGACTCAAATCTTGACAATTACAATTGTTCACTGTCCTAGTTTCATAAATTCGCCCCGCACTATTCTTCCCACATTTGGCCATAATGAATATTTTTTAATATCTTATTCGTGAGGTAGGTCGTAATTTGTTTTAAAGATTAATAATAATAATAATAATAATAATAATCCATAGCTTCATTTATTCATATTTGCGAACACTAAGTTATTATTTATTCTAAATTTGAAATATTTAAATAATATCAAAATGATGCAAGTTGCACCACAAGTCGTTTACACTACAAAAAAAATACTCGCACAATAATAAATTGGGCCCCAACTACACAATCAACAGTATTAATTGGTAAATTATTAATTTTGTACCATCATTTTAGCACTTTGTTTTACAATGTCTCATTCTATTACTACAAATTGTACGTAATAAATATCTCACCCTACTATGTTTATTAGAAACTTATTTCTTTGTGTATAAATACTTATGTGAGTTATGTCCAATCGTTTTAAAGCATTCACATCGGCGAGCAGGGATGCGTCCGTCCGTACCAGCGGCACGGAGACGCTGTCCGCCGTTGCGCTCACGCCGCTGGCACGGCGCTGCTCGATGCATCGAGCACGTCCGTGCCAGCGAGCAGGCGATGTGGCACATTCTGATTGGCCAATAGCATATCCGTTGAAAATCATTTTTTTTATTTTTTTTAAAAAATTGAAAATAATACCAAAAAAAATTTCACAATTCCAAAAAATGGCCATTTTTTTGCCCGTTTTTCTGTATTTTTTTTTTATTTTTTCCCCCAAAATTATCTATAAATATACACATTCATCATCCATTTTTCACATCAAATCATCTCTCATTCATATTTTTCATACAACTTATCTACACCTTCATCTCTCACTCAAAACCTCAAATGGATTTCACCCATCTCATTGCGGAAGCGGAGCGCGAAGAACAAGAATATTACGAACAACATCGTGCCGCTTATGAAGCATATGTCACAGCGAATACCCACGCCCCTCCTCCTCAACCAACTAGATCAACTCGCCGCTACATTCATCTTGACCAGGAGGGAGCCCACGAAAGGATCGTTGCCGACTATTTTTCTGACCAGCCGCGGTTTCCGGAAGATTACTTTAGACACTGTTTTCGCATGTCAAAGCGCTTGTTTATGCGTATTGTCAACACATTGTCCGCCCGTGTTGAATACTTCCAAACAGGTCCAAATGCAGCCGGTCGGCAAAGTCTCTCGGCGTTGCAGAAGTGTACGTGTGCCATCCGACAACTCGCTACTGGGCAAACGGCCGACCCCTTCGACGAGTATTTGCACGTCGTTGAGTCCACTGGAATCCTTTGTCTTAAAAATTTTTGCGAGGGCATTCGTTCAGCTTTCGGTGATGAATTCCTTCGGGCACCCACCACCGATGATTGCCCACGGTTGCTTCGTCTTCACGAAACAGTCCATGGCTTTCCCGGTATGCTTGGCAGCATTGACTGCATGCATTGGAGGTGGAAGAATTGTCCGACTGCTTGGAGGGGGCAACACTTAAGCGGCCACTAAGGCGGCGGCCAAACACTTATCCTTGAAGCGGTCGCCGACTACCGCCTATGGATTTGACATGCATATTTCAGTGTTGCCGGATCCAACGACGACTTGAACGTGCTCTATTCTTCACCCCTCTTCAATGGTGTGTTGAATGGTGTAGCACCGGCGATCGACTTCACCGTCAACGGAAATGTATACCACATGGGTTACTATCTCGCCGATGGTATCTACCCAAGGTGGTCGACTTTCGTGAAGACGCTCAGCAACCCGCAAGACCCGAGATGGGTTCTTTTTGCGCAGCATCAAGAGTCCGCGCAGAAAGAGGTCGAAAGAGCATTTGGGGTCCTTCAAGCCCGATTCAATATTGTGAAGGCCTCGTCTCGGCTATGGTACGTGAAAAATATCGCCGATATCATGTACACGTGTATCATCTTACACAACATGATTATAGCCGACGAAGGACCGAGGGCGGCTAGCTTTTACGACAAGGATGAAGCCAGAAGCTCAACCGCGAGGTCTCCCCCACGCCGAGGTGTGCATACGACAGTGGGCGAGAGGATCGAAACAAGGCACACAATGCACGATACCCGAACCCACGTTGAGCTACAAGAAGACCTAATCAAACACATTTGGGCGAATTCAGCCACAAGTAGTGGTTTTTTTTATTTCAGGAGTTGAATTATGTATTTTTTATTGATTAGGAGTTTAATTATGTAATTTTTATTTTTTATGATTTTAATTATGTAATTTTTATTTTTTAGGATTTTAATTATGTAATTTTTAATTTTTAATGTATTTTGTAATATTATTCCGGGTATTTTTAATGTATTTTAATTTTGTGGAAATGTTTTTATTTAAATTGAATAATGGAATGGTGGGACCCTTGTGCTCGTCCTTGCGGAAGAGCACAGATGTGGGTGTTGTGCTCTTGACTAAAAGCAGGCAGAAAAAGTGGGTTCGGGCCCACATCCATGCTCGTTGGTAAGAGCACGGATATAAATGTTCTTAGCGTCTTAGCCGAAAGTGTGACGTCTTTTTAGCTAAAAATAATAAAATGGAACCTTTTCCAAATAAACAAGACAAAGTGTCAAAATCCATAATTTACCATAACAAAGAACCCTCGCAAAATCCAATTAATTGTGCCTGCAACTACAAGAGGCAATATATTAAATTATGAGGCAATATTTTAAAGGGACGTGCATTTCAATATATTCTTGTTTATCGATGGAATTGGAATAAAAATGAGCATATTCTTATCGTCATTGGATTTAGTCAATACATCGGCGTAGCATTGACTTTAAAGTTTCACCACTAATTAATCAACCCTCGATTTTTATTGTGTTTAATTAATTGTCTACTCATTAAATGAGTAGATTAGTGCATATTTGAGGCATAATTGAGAGACATGTTTGCGATCGATTGAATAGCCATTACTCTTTTGCATTTACTTCCAAAATATTGTCATTTAAGGAACACTTATATCCAATGATGAATTTATTCTTGGGCGAATAGTCGTATCTAGTTTATTTTCAATATTAAGCACTTTACCGCCTGAAAAAATAAATAGTAAGCACTTTACACCATTTATTACTCCACATAATATTATCTTAGTAATTTAAAAAAATTCACTTAAAAACTAAATTACAAAAAGACACCACAATACGCAAATAAAATAACAAAATTCAAAACTCAAAATTTATGTATTACCCCATAAATGATCAACTAGTGCATTTCGAAATTTCAGATGAATATTTATATTTCTTATTAAGTCATATCGACTCAAGTACTATTGAAATCAAGTACTAGTTTCATTTGCTATTGTAATTTATTAATTGTGTTTTATTTTCATTAATTAATTTTTATTTAACACTTTATGGCATTGTTGATTTGAATTTATGAATTCGTGTTTTCTTTTCTAATCAGTGAGTCAACCATATATGAATACTACTCCCTCCGTTCCATTGTAGTGGGGGCATTTCTTTTCGGCACGGAGATTAAGAAAGTAGAGAGATGAAGAGAGAATAAAGTAAGAGAGAGTAAAGTAAGTGAGAAGAAATGTGTTAACTTTTACTAAAAAGGGAAATGACTCCATTACTATGGAACGTACCAAAATGGCAAAATGACTCCACTACTATGGAACGGAGGGAGTACTACATTTTACATATATATAGAAATTTAACAATTTCCAATTGCAACTGATTTCAACAAACAAAATCTCGATTTACCTAAAATTGCCTCAAAAACCCCAACGGCCAAATCCCAATTTGCGTAATGGAGGGTGTGGATGCTCCGGGGAAGGGGACAGTGACGTGCGCCGCCTGGATTCGGCGGCCGGAGAACGCGCATTTGGTGGTGGTGGGGAAATCGAAGCCGTCCTCACTCGAGATCTTCTCATGGAATCCTATCACTACTTCTCTCTCTTCCTCTCCCAAGGTTTAATTTACTTCATATTTTTGTACTGTCTGCCAGAAATTATTTAATCATTTATTAGAAATATAATGCAAATAATGATCTCAAAGGCTGATTTTCGAAAGTGATCGGTTTATGCATTTTTTGGAGGCGGAACAATCTTTCATGAGCTGAATTGTTAGCATCTGTAAGTTGCTGCTGTGTTTATACGAGTGTTATTGGCGTTTTTTTTGTAGGCTAAGTATGAATTTGGGGAAGGCGATGATCCGGTGATTATTGCGGTGCATCCTAGTGGAGATGAATTAGTTTGTTCCACTAGCGCTGGTGATTGCAAGTAAGAAGTTGCAATTTGTTGAAAAAAGGGGCGTATATAATTGATAGATATAATTGATGAAAAGGAATATGAAAAACTTGAATCTACTTATTGAGTTATGTAATTGATAGAAAATCTCAGTATTAGGTGTTAATCCTTCCATGGCAATTGAAGAGCTGATAAAGTTCCCTGTTTCGATGCATGGAAAGCCTGACTAGATGATACTTCTACTATTCAACCGCAACTTTGTGTCTCATTTTTGACATATTGACTGACTACTTCATGCCATCTGCAGATTGTTCGAGTTGGATGTCAAGGAAGACAAAATAAAACTTACTTCAAAAGAACAGCTTTTACTGCAGGGAATTGGCCCACAGAAATGCTTGGCTTTTAGTGTTGATGGAACTAGATTTTCCACTGGTGGAGTTGTAAGCTTATTTCTATCAGGATACTATGTCTATATGCCCTTATTATTGTTGAGGAATATTTATCTTGTATTTCCTTCTTTACTTTCAAATTGAAGGATGGATGCCTTAGGCTATTTGAGTGGCCAAAAATGCGAGCCATCGTGGAAGAACCAAGAGCTCATAAATCATTTCAAGACATGGATTTTAGGTATAAAGGGTATTGAGTTGATTTTAAATTATCTTTTAAATAATCTTCTAGAATTGTTAGCTTATTTTGTACTCTAGGGACATGATCATGTGCAAAACACAAACAATTTAGAATCTCAATGTGCAAGTACTGAACTTGCCTTTTGTTTTATTCCGTTCTTATAGCAAATGTATTCGGACTCTCATGTATACATGGTGGTTAGCCTTTTTTTACTATGCATTTTCGGTTGTTGGGTCCATCTTTATGATGGGAAGGCTGTGTATTTTAGGTTACCTTTTTAGCAGACAGCTATCTGAAAATGCGTAACCTTTCATGACAAGGAGTAATCAACTGAGGCTCATAAAAAATTAACAAAGATTCTCTTACTTGAAATTGGAAGTGACTGTTGACGCTGCATTTATGTTCTAATTTACTATGCATTTTAACTGTCTGATTAGGACCCTTCCTTTGATTATGTTCTTATTCTTCTTTGATTATATAGATGTATTTGAAGCAATTCAAAATATTTGATGGCTAATTTAATGTTCGGTCTACGTATTGCTCTTTCACAGCTTAGACTCAGAGTTTTTAGCTACAACCTCAGCTGATGGTTCAGCGATAATATGGAACACAAGTGATGGAACTCCAGTTACAACTTTGACACGGAATTCTGTATGTTTTGTTTATCCATAAATTCTAGGCACCAAATACTCACGCAATTGAGGTTCTGATTTGGCTCATGTTGCAGGATGAGAAGATTGAACTCTGCAGGTTTTCTAAAGATGGGACAAAACCATTTTTATTTTGCTCTGTTCAAAGAGGTATGCATATCTTTCGTCCATAGAGAAAGCAATCATTTATATGATTTTATTTAGCTGAAGGCCTGTAAAATATTTCTTGATGAGCAATGTTCTTTGTGCAGGAAATAAGCCACTTACTGCTGTTTATGATATAAGCACTTGGAAAAAAGTTGGGCATAAAAGGTTACTTAGAAAACCAGCTACGATAATGTCTATTAGTTTGGATGGGAAATATCTTTCTCTGTAAGTGCTTAACCACTTTCTATATCTCCTACTCCTTATAATTTTTTGGCATTATTTACATTGGAAGCAAATGCTTGACTGTGTTAATATGCTTGCCAGAAGAATGGACAGAAGTATTCAAAACTAGAAAGCTTGGTTTGTGTTAGAAATATATACTTCATGAGTTGTAGGGGAAGTTTAGTGTACACAGCCTTAATGTGGCGAACAATCAATACACTTTCACGATTTATTCACTTTCCTGGAACTTGCTCAATTTGGGACCTGTATCATATGGATTTTTCACATGCTTCATGGAGTATAAATTTAGTTAGATTTGAACTTCACAGTTTTTAGTTTTTCACAATTGCTTGTAGAATGACTGGAGATCTTTTCTGCTATCACCTTTAAACTGGTATGTCAGTAATTCTACTTTGATGAAAACTCACTTTCTTTTTTAACTTAGTGGGAGCAAGGATGGAGATATATGTGTTGTCGAAGTGAAAAATATGGAGGTCCACCATTGGAGTAAGAGGCAACACCTGGGTTCCGACATCACATCATTGGAGTTTTGTCCTAGTGAAAGGTAAGCTATAGCAAAAAAAGTGAATTTCACAAGTTTCAGGGATTATTATTATTACTACAAAAACTGGTATTTCTATCCATCTCTTGTATTGTCTATACCTGTGGCATTCTCAATTAAGACATAAATCGTGACAATACATAATTTCTCTAAACCTATCAAACATATCTGATTCACTCATTCCAGTTAGTAATTCGACTGCTTTTGGTGTTGCAGGGTAATACTTACCACTTCTAAGGAATGGGGAGTTATGGCAACAAAGCTCACTGTTCCTGCTGATTGGAAAGGTCCCTACATCTGATTCTCCCTGTCTTCTTTTTCTCTCAACTGAACCGATCTCAGATTATTGACAGTCTTAACGTTGTTTTGCTTCTGCTTGCAGATTGGCAAATCTACATGCTACTGTTGGGGCTGTTTCTGGCATCACTCGTTGCATTTTACGTAATCTTCGAGAACTCTGATTCCTTCTGGAACTTTCCAGTCGCACAAGATCAAGCTGCACGACCAGTCATTGAATCTGTCGTGGGGAGTGACCCATTTGGCGAAAATTTGGACCTTGATTATGTCGAATTCTAATGAGATTAACTCAAAAATTACGTAATTTGTTGTTTTTGGAGTGTTCAGTTACTATATTTAGTTAACTAAGATTGTATACTTTGTTCTTGCCTATCTTTGCGCTAAGGGTTATACTTTTTTTCCTACCTTATTCTTTCAATTTAAGTAACTAAATATTTATTCTTTAATATCCGCTCCTGAAAAAATGTCATATATTTAAAGCACTGTCTTTAAAAAAAGAATACTAGGAGTACTAAATAAATATATACTTCAAATCAAAACTTAAATTGATTATTTGCTATAAGAATTCAAGGAAATAAACTTTTACTTTACTCTATCTTCCTTCTCTTACTTTATTCTCCATCTACTTTATTTAACTCACTTAACATAATTTTCTTAAATCTCGTGTAAAAAAAAATGCCTCAAGTAACGTGGTACGGAGGGAGTACTAAATAAATATATACTTCAAATCAAAACTTACTAAATAAATATATACTTCAAATCAAAACTTAAATTGATTATTTGCTATAAGAATTCAAGGAAATAAACTTTTACTTTACTCTCTTTTCGTTCTCTTACTTTATTCCCCCTATATTTTATTTAACTAACTTAACACAACTTTCTTAAATCTCGTGCTAAAAAGAAGCGCCTCAAGTAACGTGAGACGGAGGGAGTACTATAAAGTATAATAAAATTGCTACTTTCTCGACTTCAAGAAACAACAAAACAAAAATAAGGTGAATCCCATCTTATTCTTAACTGCATGCCATATTAGTCACTTTATAATATCATCACAAAATATTCAAAAACGCGAAAATATATTTAATTGAAAAATGTAGCAAACACATTTATTACGACATCCAAAAATAAAGTAAAATGAAGCTGAAACATACCCTACAAAAAGGGTAAAAAACCAATATAAAATTAAACAAAAAATAGGAGTAACTAAAAAGGTAGCTTCACATTTTTCACACATGGCATCATGTCGAATCTACCAAAAGGTTGATATCTTTGTGGATCGATTGAGCTATATGCCAATCTCTATACATAAAAAAACACAAATCATTACTAAAATATCTCACCACCGTCGCAAGAACTGAAACTTTTCGAGCTCATTGTATTCAGTGGTCTTGAATTTCTATCCGGCCCAGATGAATTGCCTCCAGCATCTCCCAAGGTTCTCCTTCAATCATGATTTTTTCATCAGTTACAGCGATTTTCATGATGGGTTTTAGTTAAAGATGCAATCTTGATATTGTTTGTGTGGATTGCACACAACCTATTTGTTGATTGGTTTCTGAATGTCTCTGTTTCGCAGAACCTCGGCTTTTCCTTTGCAGAGCTTGAGTGGCTACTCTGGGAAGCCATCGTGCGTTGCTACTTCATTGGTAAGTTTAGGAGAATGTTTATTTTATTTCTTCATTTTGATGGTATGGCTGATGCTCATGTGTGTGATGTTTAACAATGCTTTTGTTCCTTTTTCATCATCTTCAATCGTTTTGATGCAGGCTATGGTAAAAGGAACTGGTTTATCACGAAGATCCATTGTCTTTGCGGAGGTCAGAATTAAAGTGTTGTTCTTCACTTGATTAGATGTAGTACTTGATTATTAATTTGCTTGATTATGTATCTATTATGCTTGTTTTGATATGAATTTTGAGCCCTTTTGATCTGTGAAATCATTGCTTTGGTGCCTTTTTTTTTGTTTTGAAATGTTATAGGCAGCATCTGGTTCTGTTCCAAGTATAGCAGATGAGACGTCGAAAATCGATGAAAAATCTGAAACGTACAGTCATGACATGACTGCAGCTATGGGTGCTGGTGTGTTCAACATTCTGTATATTTTTCGCCGTATCATGATGTTCGACTAAGTGAGGCAGTTCACTTTTTCTTGGATGTGTTAACTTAAGTTTTGTGGCTTTTAATGATTTATGTTTCATTTTCTATCGGTTCTTAGCATCTTTTATTGTAATTTGGCTAATCCGACTAGTGTAATTGCGTTGGAATACAGTGTTAACCTATCGGCACGAACTTGGAATGATCTACAACTTCATTCGTCCGGACCTGATTGTAGGCTCATGCCTGCAGGTAACTCGTAATAAGCATTTAGTATCTTTTGTTTGAAGGGTTGTATGTTCTTTATGTATTCTAACTTTACTTTGAACCCTTGGCAGACTCCAGCTGATGTTGACAAGCTCCGTGCCATTGGAGTGAAAACTATATTCTGCTTGCAGGAAAACTCAGATCTTGAATATCCAACCATGGTCATAAAATAGTTTATTCAATTCATATTCTTCAAGTTTGTCTATTATTTCGGGGTCTGTTCTGCTTATATCCTTGGTAGGCTCCTGGCGATGTATCTTGTGATACGGATTGGAGGAGGGGGAGAGAGAAAGATGGTTGGGCCGGCAGAGAGAAAGGAGGAAGCAGGTGGAGAAGATTAAGGGAGAGAGCTGATTCCTATTTTTATGCTTTTCAAATATTTGTTATTCGGTTTCCTTTATTTTAGCACTAGAATTGCCTATATATAGAGAGAGTCTCCTAATAGAGAGATCATCTTGGAGAGATCATTATTGGACGAGTTTTTCTCGTAGGCGTCCTTCGTGAGGATTAGGCCTCTGCGGAGGATTTCCCTTTCTTGTTTTGCTATTCAGTTTCTTTCAATAAAGTCGAGCATTTCTGATTCCAGATTCCATATTATATTCTTGTTCATCAGCCTTTATTCCACGTTCACCGCACCAAATTGATAGGAGTAAAGGCTGATGAACAAGAATATAATATAGAATCTGGAATCAGAAATGCTCGGCTTTATTGAAAGAAACTGAATAGCAAAACAAGAAAGGGAAATCCTCCGCAGAGGCCTAATCCTCACGAAGGACGCCTACGAGAAAAACTCGTCCAATAATGATCTCTCCAAGATTATCTCTCTATTAGGAGACTCTCTCTATATATAGGCAATTCTAGTGCTAAAATAAAGGAAACCGAATAACAAATATTTGAAAAGCATAAAAATAGGAATCAGCTTTCTCCCTTAATCTTCTCCACCTGCTTCCTCCTTTCTCTCTGCCGGCCCAACCATCTTTCTCTCTCCCCTCCTCCAATCCGTATCAACTGCCTCACCCTCAAAACAGCCTTGCCCTCAAGGCTGAGGTCTAAATCTGGACCCTAAGTACTTCGTCTGGTGGAGGTTCAAACTCATACTTTTGGGTAGTAGCCAGAGCATTGAACCATAGAAGATGGCCAACTATATGAAGGAATAACAGTATGGCCTGATGGGAGAATGGAGCGTCAACTGCTGCATATGGGGGGTCCGGAAGGGAAACTATCGACTGCATAGACTGGTGGGCAGCAGCCAAAACTAAACCACGCAAAGGTTGAAGCTGAATATTGGGGCTGGAGGACAACCGTGGTGTTGACACCATGGTTGTTGTAGGCGGACCAGAAGAAACCAAGAGTTTGGCATGGTCCGCAGCAGCCGCAAGATCACAATGTTGCAACAGAGGCAAGACGGAAGGTTGAAACTGTGGCATAATAGTGCACGAGGACAGCAGCGGTGCTGTCATTGGTGCTAGTGTAGGTGGAGTTGCTGGTGTTAGTGGAGTTGCTGGTGTAGGAGTAGGTGGACTAGAGGGCAGCAATGGGGCTGTCACCGTGGGTAGGATAGCCGCAGTATTATTGCTGGGTGTGGGAAAGGTCCTCAGATGTGTAGCAAGGGAAGCCCGAAACTCCCGTCTGAGTTCGTCTAACTTAGTACTCAAATCCTTGAATTGATCTGTCCTCCTTTGGGACCGCCACTTCAACTCTGCTACAGCCTTCTCCAATCCGTCCAATCGCGTATCCGTCCTGGAATTCTTCCACGTTCACCGCACCAAATTGATAGGAGTAAAGGCTGATGAACAAGAATATAATATAGAATCTGAAATCAGAAATGCTCGGCTTTATTGAAAGAAACTGAATAGCAAAACAAGAAAGGGAAATCCTCCGCAGAGGCCTAATCCTCACGAAGGAGGCCTACGAGAAAAACTCGTCCAATAATGATCTCTCCAAGATGATCTCTCTATTAGGAGGCTCTCTCTATATATAGGCAATTCTAGTACTAAAATAAAGGAAACATAATAACAAATATTTGAAAAGCATAAAAATAGGAATCAGCTCTCTCCCTTAATTTTCTCCACCTGCTTCCTCCTTTCTCTCTGCCGGCCCAACCATCTTTCTCTCTCCCCCTCCTCCAATCCGTATCATCTTGTTTCAGACCTTAAATAGAGTTATTCAGGTACTTCGGGGTCGATATAACTGCCATCCGCGAATATGCCAACAGCTTCAATGACATCCAACACGTGCGTGCTAAAATTAGGTGGGTGACAATATGGTACTCTACAAAAGTGATCTTTTTTTGTAAAACATTATCCTTATAATTATCTGGTGTATAAGTTTAGTTGGTCATAGTGGGAAAGTTGAAGGACAATGTTTCTGTTTCGTTTAATATGTAAGCCTATAGCTTGTTAAATGAACCTTTAAAGCATAGTTTAAGGCTAATAGCCTGTGCTTGTACTATTAGCTTGTAATACTTGTATTGGATCAGGGATTTTGATGCATTTGATCTGCGATTCCGGCTTCCAGCAGTCGTAAGTAAATTGCACAAGGCCGTCACTCAGAATGGAGGCGTGACGTACATACATTGTACTGCTGGACTCGGAAGAGCACCTGCAACTGCTGTATGTGAACTTTATACTTTTTGTTGATTTTGACCGACTTTATGAGATTTCGAGTTTCTTTTGTTTTGCTCTTACTTCTGCTTGTTCTCGAGGTGGGCTTGTAGAAGACTAGAAATATCGGCATTACATCATTCACGTCTTACTATTGTGGTAAATATGCGTTCTGCTATAATTTTGTTGTATGATTGTAATATATTTCCGGCTGAATCTATAGGTGGCTTACATGTATTGGATTCAGGGCTACACACTCAAAGGAGCACACGAATTACTTTTGGTAGTCATCACTTATCGCTGTTTGTTGTTACGTCTTTTATTTGGTTGAGATTACTTTGTGTATGATCCGAGTGGTGTAACTGATACTTCTCTTATTGGAAAGACTTACTATGTTCAGTTAGTTTGTCTTTCTGAAAACCACTCGTCTCGTTTATTTATCTGCAGAGCAAGCGGTCATGCTTCCCGAAGTTAGAAGCTATAAAAAGTGCAACTGCTGATATCGTGAGTCTCATTTTCTTCCTTGTCTAGTAATGGTATTTAAGTCGTTATTTTAAAAACGGACTAGCTCGAACTTCTCACCACATCTTGAGAGTCCCTATCTTGGTAGGAGAGCTTTGAAGGTTCGGTAATTTTTTTTTTCTAAAACTGCCTTGCATCTTGGTTGATTATGTGTTTCACGGCTGTGTTAATATATCGCCTTTCGTTCAAAGCTGACAGGCACCACAAGGAAACCTGTAAAGTTGAAGTGGCATGGTACTGGTTGTTCGACAGTGGAAATCTCTGGCTCGACATCGGTTGGGGTCAGGTAATTTTCGAATAAAACCCCAGTTGTGCAACTCTCGACAGTTATTCAAGATTTGGCTGTTGGAATAAGCCAAATGTGCACCTTGCATTACTGAATTACTTAACATCACTTCAAATTCGAGCTTTCTGAAAGCCATCGACTCTGTAAATTCTTGGCAGAGAATGGCGTTGTCGTATAGTGAAGAAGAAGGTCTATGGATCCTACACAGAGACCTACCTGTGAGTACATTATCTTTATGCCAGTAATAGTGAAATTAATGTATGGCAGAATTATATTAACTTCAAAATCGATCAAAAATTCGACAAAGAAGTTTGATACGAGCACTTGTCCTCACGAACAGGAAGGACGCTATGAATATAAGTACATTGTCGATGGCGAATGGATGTGCAATGAGCACGAACTCATCACTAGCCCCAACCAAGACGGTCATGTCAACAACTACATTGAGGTATGTCTACTCGCACCATTTCTTGAGCATATTCCGAAAAATTCTATAACATCTGGTCACTATAACAACTCAACTACTCTCCTCCATCGAAAATGCCAATGATTGGGAACGTGTCGCCTTCCTATACCCGCTACTTTTTGCACATAAAAAGTGCAGTAGATTTGAGACACTGCTCACTTTCTTCTCCTCCTACTGGTGTGTTGCAGGTGTTCGATGATACTCCCGATAGCAACGTGCAGGAGATTCGGAGTAGATTAACCAGCGACGAGCCTGACCTTTCTAGCGACGAGCGAGCTAAAATTAGACAGTTTCTTGAAAGCTTTGCAGATGAGGACTGATTATTTCTGCTTGAGCCTCTTTCTTATAGTAATAATACATAAATATAGTGTAAAGCTTTGAAGGGATGTTTAATTGATAATGACTATTTTTAGATCAATATAAATGACTATGTGGATCTAACATATTGTGACATAATTCAATAGATGCTAATACAAGCTAGCAATTTGAGGGCTACAAAACACTAACACTTGATCAAGAGTGACTCTACTCTCATCTCCAAACAAAGACTCCTTCCCATCGGCCCTCTTCGCATACGACAGCCCGAGCCTCGACCTCGCCTGCCTCAGATCACCGACGCCCGAGTTCGTATCAGGCCCCGCGAATCCGCCCATCACGGGGGCCAGCGGCGGCCCGATCAGCAGCCCGTCGGCCCCGAACTGGGGGCCGCCACGGGCGTAGTCGAAGAGGGCCGCGCCGCTGCCCCCGACCTTTGGCAGGACGACGGGGCCATCCCCGGCCCCGTCGTCGGGCCAATAGAAGAGGAATGCATCAAATGAGTCATAGTAATCGTCAGTGCTCCGGTAGCCCTCAGGGTTAAAAGCGCCAAATTTAAAGTCGCTAGTTGTGTAGCCAATGATGACGCATGGCCCTTTAAAGTCGCATTTGTCATGGAAGTCTGTGGCGCTGAATCCATCCGTTTTTGCCTTGTAGCAACATTTCAGTTCCCTGCCTAAAAAATATTCTCTGTTAATTGAATAATATGATAAATTAATAAAAATAATCCAAGCTAATTTATTGCTCATTTTGAAGAACTGATTAATTTTGATCCTTCAAATAATCAATTATATGATTTATCAATCTATCTTATCACTCCAAAGTAAAACAACTCCGTGTAAACACTAACCTCTTTCGATTTTAACAACATTTACACAACAATGTAAATGTAATATGATCCTAATCAAGAACTATATTTGAATTGAGTGTAGCAAGTTTGTACCTTTCAAGAATGTTTTGGAAACAAGAGAAGGTGAAAATGGGAGGTCAACATCTTCATAATAGTTGGGCTCCTCTTTTTTGCTTCTACCAAAATCCCAATTGAATAAGCTCTGTGGAAATGCCTTCTTCTTCCTACCATAACTATAGGATAATAAGGCAGAATTTGACACACACAAACACTTCATCTTCTTTTCTTTTTTTTTTGAAATAAAGAGTCAAACATACCAACAAAAATAAAAACTAAATCTTCACTCTCATTTGTGTTCTTCCCATATCCATTTTCATTGGATTTCCGATTGGTATTTCCCTTTTTATTCACATTTTTTTATTTTGTGGCTGGTGATGTTTCATATGAATGGTCAGGAATGAAGTCCCACACAGCAATGCTAATAAAATCAGATATATACATAAATAGTTAGTAAAAACAATTCTTCTTCTTTTCGTATAGTTGTAACTAAAAGCCACATTTCACAGCATTTGTTATTATTTTTCTGGGTAAAATCTTAAACAACCTTACTCAAACTTGGATTTGATTAATTTCAAGATTTGTATATTCACCATCTAACTAAAAATTCTCAAATAATAAAATCAAGAACTCCATCATTGTGCTACTTTACATGATGCACATGTAATTCGGATGTATTATACGATTGAAATATTTACTTAATTGAGAAAATAAAAAAAAACACTGAAAATATTATCAATTGAGATTCTCAAGAAACAATTCATTAACTTTATCTTATGCTGTCAGGATTCCAAGAAAACAAAATATTAAAAATTTAATCGGATAAATATGAATATTTAAATGAGAACAATTCTCGCTCCCTCTATTTGAATGTGATGAATATTTGAATGTGATGAATTCTCTCTCCCTTTATACAAAAAATGTTGGGTGCTAATTTATTTATTTATTTATTTATTTATTTATTTATTTATTTATTTAATACACTAGATTAAAAATAAACTATTTTTAGAAAATGTGAATTTCGATATTCTAAACAAACAATTTACAAAGAAAATATATAAATAATCCGCTCACAAAGCTAGGACAATCATTTTTGGGCAGAATTTAGACAAATTTCTGTGGAACAGTAGTAGGGTTTATTATATTCGACGCTCTCTCACTATACTCACTCAGCCACTGTCTCCCAATTTTCCAAAACCCAGCAATCAACTCTCCCCAGGTAAACTTTCTTATTTTACAAATTTTAATCGAAGCTTCGCGTTTCTCTTTTCTTCGTGATTTTCTTGATGGGTTTGATTTCTTTGGCTGAATAATGGTTTCTAGCTTTTCCACTTTCGTGTTATGTAGAAAAGATGCAAACTTTGACATTCTTGTTATGTTAGTTTCAGAATTGGATTGAGCTTCATTTCTATGTTGCCTTTTGGAACTATATTGGCTCTTGTTTATTTCCTGCTAGCTTATTTTGCTATTTGTAGAGATTCTTGACATTGTGTATATGACTCCTTGGGTAGTTTTATGGATTACTGTGATTTCCATTTCCAAGATTTGAGCTTTAGTATATGTTTGTTGATTGCAGTCTCTGTGGAAGTGCTTCGATTTTTGTAGTATGGAATTTGAAGTGTTTTGGAACAACATTGGAATTACTATGTGTTTTTCTGTTCTTTGAGTTCAGTTTACGAAAACTTAGCAACCCGATCGTTTCCCTTTTCCTTATCGAGAGATATTTGCTAGACTTAGAAGATTGAAACACATGTATTTATAGGGTGTAGACCTTCTCATGTTGACTTATTGCATTGTATATTGGAAGGCACCACCTGTGGAACGATATTGTGTTCGTATACATTGTGTCTGTATGTGAAGATAATGCGACCTCCGCTTTACCTTCTTTAGATTTTGCTGTCTATATCTAAGTCATGCAAGCTGGCAATGTTGGCGTGGCCGGGCAAGCATTTGCTCTTGCCTCCAGCAGTGACTCGGGTGGGAAGAAGACTCGAATTAGACGGTCAAAAGAGGAGAGGAAATCTATAGCTGAATCTTTCATAAAGAAGTAAATATCACAATACTCTCTTCATCCTTTATATATGTGTTGTTGAATGTTTTAGACATTTTTAGGGCAATTGAAAAACTCTTCGGAATGACTAATCAGCCCCCAATATTTGATGGGAACAATTTAAGATGTGAAATATTGTATGAGAGAAGCAAGTTCAACTTTAGGAGTATAGACTACTAAATGTTCACTTGTTTAACATTTCATGTCGAATGTTGATATTGTGCTTGTGTTTTAAACTTGGATTGCTTTTCAGATATCAGATTTCGAATGATGGAAATTTCCCATCCCTCAACCTTACACACAAAGAAGTTGGTGGTTCATTCTATACAGTTAGGGAGATTGTTCGAGAGATCATTCAAGAAAATCGAGTCTTAGCTCCTCCTAAAGAGTGTCCTGATGAAAATGGCCTATTCTGGAGTCTTAGAACAGCGCCATTTGGATCTCTATCAATGGAACCGAATGTCGACTTGTCAGTATCAGATAGAGGTGATGAGGTAACAGAAAATGTTTCCACTTCCAGTGAATCTTATGAGTTGGCTGACAAAGATGGAGGTTCTGATCGGACAAGTGAAAGCCATCATGTACCTAATGATTATCTTGATGAAAGCATGGAAGAGGTTTCAAACTTTCCTCAAACGAAAAGCCACAAGTTTGAGGAAAACAATGTGAACGGATTTTTGGTGGCTGATCATCCCATAGATATTGAGGAGGGGTCAGGGAGTCGAATGCATAGTAACGAGCAATATCACATTAAGAATGATGAGACAGTTGACAGGGAGAGAGAATTCGAGGAAATAATTCATACTGAGCCTACAGCAATCAAGATGCCGAATCAAGAGAAACTCGAAGCTCAAAATGTAGAATCGTCTCCATCTTTTAAATCTCTTACTAACTCTGGTATAGTGGTGGAAACATTTCCTTTGAGGCCTGTACCTACAACAATTGAAACTGAGAAAATGGTGGGAGAATCTGGTGAACGACAAGGGGAAACTGAAGAAAAGAAGACATTTACGCAGAGCCCTTTGAGTTTTGTCAGTGAGAAAGGTGACAATAAGCTTTCACATTCAACAGCGGAACTGAATGGTGAAAACAGGGATGCAAGAGTGGTGCTAAATCTTCAAGGCCCCTCGATGGAAAATGCCATGCATACATCAGCAACTAAAACCAGTGAGCTCGATGCAGGTAGCATTGGAGAGCTTGAATCTGAGGATTCCTTGCCTGATGGTGCTAAGGTATGTTTATATTGTTCAAAAAAGCTCACGTATGTATACATAACGACATGGTGAATTATTAAGTGGGGTCATGTTCGTGACACACTATCCTTGCCTGAATAATATAAATGGCAACAAGCTTGGAACTACGCCTCTGATGTCATTTCAACGACCTTTTCTCCTACAGGCCAGCAGTTCTACCAAAATGTTGATGTCTGAAAACTCCACCGCAGTTGTAGAAAAATCGATAGATGCAAAGGGAAACAATCCCACACTGGACAAAATCAATCTGTAAGTCATCATCATTTTGTTCAAAATGTGCAAGTCTCTTAAAGCCTTCAGCTTCCTGACCTCTCCCTGTTTCGTGCTTTATTAGCAGTGAAACTTGGGATGGCGCAGCGAAGAAATCTCCTCAGCCCGAAAGCAATCCACTCCTGGCATTGGTGAAATCGATTATCTCTTCGTTTGTGAAGTTTTGGACTGAGTAATTCTCATTTTTTTGTGCCCTCCTTTGAGCAGTACCGCCTTTTAGATGTCTTCGGAGTGGTTTTGATGGTTCATGAGTAGTTGTTTGTTGGTAGTTATATGGTTTGGATTGAAGAAGATGGTCTTTTTTTTACTGGGAATATATTCTGCCATGTTAAAATAGAAGATGTTTGTTTGTTTGTTTGTTATTCAATATACAAGACTTGGTGTGTGTTTCTATGTGTAATTAGTTTGCTCTTGTATATGCTATATTTTTGGTGAATCATATTGATATTTATGTTTGATATGTAGCAGTAGTATTTTTATGAACGAATGATGCTAGGTTAAATTGGAAATTAATTATTTAATCGGGTTTGTCCCATATTAATAGGATATTTAATAGTAGTGGAATATCTAATAAGGGGGTCTCATTTTCAACAAATAATACTTAGAATCACTTTTTCTTTGTATCACTTTTATACTTTAATATCATTTCAATTTTAGGAAAAAATTCCCCAAAAAAAGAAATTTGAGCTATTGAATGTCGTAAGGGCAGTTGGAAATACACGTCCCTAGTCTATGTGAAAATTATACTTTTTATATGATGTGTAATTTTCAGGATTATAAAAAAAATAAAAAATCAAACAGAATTACAAAATAAAAACGGCAGCTTCTTCCCGAATGCAAGGCGTAGTGTTTATGCTACAAGATGAGATGATGTTTTTAATTTTATAATCTTATTTCATTTTTATTTTTTATAAATTATAGGTGAAGGATAAATAACACAAGGAAAGGAAAAAAGTGGGATTTATAAGCTGAAGGATAATTAAAATAAGAAAAAAATATGGGATTTATAAGCTAAAGGATAAATATGGGATTTATAAGCGAAAGGATAACACAACATATGTTGGTTAGAGAAATGTTAGAGTTGGGTGTTATCTGACACAGTCAGAGCGCGTTTGCAAGTCTCATTGCCCTCGTGAAGAAGGACGTGACATGGCATCTTTGTGTTGATTATCGGTCTCTAAACTCCATCACGGTGAAGGACAAGTACCCAATACCGGTGATTGAGGAGTTGTTGGATGAGCTGGGCTCGGCGTGTTGGTTCTTGAAGCTGGACCTTAGATCGGGTTATTGGCAGGTTCGGATGGACACGGAGGAAGTGCATAAGACCGCGTTCAAGTCCCACATGGGGAACTATGAGTTCCTCGTCATGCCTTTCGGCTTGACAAACGCCCCAGCCACATTTCAAAACTTGATGAACACGGTTTTTTGTGACTATCTCCGCAAGTTCGTGTTGGTGTTCTTTGACGACATCCTTGTTTATAGTAGCAGCCGAGAGGAACACGTGGCTCATCTGAGGGTGGTGTTGTCCTTGATGAAGGACCATTGTCTCTTGGCTAAGAAATCGAAGTGTTCATTTGGGCGTGCATCGGTTGATTGCCTTGGTCATGTGATATCCGCTGACGAAGTAGCCACAGATGAGGAAAAGGTGGTCGCAGTGAAGAATTGGCCCAGGCCAAAGTCCATCAAGAACGTCCGAAGTTTCCTGGGGTTAACAGGGTACTATCGGTGTTTCGTACAGGGCTATGGTGTGATCTCTCGAGTCTCGACCCTTGGTGGAGGTGACGCAGGGTGACCTTTGTGTGGACAGAGGAGGCTGAGTTGGCCTTCGAGAGGCTTAAGGAGACAATGATTTCAGCTCTGGTGTTGGCTTTACCTGACTTTGCAAAGGATTTTTTGGTGGAGACGGACGCGTCGGGAGTAGGGATTGGAGCGGTGGTGATGCAGGAGGGGCACCCAATTGCATTTATTAGCAACTCGTTGTCGGCTAAGCATCGGGGTCTTTCGGTCTATGAGAAGGAACTTCTAGCTATCCTTCTTGCTGTTAAGAAATGGTATCATTATCTACAATGTCGGAAATTCTTTATATTGACTGATCATCAGAGCCTCCGCTACTTGTTAGAGCAGAAACTGACCACGCCCCCGCAACAGGCTTGGATGACAAAGCTGATGCATTTTGAGTGCGAGATTAGGTACAAAAAGGGGGCGGACAACACAGTGGCAGATGCTCTATCTCAGATCCCTACCACCACATTGCTAGCATTGACTTCTTTAATTATTCCGCTGGAGCTGATCACCAAAATTAAAGCTTCTTGGGCGACTGACTCTCATGTCCAGCTCATTATTCGAAGCAAGGAAGGTAACTCTGTTTCACATCCCAAGTTTGAGTGCTCTAAGGGGGAATTGAGGCGCAAAGGCTGGTTGGTTGTGGAAAACGACCTTACGCAAAAGGCTCAAATCCTTTCTCTCTTTCATGACTCAGCTCTCGGGGGCCATTCGAGGGTCTTAGCGACGTACAAAAGAGTCTCAGCTCTGCTATATTGGCCGAAACTAGGGAAGGATGTCCAAGAATTTGTTCGGATGTGTGTGGTATGCCAACGGTATAAGGCCAATACTGCAGCACCGGCTGGTCTCCTTCAGCCTCTGCCTCTACCGGCAGCTATTTTTACCGATCTAACCATGGATTTTGTGGAAGCTCTGCCGACCTCGCAAGGGAGGAATTTGATTCTTGTAGTGGTGGATCGATTGAGCAAGTATACTCATTTCATGGCACTCTCCCATCCGTTCACGGCCAAACAGGTGGCGGAGGTGTTCTTGAACTCGGTCTTCAAGTTACATGGAATGCCGGCTCGGATAGTGAGCGACAAGGGCTCGACCTTTATGGATACATTTTGGAAGGATTTTTTTGCGCTTCTTGGAGTGGACCTTCTACACACTGCGGCGTATCATCCCGAGACGGATGGGCAGTCCGAGGTAGTCAACCGTTGTTTGCAGAGTTACTTGAGGTGCTTGGTCGGAGAGAGGCCTCACTCTTGGGCACAGTGGCTCGGGCTCGCCGAGTATTGGTACAACACATCGTTCCACTCTACTATCCGAATGACGTCGTTCGAGGCTTTGTATGGGTTTGTCCCTCCCTTGCACATTTCTTATTTGCCGGGGGATTCAAGCATTGTGGCTGTGGACATAGCGCTCAGAGAAAGGGAGGAGATTATTGCCTTACTGAAATCCAACCTCCAGAGAGCAGTTGCTCGAATGGAACACCAAGCTAATAAGCATAGGGTGGATCGGGAATATGAGATTGGTGACTGGGTGTGGCTTAAATTGCAGAAATATCATCAGAAATCTATCATTGGGAAGCATCACAAGTTTGAACCGAAGTACTTTGGTCCCTATCAAGTGGCAGACAGGGTAGGGAAGGTGGCTTACAGACTGACCTTAACCCCGACGGCGGCTATCCACAATGTGTTCCATGTGTCACTTCTTCGGCCCGCGACAGCCCCAACTGGACCAGTGCCCGACCTACCGGTCATCTCTCACATTAAGGATGTTGTGCCTCAGGCCATCCTTGAGAGGAAGATGGTTAAAAGACACAACCAGACCGTCACCCAGTAGCTCATCCATTGGAAGGATCATTCGCCGGCGGAAGCATCTTGGGAGTTTGCCGATGTAATCAAAGAGAGGTTCCCTTGGTTCCTTGAGGACAAGGAACCTTAATGGGGGGTATTGTTACATGCACGGTGCGCGTGAGCTAGGATCACGTGAGCTAAGATGAGTGGGTGCATGCAACGAGTTAGTTAAGGGAGAATAAATCTTCTTCTCGGAGCAATAAATATACAATCTTGAGCAATAAATTATTGCCACTTACGCCACTCACGAAACTTGTTAGACCGTTGGGATTAGGGTTTAGTGTATTAATTAAGCACACTCAATATTAAAAATGTACCGTTGGTTAAAGAATTTATTAAACCGTTGGGAAGTGGAAAGTACATATTAATGCTACAGTGTTTTTTCTTCTTCGATTCCCCTCTCGCTCAATCTCTGCACAATTCCCCTCTCGCCCAATCTCTGCACAATCTTCTTGACAATGGGTCATCCTCTAAAGAGTGAAATATGGATTTATAAAAATAGGCTTGTGTGCTTGGAGTCATATTCTTGTATTCAATGTAAATCGAGTCCTATGGATATATAAAAACAAGTATTCTATTCGCGGGCGGATGAAGTTTTTAAAAGGATATTAAAATTAGGGCTAGATCGATACGGTATATTGTACCAAAAATGTTGTACCTTAAACCGTATTGAAAATATCAGTATGAACGAATTTCATACCGTTACCATACCGAAAGTTTTGGTATACCGAAACTCGGCATACCGAAATTTTGGTATGGATAATGTCACTACCTTTTAATGTATCGTATAGGTATATCGTACTGTACAATATACCGAACTTCGGTACAGTGTACCATGATACCGTACCATTTCGTATACCTTTATTATGTGGTATATCACTTTTTCGGTATACATCATATTTTCAGTATACCATTGGCATACCACGGTATAAGAAAATTCATACCATTACCGTATCGAAAACTTACCGTACGGTATCGTACCGTATCGAAAACTTACCGTACGTTATCGTACCGTATCGAAAACTTACCGTACGGTATCGTACCGTACCAAAAATTTGATATTTTTTACTACAATACGATCGATATACCATTTTTTGATCGTTTTACCAACCCGTAATTAAAACACACTTACAAATAACACTACAAAAAAGCGCTACATAGTGACGGAAATTAGTGACGGCGACTGCTAGCTCAACAACAGAGACGGAAAAATGACTGAAAAACCTCAGTCGCAAAATAATGCCAGAATATTCCATCACTAAAGCGAAGCAGTCGCCTATGTTTTCCGTCATTGGGTGGATTAATAGCTTTAGTGATGGACAAATCCATCACTAATATTTTTTATTGACAAGTTTTTTAATGACGGATCTGCCGAAATTTACTATGAAAAACCTCAGTCACAAAATAATGACAGAATATTCCATCACTAAAGCGAAGCAGTCACCTATGTTTTCCGTCATTGGGTGGATTAATAGTTTTAGTGTCATTGGGTGGATTAATAGTTTTAGTGATGGACAAATCCATCACTAATATTTTTTATTGACAAGTTTTTTAATGACGGATCTGCCGAAATTTACTATGTCACTAACCTGTTAAGTGAATAAATTTTACTGATTAATTACGGATAATTCTGTCACTAAATAGCGATTTTTTTTGTGGTGATAAGGGACATGCTTTTTATACACAATGATTGCATATAATTTCCTACAAATCAAATCACTTCTCTTAGTTATTTGTTGTGATAAATTAAAGGCCCACAAAATTTCCCACCAATATTACTATTTCTATTATCATATTATATCATAGCTAGCCGCTAAAAAATTATTATTGGATTCAGAGTATTTTAATAATAATAGATAAAATAAAGAGATAAAAATTATACCACTTTCTAAAAGTTTTGTGGCGGGAAGTTTGTGTATAAAAACTAAAAAGTTAAGATTTCATATTATACAAAATACAAATATAATTAAATATAACGTGACATTAAGCAAGACAATAGAATATTTTGTTCTGATCATATTATTGTAAGTATGCATGTCCCTCCCTCTAAAAAAATATCCATTTCCCCAACTTCATGCAATTATGACCTTATACATATTTACTTAATTAACAATCAAATTGAATTAAATATGAATTGGGAGCTAAGATTGGGATTCAATAGTTTTTCGTTTAATGCGGTTATGTTACACTCTTTTTTATTGTAAATTTATCATGAAAAATGAGAGAGATAAGACTTTTTTTTACTTTAATATTTTACCGCGTTAACTCATGATAATAGTATTCCTCGTTCAAATAAATTTATAATCGAATGTATTATACCCTACTGGTTTTGAATTTGAACTAGGATTATATTAATAACAAATAAAATAATGAAACTTCTTCGTTTCAGAATATGAAATAAATAAAAAACTATTATCTGAGAAAATTGTAAAATAGTACTACTAATGAATTAGTGGATAACATGTAGTAGTATAAGACTATGAACGTGACAAATAGAAGTGTATGAGTCGTCACTTTAAAATTTATATTTACCTATAAAATGATAAACCATCGTCATGAAAATATAATAATAAGAAGTGTTTTGTTTATAATTTACTCGTGTTTTTAGGTGACAGAAGTCCAAGTTGTTAACATTATCAGGTGTGAGATATATAAAAATGTCCTACCTTTTTCAACAATATATTACTATCAATTTAGTGTCATGCTTATCTTTATGATTTATTTAATTATTTTGTTACGATTTGATTTTATTTTGATTATTTGGATGTAACTGTGTTTTATGATACTTAATAGAACATTAATCACATTTAAACATTATAATAATAATAATAATAATAATAATAATAATAATAATAATAATAATAATAATAATAATAATAATAATAATAATAATAATAATAATAATAATAATAATAATAATAATAATAATAATAATAATAATAATAATAATAATAATAATAATAATAATAATAATAATAATAATAATAATAATAATAATAATAATAATAATATAATAATAATAATATAATAATAATAATAATAATAATAATAATAATAATAATAATAATAATAATAATAATAATAATAATAATAATAATAATAATAATAATAATAATAATAATAATAATAATAATAATAATAATAATAATAATAATAATAATAATAATAATAATAATAATAATAATAATAATAATAATAATAATAATAATAATAATAATAATAATAATAATAATAATAATAATAATAATATAATAATAATAATAATAATAATAATAATAATAATAATAATAATAATAATAATAATAATAATAATAATAATAATAATAATAATAATAATAATAATAATAATAATAATAATAATAATAATAATAATAATAATAATAATAATAATAATAATAATAATAATAGGAGTAACAATATCTTTTCTTGCCAAATTTTATCATCACGTGTTAAATGCAAGCATTTTATTAAGGATTTTCATTGATAAATGGTGATTACCCACCTAATCCAATGTCGATTTTTAATTTTATTGCAATAAACTGTGGGTAATGTGAATCTTGCATTTCTAACTTCTAACTTTCTAAGTATGTATAGTATTAATGGTAAGCACAATTATAATAGTTTTAAATCCAAGTTACAAATTAGTGCCTCATCACTCAAGCAAAGAATAAGTGCAGAGTACTCATTTTGCATTCGGCATTCCCTCTTAGCTTTATTTTTGAATCTTATTAGAGCATCGTTAACGCCGATGGTCGGGCCGCAAATTGCGAGGCCCGGCCCGTCACAAGCGATGGAGGGCATGAAGTTCCGGCCCAGGCCGGTCCCGGGGCCGCATTTGCGGCTCGGTGACGGTCTCGCGGCCCTGCCTGGCCGGCGTTAATCGGGCACGGGCCACAAATCGCGAGTCCCGGCCCAACGTTACATGCTATTCGGGCTGGGCCGCAAGTCCCCAAAAATTAAATTTTTTTTCGATTTTGTGTCTATAAATACGGGACTATTGTGCACCATTCTTACGTACATTATCCATTTCAATCCTCTATTATACCCTTTGTTTCGGCGTCAATGGATTGGTTCAACAGCGATGAACGTCAGATGGACGAGTTCGTCAACTCGAACAATTGGTACATACCGGCATTGCCACCATCGCAGCCGACGCCTAGTCCGGGAGTCGGTAGCAACGTCGACGTAACATCGCCGGTCAACACCGAAGAGTTCGAGATCAGTGAGATGGAGCCCGCTCAAGGGCAGGGCAAGGGCAAGGTCGGCGAGGAGGATGGGCCGAAGAAGTACAGTCCGCAAGAGACAATGTGGCTTGCGAGGAACTACGTCGACGTCGCCGAGGATCCTATCATCGGCAACCAGCAGTCCGGCAAGGTGTTCTGGGAGCGGATTGTTGAAACGTATAACGGTGGGTGTCCTAAAGGGTCGTTCGAGCGCAGCTACGTGAAGTTGCGCAAGCATTGGGGTCGGGTCCAGACGGATATGTGCAAGTGGAATGGAAAGTGGGCCAACGTAGTCCGGATGTGGCCGAGCGGGCATAGCGAGGCGGACCTCGTCGAGAAGGCGAAGGAGGCGTTCTTCGCTGACGGGAAGAAACCCTTCAAGTACTTCGACGTTTGGAAGCTCGTCGAGAAGAGCCCGAAGTACACCAGTGGTGCCGAGCCGACGGCAACTGGGGCGGCGAAGAGAACCAAAGTTTCCGCCTCCGGAAACTACTCTTCGAGCGAAGGAGGTCCGGCGATCGACCTCAACGTGACAGACGACGACATCTTCGTCTCATCTCCTAGCGTTCATAGCCGCCCGATGGGAACAAAGACGACAAAGAGGAAAGCAAAGGGGAAGGCAACTGCGAGCAACTCCGATATGGTGCCACCGCCGATCAATCAGTCTCTGGATAAGATGTCCGACTCTTTGTCGGAGATGAGTATTACCTGGCAGATGAGCCAGCTGACAGAGTTGACATCGAGGAATACCTCGACCATGTCGGAGTTCGTCTCGAGTTGCACCGTGAGATGATCGCTTACCTTCGCGCCCAAATGAAGAAGTAGTTTTTCTAGGATTTGTAAATTTTTTTTCTAGGACTTTTTAAATTTTTTTCTAGGATTTGTATTTTTTTCTAGGATTTGTATTTTTTTTCGAATGAACAATTTATTTTCCCAGTTTGAATTGTTCAACGTATTGCATTTACGAGTAAAATCTGTTGAAGTTGTGAATAGTGTCATTTATTAGTTGCGGCCCGGGTTGGGGCCTGCATGGTTAGAGCAGTTGGGGCCTGGGCCGTAACTGTAGGGGAATGATGACGTGGAGGGGACTAGGGGCCTGAAATGGGGATGAGTTAATGATGCCCTTAATGACTCTCTTCTTTCCATATTAAAAGTTCTATTTTATTATTTACATTTGTAATCTATTTTAAATGATAAATAGATTATAATCTATTTCACTCAAATTTTATTTTTAATTTAATATATATGTATATATAAATAAAATTCATAATTCACTAAGTTATTAGTGGAGGAGAGAATATATGCTAAAATCACGTCACAAATAAAATAAACAAAAAAATGAAAAAAAAACAATACATAGCCGCAAACTTCACATGTCATTCAACTGTCATTTTCACTTTTTTCTCTTTTCTTATCTTCAAAAATAAAACGAGATCCTGCCGTGTGAAAGTGAAACTACTCCACACAACCTAATGCAGTATTTATTATTTTTATTTTTATTTTTATATTATTATTCCTATATTTATTTTAATTTTTATTTCATACACATGAACATGGGGACTGAAAAATAGTTCATAAATATATCAAATGAATGTGACATTATATTTATTATCGTATAAAATGATATAGGAAAAGTTCTTATTAGGAGTATTATATTATTATTTCATGTAAGGATATTACAAATCTTGCACTAGGAAAATTTTCATGGTTGTGTTGATCTTTAATAATCATATTGATGCTATTAAATTTATTTTCATTCAAATAACTAATTGGACAAGGCATAAACTTTTAATTGGTACATCAACAATCTTTCGGGTCGTGATAAACGTACATAATCAAACTTTTTTTTAACTTTTTTACATTGAAAATCGATTTACAAACATTAATTGATTTAAAATAAATTTCAAACTAGTCATTTTGCAACACTTTAAAAAAATTGAAATTTTAACTTAAATATTTGTATATTTTAGAAAAAAAATATTTTTTTACTAAATGTATATAATTAATTCGAATAAAGCTCAAAATCATGTTACAATTTGATAGAAAATTTCTGTATCAATTCTTTCTTATTGCTATACAACATAATAAAACTAATTTTTAATTAAATTAACTTAAATTTAAATTTTAAGGATATTATGTACATGTACAATTTATGTACATTTATCTTTTCTCCAATCTTAAATACATAAGTAAATTTCTTAAATAAATTTCATAAAAAGGCAAATAGTTAATCGGACAAAGTTGACTCCCTTGAAAATCACTGAATAAAGCAAGAGTATGGATAATGTTGACTCTCCTATCTTTAAAAGTCACGGAATAAAGTAAGAGTATAGATAACGTTGACTCCCACATCTTTAAAAATAACGGAATAAAGCAAGAGTATCGATATCGTTGACTCTCACTTTTTAAAAATCACCGAATAAAGCAGGTTTATCGATAACGTTGACTTTCACATATTCATCGTTAGCTTATCTCATCACTTAACACAAAAAAGTTTTTAACCAATAGATTAGATATGTATATACTCCATCCGTCCCACAATAAAAATAACACAATAAGAGTCATATTTCTCTTTTACCATAAAAGGTAAGTAGGTCTCACGTTCCACTAACTCACTTCACTCACATATTATTATAAAACCAATATAAAAAAGTGACTCTTATATTCCACTAACTTTTTTCAACTCATTATTCTTTATATTTCTTAAAACTCGTGTCACAATATGACTTCTATTATGGGACAAAGGAAGTAATATTTTTACTACTATTTCACAGTACGTTACTAAATTTTAATTTTCATGAATAATTTTTCAAATAAATAAAATCTTGAGATTTGCTTTTCATGAAAAAGATAATAGGAGTAAATAAAATTGGCTATCTGGAAAAAGGTGACTATTGAAATAGACATGTGAGGAAAGGTCGATCGCTTCAATTGTGTAAGATTAAAGAAAACAAAATCTCAATTACCTTCCACTGCACGCCTCTACTGCTCCATTTCCATTTCCATTTCCATTTCCATTTCTCACACACACAAACACACACTCGAATCAGATCATCAATCATGTCTTCGGATCGCGAATTGAGGCTGCCGGTGATCAAGACGAGCAATTCGACCGATGCAATCGGCGGAAATGACGAAGAATTTTGCAGGAGCGAAGGAGGAGAAGATTGCCAGACGCCGAGATCTCCGCGGCACATGATCCCCGCCGTCCTCCGCTGCCCGCCGGCGCCGAAGAAGCGCCGCCGCGCCGCCGCATGCAAGAGGAAGCTCTGCGAGCTGGAATTCTTCGCCGGAGAGGAGATCGAGTCGCTTCTCAGAATTGTGGAGGTAAACAGCTGCAATGGCTATGGCTCCGCAAAGAGGAATTGTTTCATCTGAAATACTCCTATATTTTTCATTTTTTCGTTTTTTTTTCTGTGTAGAAATGTTATATTCATGTATGTAGTTTTACACGAGTTTCATTTCTGAATTGTTTGGGGCTGATCAGATCTTATGATCTGAATTATACGATTTCTCAATAATTTGATTTGTTTTTTTATCTCCTGATTTTGGTTGCATCGCTTCTAAATTTTCTTTATTTTTTATCTGATTATAAATCTACTATTTATTTGGTAGATTAAATCTTTTGATGAATTTAAGAGGTGCTAATTGTGAGTTAAATTAAAGCTGGTAATAACTTGAAATCATGACTTCATAGAAGAAGGATTTGAATCACCAATAACTTTAATGCCAATTAATCTCTCAAAGTAAAATCGATCATCTTAATTCTTACATGCTTCTTTGTAAAATTTTAGTCAAACAATCTCACACCAGAGAGATCGCGTCAAGCCCTCAACCAACACAAATTAACAAAGGAAAAGAATTTATGAAAAAGTGTGATATCTATGGAGACAATATAATTGTATAACCATTGGAAATTTGAAAGTGCAGTTCGTGCTAAGTGCAAGTGTGCGCGTACACCACACCCTTCAGCATGGCTCTGCGGAACCATGAATATTGGGTATTCACATGAACGCTTGTATGAGCACGCTGACAAGTCAACCATCGATTCATGTATTTTTTAAATTAAAAAAAAATTGGAATAACCCAACGACACATTTGGGTTTTTTATTTAATTTAATTCTAAATTTTTAATATATAAATACCTTACTTTCCTTTATATTCGATTATATTTATTCCTACATTCGATTATATTTATTCCTATATTCAGTTAAATTTTTTTCATGTAATACTAGTATCTTCTAAAATCTGATAGTAATATTTTTTAAAATTGTGTATGTGTACTACTAGTATTTTTCATTTATTCATAACTTCTTTAAATTTTCTTAAAATAATTGCATTGATAGTTTCATCTTTTTTTAAACACAAAATAAAAATCACAATTTAAAACACAGATTGTTTTATACAAAAATAAAAGTAAGTAGTATTACTACACCCTATCAATAAATATGTTAGGATAATTATGTATTTATATTAAAGTCTTAATAACTCCTAAGAGCATCCACAATAGCGTCTAGCGCACCGCCTAGCCGAGCGTCGGCGCTAGGCGGTGCGCTAGGCGATCTATTGCAGCCGCCTAGCGGATTTCGCGAAAAAAATCGCCTAGCGCTCGGCGGTTCTGCGGCGCTAGGCGGTGCGCTAGGCGCTATTGCAGCGTCTGGATCGCCTAGCGCACCGCCTAGCGCGAATTTTTAAATTTTTTTTTGTTTCCGAAACACTATATATACGCGACTTGCCTGTCATTTTCATTCGCACCACTTGTATTAACGAGTACTCTCTCTATCTAAATTTCTGTACAAGATCAACAACGGTAAATGGATCTCAACAACGAGCCTACTTCAGGGAGTAGCGGATCTCAAACTCCCCCGATCCCCGTGGGAGGTGGATGGAGTCAGATGCCCCCATACTACAACATGTACTCGTGGCAGCAGATGATGCCCGGGATGCTAGCGGGGGGGGGGGGGGGGAGTCCGCCGGGGCGTTTCCGGCGATGTCGGGGTGGTCACCCAGTGTCCAGATGCCGGGGTGGGCACCCAGGATGCAGATGATGCCCGGGGGGTACTGGCGACGCAGGGGACGCCCGCGACACAGGGGACACCAGGGGACCCCGTGGGGAAGAGTTTGCTTCAAACATTGCTCCTGAGCATGCAGGAGGATTTGGAGGCGGCACGGAGGGAAGCCGCCGGGAGTAGAGGCGGCGGCGACGGAGGCGGAGGCGATAGTGGCGACAGCGACGGAGGAGACGACGACGGCGACGAGGAGTGAATTATTGTACTTTTTTAAAAATTATTGTAATTTTTTTTAATTACTGTACTTTTTTTAAATTATTGTACTTTTAAAAATTTTAATAATATTATTAATGTTTTTCGTATATGTCTCGTAAATTAAATTTCGTATATTGTATGATTGTTAATTATTTCATTTTGTATATATTTGTTAATAGTGATGTGGATATTATGTGGCTAGGCTATGGCTGGGCTATTTGCTTGTTTTGATGATGTGGCAGGAGAATTTTTAGTGCGATGATGTGGCAGTGGCTAAGCTATGGCTGGGCTATTGCTAGGCTATTGTTGGACTATTTGTGGATGACCTAACAAGTTTTGAATATAAATAAATAAATTGAATCCGCGCATTCCAGTCAGCCACCGCCGCCCACCGTCTCACGCCGCCATGGACCGATTGACCTGCCTCCTCTCTCTATCTCATCACGCAGGTACCAAATCCCGATCACCTTTTTTCTGGTTGCTCTCTGGTCAAACAGAATTGTGAAATTGCCGGAATTTTTCCAATTTGTATGCTTTTACTAGATAGATGAAATTGAGTGATGATTCTTCAACAATATGCTGAATACAATTGGAGCGAATGCTATTGTTGCTCCCAGACACAGTTACTATTTTTGTGCTCTTGTAATTTGGTAGGTTTTTAATTTAACCTAACTTCGGTATTGACATGTGCAGCCCTGCAATACATGATTCGGAATTCAAGCTGAAATTTTAATTTTGATCCGCCCAAAAGTGAAAAAAACATTAGATGTTGATGTCAAGGCCCTTCAAAAAGTGCTGTTGAACCTAACTTATCCTATCTCTGTGAGCTGCTGGAGTATCCAGCTTGTTGAATGCTATGTCTACTTCAATTAGTCAGGTACAACTATTTCATATCTTAAACTGCCAGGATGGAAGATCATCTCCTGGTTCTATGTGTCTTTTGTTTGTTGATGTATATTAGTTGGTACTTCCTGTTTCTAATGCAATAAAGTATGGCATATACTGTATGTTTTTTTTCGAGGATAAATGGCATGTGAAGAAATACTTCATTTTTCCCTGTTACAGTGGATATTTGGAATAATAAGGAGAACTGATTTCAATGTCTGTTTCTTAACATAATGATCTGTACTTTGAATGTGCAAGAAACATTTGGCACCAATAATTTATTCGGAGCTATTAGAGCGGGATCCACTTTTTGGGGAATATGAGTCGAAGCAATAACAAGAATATTTCTAGTGGAACATCTTTCAGAGAGATGGTTCGCTAATAGACCGAGGGATAAGTAATTCGACCCATTCACATCCAGATCATGAATGTTTGGAATCCATATTATGCAGGGAGACATTGCTTTTGCCAATTCGAAAAATCGTGGTCGGGAAGGTTATAGTAGCCAAAGCCATTTGAATTTTTATTTTATACATTGGAAATATCCGTTTGGTTATTAATAGGCCAGGACGGTAAAGATAATAACTGAAAGAAAAAATAGTTAGTTATACGAGCTCCCGGCGGTTCATTCATCTGGCCATAAACTAAAGCCACTTTTGATTCTGCAATATTTTCTCCATTAATTACTCCAGATTCTTTCATTTCCATGTAAAGATCATTTCCTTCATGAGTACGTTCACCCACTCCGCCAAATACGGATACCCCCCCATGGGCTTTGGCAATATTGTTAATCAATTCCATAATGAGTACCGTTTTACCAACCCCAGCTCCACCAAATAGTCCGATTTTACTTCATCGAGTAAAACAGAACACTATTCAGGCAAAAGTAATTTCAGGAAAAAGCTTTTCAATCTTTGGATATGCCTGAGATGCATGTTTAAGATGCGGATTGGGCAATCCGTCCTCTGAATTTGGTCTTTGAAACAGCAAAGTGCAATTTGTTTTTTGGTAAATCTACTGTTTTTATATGAAAAATTAAAATTTTATGTAAATCTATTAAGAACTGCATATCTGGAACTAGAATAAAATGAACACTATACATCATCTTTATATTATTTGTAAACTTGGTAAATATCAATTTTTTTCCTGCCTGTTGAGTTTGATGGAGTTTATTAGTCTCTTTTCCACAGTGTTCTGTCATGCTTTTCTCTACATATTTTGGTTTCTTGAAAATAATATTCTTTTGTGTTTATCATCTTTATCTGTTTTGTTTAGGAGTTAGATTGTTCTTGAGGACTCTTCCTAGTTGATTATATCTTAGTTTCTTACTGATGATATTGGCGATTTGTCATTGCAGACATGCATGAGCGAAGGCAGGGGCTATTATTTCCCTCCATGCCACATTTTGGATATTTCTGGTGTTTCGGTTTTAATTGATTGCCCTATGGACCTTTCATCTTTAACAATCTTTTCTCCTCTCCCAGTGGATTCTCATGATATAAACATTGACAACTTCTCTTTTTCAAGTGCGGACTCTAATGAAGAGAAGAGGGGGAATGGTTTAATTTATGCTGAGCCGCGTTATAGAACTGTCACGAAGTTACTTTCTTGGAATATTTCATTCATTGATGTAGTTTTAATAACCAGTCCAATTGGAATGTTGGGTCTACCGTTTCTCACTCGGATGAAAGGTTTTACAGCTAAGGTAAATGAGGTTATGTTTTAAGTGGGCCATTTCTATCATTTTCGCTTACCAATTGAAATGGTATGTATATGACAAACTTATATTATATTTGGTGGTTCAGGTGTATGCAACTAAGGCTGCCTCTAGAATTGGGCAACTAATGATGGAAGATCTTGTCTATATGCATAAGGAATTTAGACAGTTCTATGGACCCGAGTCTGATGAGCCTATCTGGATGAAGTGGGACAGACTTGAAATGCTACCATTGGAGATGAAGAAGACAGTTTTTGGTGCAGATGAGACCGACTTTGGTTGTTGGATGCCTTTATACAGGTAATAGTGCAAACTATACTACGTTTGATATATACTGTAGCTAGAGCAAGAGAAACTCATTCAATTGTTATCTTTAAATTATTTACTAGTTCAAGAACTACTGGTTTGTTGGAAATTAAACTGTTATACGAGTGCAGGTGATGTTTGATGGTCTAGAATGTGACATGGAAGATACAGATAATTAGTGCGATAAATTTAAGTACATATGCATCTGGTCAGATGATCATGACAAGTTTTAGTTGTACTTTTGATCCAACTACTAGTTAGTCTTTGACTTTTTTAGATTGTATTGTGTTATTTTACCTGGTGCTGATATCCATCAACATCTTCAAACATCAGGATTTTAAAAAAATAACTAAAAATTTAAAGAACTGGATAGGAAATTAATTATTTCAATATAATGATATTCAAAATAGCAACACTCTCTCACACCATTTAATGTTTTTTTCATTATGGAAATTAGAAGTCTGAAACATCTTGGGAACGTGTTTCCTGCGTATTCTTTTTATCCCCTTTATTTAATCATAATGTATCTCCCTATACCTACACATATTATGATCCTTAATGAAACGTGCTTCTCAGTGCAGCTGATGTGAAGGCTTGCATGCTGAAGGTCGAGTCTCTTAATTATGCTGAGGAAATTTGCTACAATGGCATACTGATTGTAAAACCATTAGCTTCTGGTTTAGAAATAGGCTCGTGCAATTGGAGAATAAACGGTCCTCGAGGAAGCATTGCATATATTTCAAGCTCTGTTTTCAGATCTGCTATAGCAAAGAATTTTGATTACGAAGCCCTTCAGGCTAGTGATGTGGTTGTATATTCTGATTTCTCTTCCCTCAATGCTCTAGAGCAAGTTGGCAATGATGAGGATTTCTCTGGCCTAGCTAACTACTTCTCGAATTCAAGGTGGCCATGCTTTCAATTCCTGTAGAGTTTGCATTGCATGCTTATTAATCCTTTCTTTTACAATTATTCCTACGGTCCCACCTACTTTCATGTGACTCGTTCAGGAGTTTCCTGTATATATATGGCATACTTCTTACTGCAATAGTTAAACTGATTGAATCTTGAACATTAATGCAGTAGTGCTGATGTTAATTCAGAGGCAAGATCTGCTCTCCTTAGCACTGATGACTATTTAGAGGAAATAGATAAGTTAGATTTCATAAGCTCCTGTTCTATGGACTCCATCAAAGCTGGGGGTTCGATTCTAATTCCTACTGGGCGTCTTGGGATCGTTTTGCAGCTGTTGGAGCGTTTCGAACTTCACTTGACTACAGAAAATATGAAGGTACATTAATGACTATGTGGTACTATATATCAATATACGAGATACTTTTTGAAGATGTAACACATGAATAATTATTTGTGTTTTGACGTGAGTCATTAACTTGATTCTAGTTTCAAAAGGTTCATTTTCATGGCTTCTTTTTTGTCGTAAATTACTACTGCAGTTCAATATTTGGTCGTGCAGCCTCTTTTATACCTAACATGATTTTATGCTAAATGCCAGTTGCTTATTAGATTTGTAATGCAGAGCTAATGGAATACAGATCTGGTTGATCTTTTTGTTAGTTACCTTTCATTGTTTCTCCAATTATGTAGTTGAAAACCAAAGTTCTATGATGTAGGTTCCCATTTTCGTCATTTCTTCTGTTGCAGAAGAGCTTATGAAATATACAAGTATCATTCCAGAATGGTTAGGCGAGCATTGCGAAGATCGCGTATGTTAAATTTAAGATATCACCTAGATTTGTAACTTAGAGGCTTTACTTGAAAGCAAGCTGATATAAGATCCTCTACTGCAGTTCTACTCTGAAAAACCCTCCTTGTTCACTCATACGGAGATGCTGAAAGATGGAAGTCTTCACTTGTTTCCTGCCATTCATTCAGATGAACTATTGTAAGAAACTTGCATCCTTTGCACGGAATAATTCTTTCACTCTTAGCCCTCTATTCTTGTTGTGGAAACTTGCATAATCGCATCTAAGAACCATCCTTTGATGTGGTAATTTTTTCATATTACAGTATTTTATAAGTGATCCTTGTTCTAATAAATCCTCTACGCTTATTGGATTGTACAATTTCTCTAAAACGTTGGTTGGGAAATCATGATCATGTTAGAATATAGAGATTTCAAGGTCGGCTGATAGATTTATTGCATTATTAGGCTCTTTCTGAAGTAGACTGATTACTGATATTCTGTGGGATAGAAAATTTTGGCAGGAACCTTGCATTGTATTTTGTCCGCACTGGAGTCTTCGACTTGGACCGGTCACCCACTTGCTCCGCCGATGGCGTGGGGATCAAAATTCACTACTTGTCATTGAGGTGCTGCCACGATAATTATCTCTCTTTCTGGCTCCTACATTTTGCATTTCTTCTGCAAATTGAGCTCTTCGGACAATAACGTTATAACATTATTTTATCATGCTTCACTAATCGTCCTTGTGTTTCTATTCCGTACAGGAAGGAGTCGATTCCAATTTGGTTCTCTTACCTTTTAAGCCCATCGCAATGAAAGTCCTCCAATGTTCCTTTCTTTCTGGAATGCAGTAAGTTGTGTTTCCTTATCTTTTGAAGTGATCAGAGGTGTAGCTTATGTTGAGCTGGCCTAGTCAGCGTGGTGCTTTTTGGTCGCGAATAGTGAATATATAGTTCGACTTGTGTTGTTTGCATAACTAGACTAGTTATTGCTGTGTGAAGACCTCTCATTTTCTCCTGTTTCTCAGGCTGCATAAATCTCTCCTTTTAATGAAGATATTACAACCTAAGCATGTTCTGGTGAGTATACTCCTTAAACATAAGCTTTATCTTGTCCTTTCAGTTAAAGAAAATAAATCCGATTTCTACCTCTGAGCAGTTTCCCGAGCTATTCAGGCGGCGTGTTGACACTCTCAAGGCCTCATTTTCATCGAGCTTCTATCAGGAAAATGAAACGTTGCACATCCCCTACACGGAGGATAACTCACGTTTGCACATCGACATGGATTTGGCCAAAAAGCTCAAGTATACAAAATTGGAAGAACAGAATGTGGATATTTCAAGGCTGAAGGGAAAGCTGATGGTGGAGCATGGACGATATAAGCTCTGTGTTGAGCAGTGTTGAGCACGAACGCCCCTAGACGAGACCAGTGCAGCATTCTGGGAAAATCGAGTTAGATTATCTTGTGTTGGAACTGCAGAAGATGGGTACGGATGAAACAGTAGAAGTGAAAGGTGATGGTGGATCTCACAATGCTTATGTGATACGTGTGCTGAGTTCTAGCACGGCCGCTATGGAAATCACAGAAGCGCAGACATTGATCATTGCTGCAGACGAAGAGGTAGCTCGTTGATTTCTCAAGTTGCGCGTAGCAACTTGCACTGCCTTTGATCAAACACACATAGTTAATAGTGTTTGTTTGTAACATTGAGTGAGAGATATTGAAACTTTGTAATGGTGTTTGAGTTGTTAATATATTCCAGTTTCTGGCTTTTCAGTTAATTTTTTTTTAAATGATGAATAATTCTGGTACGGAACATTTGCTACAAGATTGACGCTTTAATTAAATCATATTCCGATTATATTGCTTTCAATCGACTTGGATTATAAACTCTATAGAAAGACTACTAATGCATAGCATAACAAAAATGGAAAAAAATGATTTAAATCACAAAATTTGCACAAATTTTAGTCAATTTTGAAAATGTAATTAAAACACGAACAACTGTGAATTGTATTTGGTGATGCTCAAAACACATATGACATATGCCAAAATTGAGAGAAAAAGCATGATGTAATATTCCGATAAACCAGAGTTTGAATCATGATTTAAAAAATTGAAATAAAAAATAAATATTTGTGAAAAGTGTAGTACTATTTTTTTTATTTTTATACTATTGCTCTCGTTTTACGTAGACAAGAAGACGAAAGCAGGGCAATATAGCTATTTTCCCCGTAAAAGAATTGATATTTTATTTATAAATGAATGAGGATCAAATTAATGGCGTTTTTAGCTCCGACTTTACAATGTAAAAACCTGCTCTTATAATCAGCAAAACAGTGTGGCAATCAATTTTACAGATAAAGACTCAGAGAACGTAGTAGCTTCAATGTATCGTTGTGCTCGTCTTGTTGCATTCGTCTCGTTATCTGTTTAGAGTATGGAGTAAGCTCTAACCACCTCGACAATGGGTGCTCGACACAACGGACATTTTCCTCCTCCCCGGACCAACTCGTTTGCACATTTAGAGCATGTGCACATGTGTCCACATCTGTGCAGATCATGAGAGATGAAGGTTTGGTCAATGCTATGAAAAGGGAAGATGATATGACATGGCTCGTTTCGAACACTTTACCTGTACAATAAGGAATCGATATGGCTATCGCAGCACACACAGCAGGTGCCTTTTCTAACATGGCACCATTTAGATCCATCATCTGATATTTCAGTACTCACTGCAATCACAGATCCAGATCAGTAATTAAACTTGATTGCAACGCAACGATAGCAACACTAGTACTATCAAACATCGCATTCAGACCTTGTCCACTAGAGGATCGATTAAGAGCAGCTGAGACCTCTTGTCGTACTGCACGTTGAAGCTCCAGTTGCATGTCCATGCAAGCTTCTAACATCCTTTGCATGTGGTTCATACCTTGCTGAAGTTTCGCTACGTCTGTCCTCAGATCATTAACCATCTCCCAATCCTGGTTACATTATTACCGAAACATTAGTGTGAAACTAAAATAGTTATTGTGAATTTGAGAGAGAGAGAGAGAGAGAGAGTAAACTAACAAGTTCTGCCCGATGGACATTGTGACGGGACCAACCAGAGCGGTGTAAATCCTGATGCCAAAGGGGTTGTGCTGGTGGCACGGGAGGAGTTGGTAATATTGGTGAAGGTCTACCAATAGCAACATGTTGGTCCTCATTCTGCTCATTGTTCAGTTGGATTTGATCCGACGGTGGAAGAGGCAAGTTCCTCTGAAGATCCCAATCTATAGGAGCTCTGCCCTGCCTCTCTACATATGACTGAATCAATTGATCTAAGCTCGCCCGAAAACCACTATGAAGAAGGTTCGAGACACTCCTCCTGAATAAAAACAGCATTTTGTCTAATAAGGCGAGAATAAGAAAACATAGAACACTGCTTGTATGACACAATGGTATACCTGCTCATGAGTTCCCTTAGCTCCATGCTATACTCACTATCATCATCGGGTGGGTGGAACCGAGCGTTCCTTGTTGATGTAACTGAACTAAGTAATCTTGGAGGGACTGCAGCATCTTCGGACCAATTATCTACAGCATCCCCAGAGCTAACACCACCCCAAGCCTCAGGAGCTTCTTGCAAATGATTTTCCCCTTGATTTTCAGGGGCAGATGCTTCTGCAGGCCAGGCAGGTACTGCGGTCTCCTGCCAATTCGAATCTGTGTCTTCATTAGATCTAATATCAGCAGATTGTTGGTGGTTTTCTCTCTCAACTTCTGTAACATGTCTCTGCCAATTACTTATAAGATCAGAAGAAACTTGTTGGTTTTGGACAGCTATAGGGCCTTCCATATTCATGTCATGCTCAGGTAATAGTTGACTATCAGCTTCTTCATCATCATGTTGAAACTCCTGTGAAGCACTGGTTCCATTATTAGATGTGGTTTCAGGATGATTGCTTACTTGGTCACGCACGATATTCTCCAATCTGGAGCGGAACCCTTCCCTGAATGACATTATTTGTATTGCATAAACAACAAGAACAACATATTTCTCACTCAACATCACAGCTCTAGAATGTAGAACAAAAGCATTTAAAAACTGATGTACAGAATTCTAGCCCTTTGCTTCAAAGGATTGACTGTAATACCATTATTGAAAACAAAAGGAGCTAGAATAGCTAAACTTGAGACAATTTATCAAACATCAGTGTACTTTTGTGAGCTTGATTTATGTTTTCTAACACAGAAATATTGGTTTCAATTGACTACATTTCTCACCATTGGCTTCCGACAAGGAAGAGAAATAGCACTAGTAGCGCCGAATCAAAATTCAGAATTTAAGGTAAGACCTTGAATATAAGTGAAAATATTCAAGATAAATCTTGAATTCAGTTCCTCAATTGCTGGTTATGAGAGTTACCTCAGGCCAGAGACTGTGTGTTGCTGTCTCAACTGATTTAGTTCACTAGATGCAACTGAAGGCAGTCTCTCTTCCTCAGATGGCCTTTGATTTCTTAAGAATCTACCTCTCAGCAATGACTGAAAGATCAATACTAGTGCACATTACTTTCTCATGCAAAATTTTCTCTTTGAAACAAGAGCAAAGAAATAGCATATCTAAAAGTGAAAATAAGAAGAAATAACTATAGAAAGCTCAATTTTAGAGTAACTGGTTTGAGGATTATGAGTTAGAACTCGGAAGCTGTTGGCTTCAGTTTGAACTTATAGCAAATCAACGGAGATCAACAAATTTTCATTTCTAAAATTACCTGAATACGATTTCGATGTGCAAAATCAGAAACAGCACGATGCTCTAACAAACTCTGAAGTTCTCTTTGCCTGTCCCTTTCAGCTCTTACAAGCAAATCAAGCAGAGCCTCTCTTCCTCGCAACCTCAACCTCTCCCTTCGAACATGCTGAGGCTGACTTTCATCACGACTGGTGAAAGATCTTTCGCGAACACGATCAACTTGAGATCCCGGTCTGTTATCTTGTTCTTCTCTGTGTCCCCTTCTAGAACCTCTTTGCTGACTTCTCATTTGCATCCTCTCCCTTGCGATTCTGACTCTCTCTCGCTCAGTTTCCCCCAGCCATTCAGCTCTGGGACTGTCAGCCCTCTGCGCAAGATTAGAGGATGTGTCACCAATACCACTCTCCATCCACCCACGAACAATGTGGCTCACTCTCTCCCTCTCACCTTCTCCAAGATCAGGAGACTGCTCCCGCCTAGAGTCATCGTGGTCCCTATTCTCATTCTGTGGGCGCAATTGATCCTGAGACCAAGACTCAAAATCATTCTCACTCTCAGTAGCGCCCCCCATGCTACTCTGGTTCTCAATCTCTCTGCTTTCTGGCCTAGGAGCCGAAATGTTTGTATTAGAATCAACATTTCTCTGTTGCCTTAACCTCGTCCTCACTCTCACTCTCTCCCGGGCACGACTAAGCGCATGCTCCTCTTCCAGCTCACGCCACATCTGCAAAATAGACGAGGCACGAGTGCTGAGCCTCTCCACATTTCCCTGATGCCTCGAGGTTGGGGACTGGGACTCCCTCAAGAAAGAAGAATCAAGCATCGACACAGTGTGCAAGCCTGCAAGTGCCATCAACTCCGACTCACGATTCCTCCTCTCAATCGTGGTGATCATCTCTTGCGCCTGGCGGGCAGCCCAGCGGCTCAAAATCCTCGACTGCCTCCTCCTCACTGCAGAAGGCTCCCCCAAATCATCACTGTCAATATCCGACCTCCTCCTCCTTCTAACAAGTTGCTCCCCCTCATCCTCCTCACCCTCGGTAGTAGTTGTTGTTCTAGGCGAGCTACAGGAGGCAAACGACATGCATTCGTCATAATGCCCGCACATAAAATCCCCCAAATCCCTCTCGAATCCAGAGTGAGCATCGCTCGCCGCGCTCTCAGGTTTCTGCTGCAATTGTTGCTGAACTCCAGCCATACCTCACCTCCTCTTCAAACACAGACTCAAAATTTTACCTTCAAACACACATGGCCTAAAATCGCCATATCATCATCATCATCAATAACACATAATCAGTCACAAAATGCTCCAATCCCTACACATTATCATCATCACAACGCCGCGTAAAACAGCATTCTCTCCATCCTTGGAAATCATTCGATAGATACATAATATCACCTGATTACAATTGAATCAACACGAAATTCTCATTCTATTGAAATAATATTGAACAATTGCAAACCAGACATATTGTGATTATGATCAGAATTCAGAAACAATATATGCAGTAGCTTGCATTGAGAATTGATTGGATAAACGGAACTCACCTCTGGAAACGTAGGCTCGTTGAATTGCAGTATCAATGTGGAAAAGGTAACAGAAAACCAAACTCAACAGCTACATATATACATACACGTGATAGTGTGTGAGAGATATCAATGGCGGAGAGAGAAAGGAACTCTGTTTACTATAAAATCATTGGAGCGAGAGAAAGAATTGCTGAAACCATGGATTTTGCGTTTACTAACATTATTATTATTATTATTATTATTATTATTATTATTATTATTATTATTATTATTATTATTATTATTATTATTAACTCCGATTTAGTATTTCTATGTTTTTTCTAATAAGATAAGGCAAGGATTAAATTAGTCATATAGAGATGAATGATCATGAGATATAATGTAATTTTAGCATTGTTGATGATACACATCAAGATACACTCTCACATGATGAGATTTTGAGAAAAAGGCAATCTAACAAAAATGAGAATTTATTAATAACTGAAAATTCCTAAAATGGTAGTTTACCAATTTTACGCTTAACTCTATTAAGCAGACGGGGAAATGAACACTTTCAATCTTTATCATGGTGGGAAATATGAAAATTATATGTAAAAATATAGAAGTTCAATGAATACAACACTTATTTATAATTATCAAGAAAAAAAGTATTTTGTTCATATTTGAGTTCGCACTTTAGTTCAAATTTAATATGATAAAAACAATACAGTCAAAAATTATTTGATAATGTCTATTAAACCATGCACACAATAAACTAGATATACAATGATACAAGCAACATTTTTTAGACAGTATATATATCAAGAAACGGTAAAATAATACAAGTCCATCTAATAACTAGCAAGATTCTCTCATTTTAATAATTTATAGTTTTTTCTCTAAAAACGACGTTTATATGGCTAAAACAAATGCAGCCTCATTCTTTGTTAGGTATGCATTATTTTCACAATTAATGCAACGTTTAGGTCATGTTTTTTCAGTACCACGTATTCAATAGGTTGTGGTGTGGATTGAGATATGAGCTGTCGTTATATAAATAAGTGTTAATATTTGACAGGAGTCATGTAAATGTCAATAACTCATTGACACATAAACATATGAGTATTATTCGAATATAAATTATCAGTATAACATCTTTATAAATATAGTTTGCTAGCTCACGAATTCCAATTCAATCGGCAAGATATTTATCATTTATCCAATGTATAAGTTGAGGGTTCAAATTATTAATTCTCTTTTTAACAAATTTGGGTACACCTTTAGTTTTATAATGATTTTTTATAAATATGTTTATTTGGTTTGTATGATCAATTTAGAATAAGCCTCATGTGATTATATGACCTTAAACTATATTGTACTTGTATTCTTTTTATGTAAATTTGAATGGTTAATCAGAATCATCGATTTCAAACTAAAATAAGATAGATCAGTAAAAAAATACCATCGATTCTGAACCGGAATTAGAACTGCCAAAATTCTTGTTTGAGGAAACGGGTGAGTCTAAATTTATGTGTGTGTGGTATGCATCTTGAAATTACTTTGATGAAACACTTCATCATGCATGTCCATTACAATCAAGACAAAAGCATTGGGATAAATAAAACATACTAGATTGTAGCCATGAAATCAATCAATCCTTTCATCTTCATGCATGCACGGATGCTTGTCTCCCTCCACACCACCACTAACACAATTTAACTCTCTCTCTTTCATGATAATTGCAATAATTTTAGCAAAACTCCATTTCCAAGAATCCACAAATAAATCAATATCACAACTATTCATACTAAATCTTAGTTGTTGGACTTACATGGTATGGGTCTACTCCATTTGATATGAATGTTTGAGTCAGAAAAGGTTGGCTTCTTTTGGGAACAAGCCACATTGGGTTGAACCCCTTTGCATGGCTGGATTTATTCATTGATTTATACAAGAATTTAGAATCCTAAGTTATTGATAGTGTTTCACATTTCCCACTTGGCTGAAAAATGAGGTTGATACAACTCTTCATTGTTATGTTTCTGGTATTTTTAGAGCATTTTAGCAGTGGTGCGGATGTACCGGCAGACATCCCCGCGGACATCCCAAAAACACACATCACACTGCGGATGCCACGTCATACGGATATCCCACTGCACAGTGGCGGACATCCCCAAGGACATCCCGACTGACTTCCCACAATAAAAAAATTAATGCAATAATCGGGACGTCCGCGCGGACGTCCTTGGGAGTCAACGCAATGGCGGACGTCCGCACGGACGTCGCGACGGATATCCGCGGAACGCCGCGGAACTCCGGTGTCCGCAACGGATGTCTGTATCCGTGCCTCCCTTGCACAATGGCGGAAGTCGCGCGCTGACTTCCGGCACGCCGGTCGGAATTCCGCCAGGACAGGCGCCATTGTTGATGCTCTTAGGCAAGTATTGTAGTAAATGTCATGTTCTGGTGGGTGGAATAACTTTTATTTGCCCATGTATATATGTTTATCGAGTATATATATTTAGAGGTGTGATCCGTTGCTAACTTTTCTTAAATTGCTAACTCATCAACGTAGGGGGTGTTCGGTTTGCAAGATTGTATCTGAGATTATATTTGTAGTGTGTTTGGTTTATGAGATTCAACTCCATAACTCAATCCTAGATGGATAATCATGGAGTCATAGCTAACCCCCTATGACTAAAATAATATCACAACTCAATCATAGGTTATATCTTGGTATTATTTTATCTTGGAAACCGAACACCACCGTAGTGTATTAAAAATGTCAACACAATGATACTGAAATGTCAACATAAACTTAAGTTGATATTTTAATACATTGTGTTGACATTAATATTTAAATATCAACACAGTTTATTAAAATGTCAACACAAATATGTGTTGACATTTTAATGTGATTGTGTAGACTTTTTAATACACTACAGGGGTATTCGGTTTGCAAGTTTGTATCCGGGATTAAATTTGTAGTGTGTTTGGTTCAAGAGATTCAATCCCACAACTCAATCCTATATGGATAATCATGGGATAATTAGTCATAGCTAACCCCATATGACTAAAATAATCTCACAACTCAATCATAAATTATATCTTGGTACTATTTTATCGTGGAAACCGAAACCACCTACATTGATGAGTTTGCAAGTTAACAATTTAAGAAAAGTTAGCATTATAATACACCCCATAATATTTAAATCAAAACTATAATTATTTTTCTATTTGTATTGAACTCAACATATTTTAGTATCCTAGAAGATTTTTCACGGTTCTTTTTCATCTCCTCTTTTGGTTTTATTTTTCTATTTGTATTGAACTCAACATATTTTAGTATCCTAGAAGATTTTTCACGGTTCTTTTTCATCTCCTCTTTTGGTTTGGTTTGAATTAATTAATTGGGGATCACAACTTTCAAATGATGGATTTGTAATAATATCTACTAATTGAGTGCGACTTTAAAGAGAAAACAAAAGGGTTCCGATTTGCAAAATAGAATCTCACATTGTTTTGTTATTTTATTGTATTTTAACCGATAGGCTATATCGAATAAAAAAAAGGTGACTCCTCTCCTATGGCCCAGCCTAACATATTTAACGAAAAAAAAATACGAAATCATATCCAATTTCTGAAGAACTCTATTTGTGTAAATATATTACTATATTGGTGCCTTCAATCGAGCTTGCCAATAAAAAAGATCAGTTTTTTAGGAGAAATATCGATCAAATGCAAACTCAACACAAGGACAATATGGGCATTAGGGTGTCCACAATGGTAATGTGGCCCGGCCACCATTCGTGGCTCTCTTGTGGCCTTCACAATGGTAAAGGCCACGAAATGTATAAAAATAATAGGGCCACGAAATGTGGTCCTCTCCAAAAAATAAAATTAATTTGTTTGCTTTTGTAATAATATTTTTTAATTTATGTCTAATAAATTTTATTAGTCTTTAAATTTATGATATTTATAAATTTAATTAAAATAAAATAATTTGGATTGTAAACAAAAAAATTCACAACCTAAAAAAAATGTAACAATAATTTCGTTGTATTATATTAAAATAGGAAAATTATACAACGAAGGTGATCTAGTTTAAAAACACTGGGGGAAACCCAAATCACTCTGCGGCGCTACTTCTACGGTTCCAGACATCTTCAATCATATCAGCCTGCAGTGATGAATGCGATATTTGGCTCCGCATGTCGGTGTACCGCTGGATCAAGTATTCATTACTACGTGGTACACCCATCTGCAGGGGCTCCATGGCAGTACCCGAGCTCGAACTAGCACCATCTTCCGGTGTCCACCGCTCTGCAGCAAATCCTTCGTCATCTATTATCATATTGTGCAATATGATACATGCAGTCATGATGTCTGCGACATCATTTTCGTGCCATTGTCGAGCCGGGCAGCGTATAATTGTCCATCGCGCTTGGAGTACACCAAAAGCTCGCTCCACATCCTTCCTAGCACCCTCTTGTTTTTTCGCGAAGTAGGTTTGCTTCGGTCCAACGGGTTGTCGGATCGTCTTCACAAACACGGGCCAGCGAGGGTATATCCCATCGGCCAAATAGTACCCAATGTTGTACTGAGTGCCGTTGGCCATGAATCTAACTTGCGGACCCTCACCCCGGCTCTTGTCATTGAACAGGTGGGACGATCGTAGAACGTTGATGTCGTTGTTCGATCCAGCGACCCCAAAATACGCGTGCCAGATTCGCAAGCGGTTATCAGCAATTGCTTCAAGAATCATCGTCGGATGTCGGCCTTTGAAACCAGAAGTGAATTGCCCCTTCCAAGCCACCGGGCAGTTCCTCCACTCCCAGTGCATGCAATCGATGCTCCCCAACATCCCTGGAAAATGATGTACAGTCCCGTGCATATCCATCAGACGTTGGCAATCATCAGCCGATGGCTTTCGTAGATACTCCCCTTTGAAGATATCCTTAATGCCCCTGCAAAACTGCCTCAACGTCTGTAGGGCAGTCGTTTCGCCCATCTGTAGGTATTCGTCGAACATGTCAGCGGGCCCGGCATATGCAAGTTGTCTAATTGCCATGGTACACTTCTGGTATGTCGACAAGCCGGGTCAGCCGAAGGCATCATATCGCAAGTTGAAGCACCTGAACCGCTGCGCCAAACACGTCGCTATATGGACGAAGAGACGTTGCGACATTCTGAATCGCCGACGGAAAATTTCTGCCGGATAACGGGCGTTCTCGTTGAAGTAGTCCTCCATCAACCGACAGTCAGCACCGGAATGATCACGGTCGAAAAATCATCGATGATAGAATGGCCGAGGGACTACCGCCGCCTCAGCCGCGGCCTCCGCCGCATCTTCCGCCTCGTCGGCTTCACGTTGCACCGCTGCAACAAGGTTTTGGAACTCCAGATCTACCGCCTGTTGGAATTGTTCGCCGTCGGAATCCATAGTTCCAAGGTTGTATAGAAATTGGAAGGAAAGATTGGAGCAAAATGGAAGTAAAATGGAGTTGGAAAATGGAAATGAGAGTGTATATTTATAAAGTAATTTTCGAAACTTAAAAAAAATATATTCCCGCGGCCCAGCCGCGTAACGCGGCCTGCTGCAGTGGAGGGCCGCGGCTCCCACGGCTCAGCCGCGTGAAGGCCGCGGCCGCGGCTCACCCTCGGCTCCCAGCCCTGCGCCCCGGCTCTCGGCTCTCTGCAATGGGGGGCCGCGCACCGAGCCGCGGGCCGCGGCTCCCCCATTGTGGACACTCTTAAAAGAATCGAGAATGGAGAAAGACATTGGAATTTATCATTTTCACTTTTAGATCTCAAATTGCATATGGTAATTGGTATGTTTGATGCTAGAGAGGTTTGGCTTACCATTTTGATGATCATTGATTTGAGTTATTTCTCTTTATAAAAAATCAAAATTAGAACTATTAAGAGCATCCGCAATGGCGGACGTCCACGCGCAATTCCCACCGGCGTGCGGGAATTCCGTGGCCGACGTAAGCCATTGCGCGTCCCTTCCACGGATACGGAATTCCGCGAAGGAATTCGCAGTTCCGCGGCCATCGGCGGAATTCCCGTTTAATGCATTAAATTTTTTTTTTGTTCTTATATATACATCACGTTGAACTTCATTTCATTCGCACCACTTGTATTAACAAGTTTCTTTCTCTCTAAATTTCTTTTATATATTCGTAATGGCCAGTAGTGGTAGTGGTAGTATAGTGGTAGTGGTGGTGGTGGTGGGCATTATGAACACCACAGTGCAGTGGGAATTCCTTATGACGTGGCAGTGTAGTGGAAATTCCTTATGACGTGGCTCAATTAATGGAAACTCTTTAATACTCCCTCCGTCCCGCACTACTCGCACGTTTCCTTTTTGGCACGGAGATTAAGGAATGAGTGTATAGCAAAGTCAAATATTACGGCTGTAGATGATAATTTTTACTAAAAATGGAAAGAGTGCAAATAATTTGGGACACCCAGAAAGGAAATAAGTGCAAGTAACATGGGACGGAGGGAGTATTTATATTTACAACTAAAAAGAATTTAACAAAATTAATAATTTAAATAATAATTATATCTCTGAAAAATGTTATACTCCCTAATCTCAGTCAATGAGCTTCAAAACCACATTAACAACTCTACAATAAATACACCTTATTAATTGTTATTGCGTTTGCTAAATTTCTTTACAATAAATACTAGGAGCACTCCATCTCCATGCCAATTGAGATTACCGCCAAATTTTGAAAATTTTCACCAACGACTCAATTCAGAACGCGCGCGTATTTAATCCACACCGCCCATCTCAAGATCTCATCAACCGTCTACAATCATTATCCGCGTCAAGCAGAATCCACCAATAACACCTCGCCCCTCTTCCGCTATATAGCAATTCCTCGAGCATTCACAGCAACACCATTTCACTCTTCACTCGCAAACAAGCATCCAAATCTTCAATCCCTCTCTCCAAAATGGCACCAAAGGCAGAGAAGAAACCCGCCGAGAAGAAGCCCGCCGCCGAGAAGGCCCCCGCGGCAGAGAAGGCTCCGGCGGAGAAGAAGCCGAAGGCAGGGAAGAAGCTGCCGAAGGACGCCGGCGCCGCGGACAAGAAGAAGAAGAGGATCAAGAAGAACGTGGAGACCTACAAGATCTACATCTTCAAGGTGCTGAAGCAGGTCCACCCCGACATCGGGATCTCCAGCAAGGCGATGGGCATCATGAACAGCTTCATCAACGATATCTTCGAGAAGATGGCGCAGGAGTCGTCGCGGCTGGCGCGCTACAACAAGAAGCCGACGATTACTTCGCGCGAGATCCAGACTGCGGTGAGGCTGGTGCTTCCTGGAGAGCTGGCGAAGCACGCCGTCTCGGAAGGGACGAAGGCGGTTACCAAATTCACTAGCTCTTGAATTGATTGATTTGTTAGGGTTTGTTTTTGTGCTTCTTAGATTTGGGATTGAATTAAGGTGTTTTGTGTTTGTAAAGAATGCTGAATTTGGTTAATTGAAAAAAACTCAATTAGGATTTCCAAATTGTTAATTCTTAATTTTCAAACTTCAGCTTTTCCATCTAACTGTCTACTTGTTTAGAATTCATACTTTTTGAATTTTATTGTATAATGAGAGTACATTAAATTAATATTGCAAAAATCAAGTTCGTAGTCCGTAGATGTTTTGCAAGCTTATTAGTATCATAATTTGTCATTATGTCTTAATAAAAATGTAATAGGACATTACTCTCTTCCTATAATAATTGTCAACTTTTTTTATTTCGGTCCCTTCTATAATAATTGTCATATTTCTTTTTTACTATAAATGATAAGTCACTTACTTCATTCACATTTTATTATAAAATAAATATAAAAAAGTGGATTACATATTCTACTAACTTTTCTTTCTATTTCTTAAAATCCGTGTCCACAGTAAGATTGATAATTATTATGGCACGATGGAGTAGTAGAACTGGATACGACTAGAAATATACCTTGCCGCAAACTCTTCTATTCGAAACATGTTAAACTTGTACACGCCTCTAGTCTTATATACTTGCTAAATCTCACTTAGATATTTTACTACCTATTCTCATTTTAAATCCCATGTAATAATAGTCAGAGATTTGATCTGCTGCGTGTCAAGTTTGGGTGACGCATGAGCGACATTACGTTTTCTTTTCTATCTTTTCTTCCCTCTGTTGTCTTCTCTTATTCACCGGCTTATGGCCGCCCGCTATTTTTAAATGATATATTCCTATATCTGGCGAAAGAAGAACATTGCGATGGTAGAAAACAGGGTTACGCCATGTCGTTCATCTTTTTTTTCCTTTCACTGCTCGTCAATCTTATTTGTTTTGTAGTGATATGTTTCAAATATTTTATCCACCACTCTCTATCAAGATCTGAATTTTCATTGTTGCTTGCTAAATTCTCTGACACTCAGTTGCTTCAACAACCTATTAATTTGACAGTTGCTACCCAACCACTCTTCATCTCCAATATCAACACAATGAAGATACTATTGTAAGTCTTGTGATTTAACCAAGGCATTTTAGTTGTACGAATGTGTGTGATACTATCCCCGTGCCCTAGGAAATCTCAATTATTTAGTATCTTTTGATTCATCATATCTTTTCCATATCTTTGTTTTCTTATTCAATAAGTTATGGTAGTAGTATTCTAGTATTATAAATAGGAGATGGTGTTATCATTTTAATCATTCAATGAATATATTATGTTGGCCAAGTCCCTTGCATAATACGTTGAATCCTTAATCCCTACACCACCTGCTGCCCGACGGAATCTCACCGCGCACAGCCGGGACGTATATCTGATCTGCAGTCGCTGCCCGACAGGTTGGAACCCGCGCACAACCACCCAGATTCTTCCTCCGCCGACCCTCACGGGCGCCGGATTTATCTCTTCATAGTTGTTCTCCGTTCTACCGAACGTTAGGGATTTAGGTCCTTAACAACTGGTGCTTTTATTGAGAGCTGAACCTCCGCATCACTACCATCTCCACCGTTGTCACGCCTCAATCCATCAACATGTCATACGCATACGCCGACCACCACCATATGTCACGCAGCTACACCGAAGTTGGGCGCCGTGCAAAATACCACCTGGATACGCAACCGCCTCACCAAATGTCGGTCCAGATCTGCCACCCTACCTGTTGGGATCCTCCCGGTAACCGATCACTCCAGGATTTCGATCCCTATGACCCTCCACCGACGCGGCAGCCCTCTTGTTGGGAACCACCACCTCACCGGGCATCGCAGGGATACTCGGATTATGATCAGCCACCGCTGCGTCCACCTAGTGGCTGGGATCCGCCCAGACATCGAACCAATCATCGCTGTCCACCACTGCCCGTGCGTCGTTCTACCTGCGGGGAACAACCATCCTGTTTGGAACCGGACAAGTCACATCCCTATCAGCCTGATAGAAACCCGTACATGAGCCGCCAGCCCCGGTGCCACCATCTGCCATCATACCAGCCACCACCCAATCAACCTACCGACCCCCTGGATTGGCAACAGCCGTACCAACCCCGCCGCAGCTACCACCCGTCTGGAGAGCCACAATAGTTCGACCAATCTCTGAGTCACCACACAACGATGCGGCCTGCAGCTGCCTGGACCCGATCCGGCTCTGTGCACCTGCCTCAAAAGTCCAGAAAGTTTAGGGATTCGAGGCAAAAGCGTGGTCTCCCCAATAATCCCGAACTCATGGTTCGATTACTCACGTCTGTCCAACAAGCGGCCTTAGACGAATACAACGAGAAATTACGTATTTATAGGTTAGAGCAAGCCGCTTTGCTCGCCCGTTTGAACGCGTGGTTTGAGGAGAACATTTAAGATGAAAATTTAGCCGAAGAGAAAACTGATAATACTCCCACGATAGTATTCGGTGATGATGTTCCCAATGACATTACCGTTGTTCACAATGATGGTGCTTCTCTTGATGTTCCAAACAACGAGTCCCCTGAAGAGTTCGTCAAGAACGAAGGGATTGTCAAGAACGACAACGAGTCATCGCAAGTGCTCACCGTGGCATATGATGATAAGATTGGTGATCTTGTTGTTCCAACACAAAGGGAATTGGAGATAAAGGATGATGTTGGGATTTTACTTCAGGAGAATATTGTTTGCTATGATGATATCGCTAGTCTAACTAAGAGCCTGGCAAATAGAAAAATTGGAGCAATATATATTAACTCCAAGTGCTCAAGATCACATATTATGTTCACTGGCATAATTGAATCATGGTGCGGGTCGAGTATACATAATTTGATTCATGATCAGCCACGACCGTGCACGTTTGATCCAGGAGGGAAGCTTCCTATCTTCATTGCTTCGTAGTTTCCACCTTGAGGACAAGGTGGATTTCAACCATGGGGGAGTTGATACGATCCCCATACCCTAGGAAATCTCAATTATTTAGTATATTTTGATTCACCATATCTTTTCCATATATTTATTTTCTTATTCAATAAGTTAAGGTAATAGTATTCTAGTATTATAAATAGGAGAGAATGTTATCATTTTAATCATTCAATGAATATATTATTTTGGCCAAGTCCCTTGCATAATACATTGAATCCTTAATCCCTACGCCACCTGCTGCCCGACGGAATCTCACCGCACAGCCGGGACGTATATCTGATCTGCAGTCGCTGCCCGATGGGTTGGAACCCGCGCACAACCACCCAGATTCTTCCTCCGCCGACCCTCACGGGTGCCGGATTTATCTCTTCATAGTTGTTCTCCGTTCTACCGAACGTTAGGGATTTAGGTCGTGCGTGATTTTCAAAGCACTATCATCACCTTTCAATTTATTGCTGTGTGGTGACATGTTTCAATTATTTCGGTTATTAAACAAAATCAGATGTAGAGAACAAAATTGGGGCTTTCCAATTGTAAGAAAACGATGTGAAAAATGATACTACAATAGTTCAACAAAAAAAGAATAATAGAAAACGTGCAGTGCCAAAGGGAAAGGAAATCAATATTTTCAATAGATATGAAGGGACGGTAAATTTCTGAAGAGAGAGACAGTCAATAGAGATTTACAAGCAACTGTGCAATATTTTCTTTTTGTCTGGATAGTACTACTAGAAGATTGCTATGGAACAGTGGTGCAGAAAATAAGAAATTGACAGAAGGAGAAGATGAGAAAAATTAAATTAAAGAAAGGATAAGTGAGAGTCTGATGACGTGGAGGGAGCGCTCAAGCGCACACCACATCAAATCTCATGATACTCATTATGTAGTAGTAACCGTAGAATACATAATCCAACTTTTTTTTACTTTATGTCTGCCATGTATGCCATTATGAGTCCCATTTATGAGCGATATAGATTTTAAGAAATGTTAATAAAAGTAAGTGGAAAAAAATTAGTAGAAGAAGGATCTCACTTGTATATATATTAGTTTTAAATGAAGTGTGAGTGGAATGAGTTAGTAGAAGGTGTGACCCTATTATCAATTATGGTAAAAGTGAACCGGGACTACTATTCGCAGACGGACTAAAATAGCAAAACGGGACTCCTATTTGAGGACAGAGGGAGTAACATTTTACATTGAAAATCGATTTATAAACATTAATGGATTTTAAATAAATTTGATACTAATCATTTTGCAACACTTCAAAAAAATTTTGAAATTTTAACTTAAATATTTGTATATTTAAGAAAAAACTTATTTTTTTTACTAAATATTGTATAATTAATTCAAATCAAGCTTGAAATCATGTTACAATTTGACATAAAATTTATATATAACTTCTTTCTTATTGCTACATAATAATATAACAAATAACAAAATTATTTTTTAATTAAACTCAATTAAATTTAAAAATTTAAGGATATTATGTAGAGTACATGTTTTTCTCAAATAAGTTAAAAGAATTCTTTAGCTACGTCATTTTGTATAAAACGATGCCTTTCTTATTTTAAGGATACATTAAATCCCAATAGGTTATGTACAAAACAGTATATTTTGTGACATAAATTATTACTACTATAGTCTAATTTAAATTGTGGAGTAGCAACCATTGGTTATCTATTTCAACAAAACACAAAGTGTGTACATCAAATATTAATGATAATTTATAGTACTACCTACTACTATAAATTGGACAAAAGACTAAAAACCATACGCCGCTTTTAATTAATTTACTTCACACTGTGGTACCAAACTCATAATAATTCATTCTAACACTCGAATATACTTGCAATAACTAATTATCCTCTCAAATAAATACTAACCATTTGATACAGAGATTCTGCTTATAATTGTGAAGAAATTTGTAATAGTCAGTTCACAATTCAACTTCAATTATCGCAATACTAGAACCAATTTTAGAAATTTAAATCCATTCATAGCAAAAACACATAATTCCACACAAAAGCCCTAATTTCCCAAAGTCAAAAGAAACCTAATTTACATAAGCCCTAAATTCACCAAATATTCAGCAATCAAGCGCTGGTGAATTTGGTAACCGCCTTCGTCCCTTCAGAAACAGCGTGCTTGGCCAGCTCCCCAGGCAGCACCAGCCTCACCGCGGTCTGGATCTCGCGTGAAGTAATCGTCGGCTTCTTGTTGTAGCGCGCCAGCCGCGACGACTCCTGCGCCAGCTTCTCGAAGATGTCGTTGATGAAGCTGTTCATGATGCCCATCGCCTTGCTGGAGATCCCGATGTCGGGGTGCACCTGCTTCAGCACCTTGAAGATGTAGATCTTGTAGGTCTCCACGCTCTTCTTGTTCCTCTTCTTCTTCTTATCGCCGGCGGCGGCCTCCTTGGGGAGCTTCTTCCCGGCTTTCGGCTTCTTCTCCGCCGGAGCCTTCTCAGCCGCGGGGGCCTTCTCGGCGGCGGGCTTCTTCTCCGCTGGCTTCTTCTCGGCCTTCGGCGCCATTTTGAGAGAGAGAGAGAGTGTGGATTGGAATTAAAAGAGAATTTGCGTGAATGTGAAGAAGGTGAGAGTTTGCTAACAGTAGGGTTTTGTTATATAGGAAAAGAGGGGCGATATTTGATTGGTGGATTGTGATTGACGCGGATCGAGGTTATGAGCCGTCCAGATGGATCTAAAAAATTTGACAGTACAGATTAGTTGGTGATTCATTGACTACGCGGATTCTATTCGATGGCGCCAAAGTGGCATGACAAAATGAATTTTGAATTATATTCCACTTCTGCACTTACTTGAAAGTTCCCTCTTAAATTTTATCAAAACTTATTTGATACTGATAGTAGTAATTGATTATGGACGACAACACCAATGATCGAGTTTAGGATATTATAGAATCGATTTATAACTATTATAGATTTAGATGCAAATTTAGCAAGCAAATAATAATAATAATAATAATAATAATAACAAGATTATATTCATGCTTATAAAATGACAACGATCTTGTCCCTTTAAGCTTGTGGATTACTTGCGCCACTTCTCCGCAAGCAGATTTCTCTAATTCAACCTTAGAGGAAAAAAGATAGAGATGGCCGAAATTTTTAATAGAACAACTTAGAATTTGTGGTGCATTTAAGCTCATGGAGTAATTAATTATAAGTACTACTTTGAATAGAAAAACTCAAATAAACCTAGGACCTCTAGTCATCTAGTTAGTACATCCATATTGCAATTCTGATAATTTGTTTTGATTCTTGTGGATATGATACTCGTTCTTAACCTTAGTTTTACTAACACCAAGTTACTCGATCTCCTTATCATTCGGTATCATTATTTTCTCACCCTTTCTCTGCATCGAAATCTACGATGACCATATCGTCGTTGGTCTTCTAGACACCCATTTTCAACACCTCTCCCGATGGGTTGTTACATTGTAGCTTATGATGGTTTCTTATTCTCGGGCCATTTTGTCGATGTTATCCTTTTCTCTCAGCAAGCACTTGCAAACTAGTAATTTAGAGCATCCCCAACTATGCGGGCCATACCTCACTTGGGTCCCGGCCCGCGGCCCACCGCCTTAAATGCACCAAACTTCCGGCCTGGGACGGTCCCGGTGCCATAGTCGCGTCCCGGGGCCCGCCCGGGGTCCGTCCCGGCTGGCGTTAAGCGTGCCCGTGACGCACACGAAGAGTCCCGGCTCGACATTGGATGTCTTGCAGGCCGGGTCACAAGTCCCCTCCATTTTATTTTATTTGCCTATATATACTCAATTTGTGCACCATTCTTCCACACTTTCTCTATTTCAATCCTTTTGTATTTCAATATTTCTGGCTCCTATGGAGTGATTTAACAGCGACCAACGACATATGGACGATTTCGTCAACGCCAACAATTGGCACGGGCCGACGTCGCCCAACCCAAATGCAACGCCTAGTCCGGGGTTGTCTACCAACATGGAAATAACATCGCCAGTTAGTACTGATGAGTACGGCATCAGTGATATGGAGCCAGCTGAAAGGGAGGGGCAAGGGCAAGGTTGAGAATGAGGAGGGGCCGAAGAAGTATAGTCCGCAGGAGACATTGTGGCTGGCCAAGAACTTCGTCGACGTCTCTGAGGATTCTATCATCGGCAACCAGCAGAGCGACAAAGTGTTCTGGCAGTGGATTGCAGATAATACAATGTTGGTCGACCTAGAGGGTCGTTTGAGCGTAGCTACATGAAGCTACGCAAGCATTAGGGTCGGATCCAGAAGGAGATGGACAAGTGGAATGGCAGGTGGACTAACGTAGTCCGGATGTGGCCGAGCGGGCACATCGAGATGGACCTCGTGGAGAAGGCCAGGGCGGAGTTCTTCTCTGATGGGAAGAGGCAGTTCAAGTACTTCAATGTTTGGAAGCTCGTCGAGAAGAGCCCGAAGTACACCGGTGGAGCAGAACCGGCGGCAAGTGGGGCGCAGAAGAGAACCAAAGTTTCCACCGCCGTAAACTACTCTTCGAGCGAAGGAGGTCCGACAATCGACCTCAACGTGACAGACGACGACGTCTTCCTCTCATCCCCTAGCACTCAAAGCCGTCCGATGGGAACAAAGGCAACAAAGAGGAAAACGAAGGGGAATGCAACTACGAGCTACTCCGCTATGCCGCCGCCGCCGCCCAATCCTTCCCTGGATAAGATATCCGACTCTATGTCGTCGGATATGAGTATTACGTTGCGGATGGGCCACTTGACGAAGTTGACATCGAGGGATACATCGACAATGTCGGAGTTCGAGCTCGTGTTGCACCATGAGATGATCGCCTACCTTCGCGCCAAAACGAAGAACTAGTTTTTTAATTTTTTTTTATTTTCTAGGGCTTGTAATTTTGTTTTCTAGGATTTGTAATTTTTTTTCTAGGATTTGTAATTTTTTTTTAGGATTTGTAATTTTCTTTTTTCGACTGAACAATGAATTTCTCGGTTTTAATTCTTCAACATATTCTATTTTACGAGTAAAATAAGTTAAAGTTGTGAATAGTACAATTTAATAGTTGTGACCTAGGATGGGGCCTACAGGGTTTGAGAGGTTGTGACTTAAGACTCAAATTTATGAGAATAATGACGTGAAGGGGACTCGGGGTCTGAATTGAGGACGGGGTTGGGGATGCTCTTATGCAAGGGCGAAGCTACATTAGAACTTGAGGGGCCACAGGCCGCATGTATTTTAGATTTTATTCCTATTTATTTATTATTCCATGTTTATGATTGAGGTCTTCAGCCTTTAAGGCATGTGTTCGAATCTTATTGCTTGTTCGACATTGGAACCACCTTATTAGCAGCAACCACTTTTTTTCTTTTTATTAATGAAAACAATTTACCTTTAAATCATTTATTTGTAATTTACATTAAATACGATACTCAGTTGCCGATCAAAATCGTTAATAATAACAGTTGTGACAAACGCTATTGTTGGCTATTTCGACGTTGACATTGTTTTTAACGAAAATCATTGTACATGTCTCTCACTTATACTACTATCATCTAATTATTTCTCTCTCATTATCCATCTATCTCGCATTTTATACTATCACTATCACAATTGCTTCTAGTGATGCAAATATCGAAAAAATACCACACAATTATTAACATTAGTTTAGGCCCGAGTGTCAGCTGGTTTCGTCATTAATTTTATGGGATTATGATTCTGATCAGTCCGAGCATGTAGCACTAATCTTTTGCAATGTGGTAAATGTCTGTATAACAATGAGTTGTTTCACACTTTTTTACAAACCAGTATCTAATCTTGCATCAAGTAGTTGAGATGTAATATATCGAATCTCCACTTAATCTCAACAAACAATACTTCATATTATCAAGTTTTCACTCAAATTAGACTACGGGTGAGCAAAATATCCGAAATTCGAAAATCCGATCATAATCAAGCTAAACCGAAATTTTGAATTTAGTTCGGACATTTCGAATTTCATTTCGGACAAGATCAAATTTTATATAAATTTTTAGGATGTTCCGATCAGATTAAATATTTTCAAATCCAAAGTAATCCGAAATATATTTATATCAATAATAAAAATATATTGTAATCATAAACCTAACAAGTATAAAACTTTTATGCTGAACAATTCTTATGTTATTTGGTATTACTAGATTTTACAATTTTATTAGATTTTCAAAATTTTGGATTTTTGGTATCGGATTTTTAATTTTTTTAAATATTTTATACAATTTCATATTTTTTCGAACAGATTAGATTTCATAGTTCGTGTTTTGAATTTTCAGATTCAGAATTTTAGACAATTCAGATAAGCGATGAATCATTATCATTTATCAATCCTTTTATAAAAAAGGGAAAAAAACTTGCAATCCATTGACTAATATCATAAGAGAGAAAAGAAATGATTGGATTAGTTTAACTGATTCAAAGCCCATGAAATGGAGGCCCAGGAATTATAAACAGGCTTAGTTATAATAAATGGCCCAAATTGTAAATCTTAATTAACAAAGGCCATTTGCAATTAAAAAAAATCACAACACGTTTATTCAACTCTCGCTTCTCTCTCTCTCTAGATTTCGATAGCTCTGACCATAAACTCTGCATTCTCTCTCTCTACATCTACATAACTATACTCGATTGCATCCTGTTGTTCAGGCATTCATGGCAATGGAAGGTGATAAAACTGCATACGTTGAGGTATCGCCCGAGGTTCAGCAGAATCAATCGTCGCCGCGCAAATCATCGCCTCCTCCGCCAGGTTTCTCCTTCCTCTACGTATTATATGTATTAATTTCATTTTCTACATGCACATTTGCGGTGATAATTTGATTTTTGTTCGTTTTCGGAAGATCTGTTTGATACGGATGTGTTTTATTGGGTGAAATTTTGGATTAGTTGTGGAATTTATGTTTCCTTCAGCTCGTTTGTTGTTTAGTAGCTGGAATTGCAATGAGATGAGGTTTGATGTCATTTTTGTGGATTAAATCGGTTGTAATTTGTCGGTTTGAAACCATTGGAGCTGACATTGGCAGTGTTTTAA